>NC_058131.1:619568169-619680658 GCF_016433145.1 Gracilinanus agilis
GGGAGGGAGGGAGGGAGAGAGAGAGAGAGAGAGAGAGAGAGAGAGAGAGAGAGAGAGAGAGAGAGAGAGAGAGAGAGAGAGAGAGAGAAGAATTATAATACGTTTCCAAGTTCTGAGGAACAGAGTTTGTGAGATTGGGTCTAGAGGTCCCTACTCCTACTGGATTTGACTTTATTGTAAAATTCATCATTTCTTTATTTGGTGACCTGTTCCAATTGGAAAGAAATGATTTTTTTCCCATTTAAAGAAATTAATGGTATTTTCTTTCCTGTCTATCTAAGGAGACCAGATAATTGGAACTGAATTGATCTTTTGAAGTAATACCTCTCAGCCTCCTCCCCTCCCTTCCCCCTCTTCCTCCTTTGCTCCAGCAGAGGAATGTTTATGAAGGAAATTAGATTCACTGTTTGCATATACCAATATATTCAGCTGGTGGCTATGCAGGTCCAATTAACTCCTCTAACAATATGGGTGAAATGAGGTTATTGGATTATGTTTGTAGCCAATTAGAGTTTTTATGGTTGAATACTCCCTCTTGTAACCTTATTTAAAGTTAAGAAAACATGGTCCTGAAAAATATATCTTAGGGGAAGTCTGGGGGTAAAGAGGAAATATATTTCCTTGCTCTTTACCATGAAATGAAATGCATGCCCTTCTATTTATGTTAGGGAAAGAGTTTCTCTTGCAGAAATCAAAAACAAATTGGGAAAAAATATTTTCAACATTTCATTATTGTTATTTTAAATACATCAATAATAAGAGTATTTGATTGGAGTCAGGAGCCCCGAGTTCTAACTCAGGATCTGTGAAGAGTTGACACCAGGATTCTGGAGTCACTTAAACCCTCTAGGTTCTGGTTTCCTCAACTAACAAATGGGAATAATATTTATTCTACTTATTTCTTGGAGTAATGAAATCTCATCTATGCAGGTTGTTTAAAGAATATGAGTTAGAAAATTACAAGCCCATATGAATTCTGAAAAATTTTAATCTAATTCTCACTTTCTAAAACAAGTCTCAGGTCTCTGAACAGGGCTATTGCTCACCCATAGTGGTTCTCCTAAAACATCTAGAGCAGTGATGGTCAACCTTTTAGAAACCAAGTGCCTGAACTGCAACCTTTAGCTGCATGTGAGTCACCTCCTTACCCCAGACAAGGGAGAGAGGAAGTGCTCCCATTGGGCTATTGGTCAGAGGGGCAGGTAAAGTCAGAAATGTCCTCAGGCAAGGGATAGAGGGGGAAGGGAGCAGCCCCCACACTAGTGTGCCATAGGTTTGCCAACATATCTCTAGGGGATATATCCCTGAAGAATCAAGAAGCAGTTTTCCAGGAGTAGTGGTTCAATCCCTGGCCAATGAGCTTCTCCTTAAAAAATTATCAGTTGAGAAATATTTTAGTAATCCTGATTTAAGTAACTTTTAGAAAGATATGTTGACTAAAATCATTAAGGTATTAGTAGTTGTTATGAAACAGCTACATACAAACTCTATTATACACTCTCTGATAAATACATAAAATCCAGGAGAAAATGGAATCAAGCTTAGAGAGTGCATATGGGAAAGGAGTCACAGCTCCTGGTTGTTGAAGTCCTTTTCTCCCATTTGTGGAATTCTCAAGAAGTTTCCTGTAGGCAGAGCAGTTCCTAAGGTAGGTTCTTTGTAGATCTATGAATCTGTGGAGGCTCAGTTCTTAACACAGACACAGTTATCAGCTGATTCAAGGATGACATTAGGACACTTGGGAAAGTAGGAAGTATAACTTTTGAAGCAAGCAGTGTCCTCCTTCCACCAACAGGAGTGGGAGGAAGAAACAAAACTGAGGCTGAGACCCCTCCTTCCCTAGTCCTCAGATGATCCTTCACAGAGATTTTATTGGAACATGAGGCTGGTTCCAATTTCTGGATAGACTCTAATTCTAACTAGCTTAATAATTTTTACAGATGGTTCCTTGGCATAGCCAAGTTTCCTTGGTCTTTCAGAATACCATTCTAGAACACCATCATTCCAATTAAAGGACTTCACTTATTTAATCTAAAGCTTGATTGAGCATCTCATCCCTCAATTTAATTTGGGTAAACTGAATGGAAAAAAATGGTCATCACCTCTACCCTTCTAGAGGATACTATAAGGATAACCCTTTTTCCAAAACCTATTCTGAAATTTACACAGGCTAATGTTTGTGGGATATTTAAAATTATATAATGAATCTTAACTGGTAAATCACCCATCTTGGCTTATTTTTTACCCAAGCATGCAGTCTCATGGAACTGAAGTCCCTGAAACCTCCCCAATAAGTAAAAATGCTGTGGATGGAGAAATGGAGTGGAAATGGGCAGCTATTGTCCTCTTCCCATTAGACATACCTTTAATGCATAAGGTATAACTAATTATAACTGGAACAATTAGAGTTCTTCCAGAGAGTATCTTAAAGGTCAATAAACATGGACCACACTTTACTCAATAGATATATTCCATGGGAAAATGTTTATCAATAAAAATTTTGTACATTAAAATTTGTTTTACTTATAAAGAAGAACCTGGAGGGAAATCTTTTGGTAAAATAATCATCCTTAATGTATGTTTTTGTAAATATGAATTTTCTGTTATAACCTTTTAAAATTAAAACTTGGTATCAAAAAATGTTACAATGATGGGTTTTGTCATAATGCTAAGTATATTTGCAGCAGTGTAGGAAAACAAAGCCAATGCCACTGGGCTGTATTCTGAGTACTTCAATAGAAGACATTAACTCTATCCCTTGTTCTTATCTTCTAATTACCAGCCCTCTCTGTTTAAGACTGACTCAGTGAAACTACCCAGTGAATTGGGCATTACTTCAGTACATCAGAACCAGAAATCTTGTTTGTAATTTGCGTAATCCAATGTCCTCTTCTTAGTCTAGCTTTTCTGCAGTGGGAAAAAAGAGATGTTGGATTTTAGATGAGCCCTGAGAAAGAAGGCCAGGGACTCACTAGAAGTCATTATTAACCAAAATAAGGGCATGGACAAACGGAAGCAAGGATTCCTTCCTCTCCTGGGAGAGGCAAGAAGGCTGAGTTGGACAATTGAGTCATTCAGTAGTCTGGAATGCCAGACCTCTGAAAAACAAATTGGTCTGTGTGTGGTGAGAGATTGGGGGAAGGGGTAGGGACAAAGGGTGAGCAAGGCCACAGATGCCTCCTGGGACCCCCACATTGCTATTGTTCATAGTAGTCACTAAGGGACTCTGTATACCCTATAAGACTGGGCAGCCCATTATCCCAGAGGACGCATTATTTAGTATCTCCCTATTGGAACCCACAGCATGGCATTCACCACTAACTACAAAATGGCCTTTGTTCTTTCCAACTGCTTGGTTAATTCCCATAGCTGAGATGAACCATGTATATGAAAAAACAGTATGATGTAATGGGAAAAGCTGTGAATGAGAGTGAAGGAACCTGGGATCTAGGATTAGCTTTGCCATAGACTATCTGAACATCTTAGGGGAAAGACATGGACCTTCTTTGGATCTCATTTGCCTTATATATAAAATGAAGATTTTGAACTAGTAGGCTTCTGAGGTCTCTTTCAGATCTCTATCTATGATTCTGTGGGAAGGCAAATTTTCAAGGAAGTATTTTCCCTCCTCTACAGTATGAGGAGATTAGATTAAAAGAAAATAATGCCCTTCTGGTTCTCAGTCCATGATTCTTGGTTTATCTAGAGCAGTGATGGACAAACTTTTTAAAGAGGGGGCCAAAAGAAAGTAAATGCTCTTCTGTCAGTTTGTTTCTAAGGCAACTCTTTGAATGTTTCCTTGTATTGTGTCCTAGTCATTGTATTCGTCAGATTAGGAATAATTTCGAGCAGCCAGATAGAACATTTCAAGGGGCCACATCTGGCCTATGGGCCATAGTTTGCCCATCACTGATCTAGAACTATCACCAGAATTATTACTCTGCTATTCCTTCATATTAGAAGCATCTCTGACATTAGTACCTTGTTAATTCAAGTTAAATTAGGGGATGAAATAAGGTATTTTGAATAGTTAACAAAAGGAGATTTACTTTGCCCTAACACAGCAAAGGATATACATCAAGGATACAGTGGTGTTTAGTTTATGTAGAGTCCCTCTCATCTCCATGAATTATTTGTTGCTTTTTAGAGTAAACTAATCTTTTTTTTTTGGAGGGGGGAAAGGGAATACCAGTTTTATCACACTTTATTTTTGACACTGATTACTCTATTCATGGCTTGTTAGTCTCCATAAGACACTGATGAGGCCAATGTCACGAGTTCAATGGCCAGTCTAGCTTTAACCCAGTTATACAGTGATTTCCCCCACAAAACTGCAAAGGATAAATTTAACACCAACTAATCAATTCATATATGTGTGCCATTGGTCATTAGGTAGATTAGTTGTTAATAGGGAATGGCTCCTTATAAAGTCATTCTATCACAGAAAACAACTCAAAGGGATCATAGGATTATATATCTCTCACGAACTGCAGGGATTATCTAGTTAAATTTCTGCATTTTATAGATGAGCAAACTGAAGCTTAGTTTGGGGATTTCTTTTGCCCAGAGTAATACAGCAGCAGAATCAATATTGAACCCAACTGTTCTGATACCAAATCTAGTGTTATTTTAACTGTTCCAGGTACCTTGCTCCCAGTAACCAATGGATCAATAAATATTCATTAAGAGCCTACTGCAGGCCAGGCACTGTGCTAAGTGCTGGTAATACAGAAAGAGGCCAAAGATAGTGCTTGCCTTCAAGAAGATTACAATCTAATGGGAGAGATAACATGTAAACAAGTATACAGAAAGTAAACTATATACAAGATAAATAGGAAAAAATAAGAGAGGGAAGGCACTGGAATAAGGTTTGATTGGGAAAGGCTTTTTGTAGTAGATAGGATTTTAGTTGAGATTTAAAGGAAGTCAGAGGGGTCAGTAGTTAGAGTAGAAAAGGGAGAGGATTCTAGATAGAAGGTCAAGGCCAGAGAAAATGTCTGGAGCCAAGAAATGAAATGTCCTGCTCTGGAACAGCCAGGAAACCAGAATCACTGGATCAAAGAGTATTTATTGGGATTAAGGCATTAGACACCTGGAAAGATAGGAGGGAGCCAGGTAATAAAAGGTTTTGAATGTCAAACAGAAGATTTTGTATTTGATCCTAGCAGTCATAGGTCTTCATTGGAGTTTATTGAGTAAAGGAGTGACATAATCAGACCTGCACTTTCAGAAAATAACTTTAGTGGATGAATGGAGGATGTAAAGGGAGTAAAGAGAGACTCAAGGAAGGGAGACTCCCAGCAGACTATTGCAGTCATCAAGGTGTAGGGTAGTGAGGATCTGTACTAGAGGGGTGGGCAATGTCAGAAGAGACAAGGGAGGGGGGCTATTCGAGAGATATTGCAATGGTGAAATCAACAGGTCTTGACAACAGATGGGATATGGGGGTGAAAAATAGGGAGGAATCCAGAATGACCCCTGTGCAGTGAGCCTGAGGGACTAGAAGGACAGTATTTCCTGATATAATATTAAGAAAAGTAAGGGGGGGAGGGCTTAAGGGGAAAGTTAACAAGTTCTATTTTGGATATACAGAATTTAAGATGTCTATAACATTTAGTTTAAGATGTCTGAAAGGCAATTGGAGACATGATGCTAGAGATTAGCAAAGAGATTGGGGCAGGAAAGTTTGATTTGAGAATCAACATCATAAAAATGCTAATTAAATGAATGGCTGCTGATGAGATCACTAAGTGAAGAGCAGAGAAGAAGAGGGCCCAGGACAGAATCTGAGGTACATTTACGGTTGAGGGGCATGATCTTCAGGAAGATCCAACCAAAGAGATGAAGAAGGAGTGGTTAGATAGGTAAGAGGAAAACCAGGAGAAAGTAGTATCCAAAAAATCTAGAGAGAAAAGACTACTAAGGAGATAGTAATCCACAGAATGAAAGGCTATAAGGAAAATGAGGATAGAGAAAAAAAATCACTAAATTTGGCAATTAAGAGACTTTGGAGGGAGCACTTTCAGTGGAAAGATAAGGCAAGAAGCCAATTTAGAAATGGTTAAGAAGAGAATGAGAGGACTATTTTAGATGGTCTTTTCAAGGAGTTCAGTAAAAAGGGTAGAAGAGATATAGGATGATAGAGGATGATAGTTAACAGGGATGGAATGATCAAGTGAGGGATTTTTTTTTACCACATAGGGGAGAAATAGGCATGTTTATAGTGAATAGAAAATGAGCCAATAGAGAGGAAGAGAATAAAAATAAATGAAAGAGTGGGGATCAGAGAGGGGACAGATATGTTAGAAGAGATGAAATGTAAACAAGTAGAAGGGCTAGTCTTGCTAAGGAGTAAGGCTACTTCATATGAGAGGTGTGAAGAAAGAGAAAGTGTCGGAAGGCACCAGAGTGATAGGAGAAAAAAGGAGTTCATGGTGAATGGCTTCAATATTTTTCTGTAAAATACAAAGCTAGGTTTTTGATTCAGAGAATGAGGGAAGGAAACCGTGGGGGTTTTAAGGAAGAATGAAAAGGTTTTGAAGAACTTCTGTGGAGAGTGGAATAGTGAGTCGATAAGGGATATATAATAGGATTTCCTAGCAGTTGTGAGGACCCAGTTGAGGTTATGTAACATAAATTTGTAATAGATTCAGTCAGAAGAGTTGCAGGATTTTATCCACCTTTGTTCAGTAGCCTGTGCAGAAAAGTGAAGGCAATAAATAGTGGGAGTGATCCAAAGCTAAAATTTTGTTGAGCATAATAAGTAATATGATAAAGGGAGTTAAGGATTCAAGAGGGGAAGACTGTACAGAGTGGAATTGCTTCATCAAGGAGTAAAGATGAGAAGAAAAGAGAGTAGCTAGTGCAAGGGGAAATGAGGGGTCAAGGGATTGGAGGTCACAATGCATAGGAAGCATAGGGTTGTGTAAGGGAAGGCAGATGTAGAAGTAAAAAGCCTACATATTATGGCCAAATAAAGGAGTTTCAGATTTCTTGAACATCAAGGTGGTATATTTGTGGGTCATGCCAAGATCAAAGGGTACAACCATCTTTGTGTGTTGCTGAGGAATTGAATAGATTGAGTAATTAAATTATTAGGGTGTCTGAAGGAGAGTCAATATGTATATTGAGCTCCCCTAGTCTCAAGGAAGGAGTTGTAGAGGGGAGAAAAATTATAAGCCAAGGATCTAACTCAGTAAGGAAAGAATGAACATGAACCGGGGGCCCTTGGACAACAGCTACCAAGATTTTGATTGGGTAGTAGAGATGAAGCATAAACCTCAAAGGAAGAAAGGTTACTGAGTGATGGAGGTAGAAAGAAAACCTGGAAGTAGCAATGGGAGAAAAGAAGTATTCTACCTCTACAATGGCCTGAAGAGAATGAGTATAGCCAATACTGGAAAGGCCGAGGAGACTGTGTCATCAGGCAGAAGCCGAGTTTCAGTAAGAGTCAGTAAATGGAAGGAGAGGGAAAGGAATAGATTTAAAGAGAAATTTGTTGCCTATGGAAAAGACATTCCAGAGAGCACAGTGGAAGAGCTGGGAGGAGTTGGGATGAAACTTTGGGGTTGGAGGGTTAAGAGGAATTGGATGGTAGGAGATAAGCAATGGGACTTGGGTGATGATCTACAGGCATTCAGAATCACTGGGATGTAAAGGATTTTTACTTATGCTACTACTAATAGATGAATAGGGTAATTTTTCTATCCAATAGAAGCTGCTTTATTGTTAAATATTTTTCCCTGCCCTTATAATGATTTCTTTAAACATACCATTAAAACTATCAGATACCACGGATGGTGATAATATGCATTTGTATACTGTTCTCTGGTTACAAAGCATTTCCTCTGTTTTCATATTTGAGCCTCACAGCTTTTAAACATCTATTGAATATGATCTTTTCTCTTCTGACTGTCAACACCCTGGTTCATTCCACCAGCCCCCATGCCTAGACTGTTGCAATGGCCTTCTGATTCATCTCTCCAACTCAAGTCTTTCTTGTCTCCATTCTGTCTTCTACTTTGCTCTCAAAGCCATCTTATAAAACACAGGTCTGATCATGTCACCCCTCTACTCCAGTGGCTTCCTAACATCTCATAAAGTCAGCTATTTGACTTTTAAAGACCATCATCATGATCTAGCTATTTCTTAACTTTCCAGGCCTCTTACACATTACTCCCCACCACTACACATAAACACATAAACACACACACACACACACACACACACACACACACACACACACACACAAAATGATCCAGGATGATGGCCTTCTTGCTGTTCCTCACACAAAGCAATCTGTCCCCTGATTAGATGCATTTTCACTGGCTGTCCCTCATGCTTGGGAAATTCTCCTTCCTTTCTTCCTTCGAGTCTCAGTTAAAATCAGTGGATGGATTGAGAGCCACGCCAAGAGACTGGAGTTTCTGAGTTCAAATATGGCCTCAGATTTGGCTATGTGACCCTGGGAAATATGTTGCCTTTCTCTTACTATTCTTCTACCTTGAACCCAATACTTAGAACTGATTCTAAGATGAAAGGTAAAGGTTTTAGGCAAAAAAAAATTTTAAATGCCATCTTTGGAAGAAAACTTTCCTGGTACCCCTCGATGCTAGTGCCTTCTCACTGAGATTATCTCTATTTTATCTCATTTTTATCTTGTGTTGTGCTGTCTCTCCTTTTAGATTGTGAGTTCCTTGAAAGTAGGAATTTGTGAGTGTGTATATGTATGTTTTGTTTTAGGGTTTTGATGGTCTTTGTATCCACAGTGCTTACCATCATGTCTGGCACATAGTAGGTACTTAATTCATGTCTATTGACTGGAATATAAGATGTAGTCTCTCTCTCTCTCTCTCTCTCTCTCTCTCTCTCTCTCCCCCCATATATATATATATATATGCTTATATTTTAACCCCATTTTACAAATGAATAAATTGGGACCTTAAAAAGTTAAATGATTTGCCCAAGGTAATAAATGTATGCTGATTTTAAGATCAGAATTCTTTCTAATACCTGATAATTCCTCTGCAAGCATTAGTATAAGATCTATGTATAGACTAACTCTTGCAAATTCATTTGCCATTAGTCTCATTGATGTGATTTGAGTGGACTTTAAATAAGGCTCTTTCTAAATCATCAAACTCGCTGTGTGTTATTCCACTATTATAATATCACACCTTCATGTCCTAAAGGTTTTTCTGGTTGTTAAAGAGTTTCCAATTAAACCACAAATTCGTTTAAGAAAGTCAGGCCTCAAACCCCTACCAACAAGTACCTGAGGGTACCATTTAACATCTTAACAGATTTCTAGCAGATGGCTATAGGGCATCATGTAGATAAAACAGTTAACTTCTGTTTTCACCCCAAGAAAAATCTGGTTCAGAATTAATTTACGGTAATTCTTTATATCCCCATCTACTCAGTCTCTATGCTTTTAGACATTAGAATTGACCACACGACTTCAAATGGTGGTGAGTTTTCTTAAAATAAAAACTATTGCCATAAGAGGAAGATAGGATATAGTATAAATACACCAATTACAAATTCTTCATAATATGGTTTCAAGAAAGCCACCTCACTGGCACAGCCAGAACCCACTTTTAGCTATCCGGCTTTATTGTCTTGGACCTGTTTACATTAAACCTATTGACTCTAGCCTCAATAAATCTTTTCTCCTCTCCAAATTCTCTGAAAGAAATGACTCTTCATTTTTTTTAGTACCAAAACTACCTTGCATCTCAGCTTTGCATTACCTCATTCTCCCTTGAAAGTGGCATATTCTGACCTCTGAAAGATGATACTTCTTCTTATTATTGTTTCCTGAAATCAGGCAATAGGTAGTGCTGTAATAGAGTGCTGATCCTGAAGAGGATCTGAGTTCAAGTCCAACCACAGATACTTGTTGGCTGTGTGACCTTGGACAAGTCACTTTACTTTTGACTCATTTCCTTATCTGTAAAATGGAGATAATATATAATATTATGTTACTAATTATATTATTATTAATAATATACAAATAAAACAATGGTAAGGCTAGTAATATATTATATTAACAATCATATTGTAATATAATATTCCTAATATCACATAATATAATATTTTTCAGGGTTGTTGTGAGTATCAAATGAGATAATGTTTGTAGAACCTTAGCACAGTGATTGGCACATAATAGGTATTATATAAATGCTTATTCTTTCCAACTGTTTGACCCTGGGCAAGTCACTTAACCCCCATTGCCTAGTCCTAACAGCTCATCTCCATTGGAACCAAAACATAGTATTGATTCTAAGGAGGAAGGTAAGAGTTTTTAAAAAATTAAAATTAAAGAAATAAATGCTCGTTCTCTTCTACTGAGATCATGGGCTCCAAATCAGAAGTTCTTCATTAAGAAGTACAGCAAAAGTTATATCTATAAAATGAAAGCTGCATACGTGAAGTGAATCTTAATTTAATGTATTCATGGATGAAGTATATTATATAGGGAAGTATTATGTGCTGACTGGCTAGTAAGTTTGGTTTTATACGGAAATTTGACACAAAGATTTCTTTAAGTAATACTAAGCCTGACTAAGGGGCAGAAAGGAAGATGGGAGTGTTTAAGGGAAGTTTTTAATGTTATTTAGGTTCCCACAAGGATCAACAAAGTTGAATTAGACTTATAGTGTTCCAAGCTACCCCTCTAATAGGCTGCACACTAGATATCAAATAAAGTTAAATGTTTACATTAAACAGAAAAAAAGAGACACCTCACCTTCTGTTAGCTCAGTTCCAGCTGCAGGGTCCACTTGGGGAAGTCACTGCAATAATAACTGACCCCTTAGCCCATCATGAAAAAAGGTTGTCACCAGTACTATTTTCCATTTGAATCAGAAATCAGAAGATCAGAAACTGACTATAGTGAAGTTTTCTCAAGATCTGGACGTCCACAATCAAGCCAGGCATGGGGACAAATCCATATCTATATAGTGGTTGCTCTATTCATTATCAAAAATCTTCATCGTGTGATGAGACTAAATCGTTACCTGCCCTATCATTAGATTTAATCACCAAAGGTGAAAACATCTCCACTTAACTCACAAGTTGGGAGGTCTGTGACCCACATATGCTAGAGTGAGTGACAAATCAAAATTTACTGACTGCCTCCTGGGCAGTCCTAAGAAAAGCATCTGTTGTGATTGGACACATAAACTAAGAGGAAGGCACAGGAAGTGACTCATAAGAAGCCCCTTTAAAAGAGAGCTCAGTGAGTTCAGCTGGGTTCTTCTGGTTCGTGACTGGGACTTACAGGAGTTCTGGAGCTAGGATCCTGAGAACTTGGTGAGACTGTTCTGAAATCTTTACTTTGGAATTCCACATGGTGTGTGAAAAGACTGAGACTGTTCTGAAATCTTTACTTTGGAATTCCACATGGTGTGTGAAAAGACTGAATCTTCCTGAACTTCTCTTAAGGAACTTCCCTTTCAATAAAGACTCTGTGACTGAAGCTTTTGCTTCATTCACCTTTGGGGCCTCCCTTGGCTGAGGGTTAATTAGATCTACCTGGGTTAAACTAGGGGATAGGAGCAAATTACCTAGTGTGTTAGGTTACTTAACCTATCATATCTTCTCTCTAATTTTCTTACTTTTTCTCTCTCTCCTTTCATTTGTAAATAAACTTCCATAAAGGCCAGTTTGACTTGAGGTTATTCTTTAATTGGGGATTGATAATTATTCAATTCCCTGGTGGCCAAACCTTTTAATATTCACCCAATCAAAACCCCTTTTCCCCCTTACAACTGCAAAGAGAAAGTTAAACATATGATATCTTACATCCTTTGATCCACTGGTGAGACTGGTCTCCCAAAGGATCACAAAGGGGAAATATATATAGAAAAAAAAGCTAAAAGAAAAACTATCAGACTGATCTCTTTTTTAAAAACTTTATTCAAAGAAAAGAAACCCAAATCACTCGAGATCCCTAGATGAAATTGACTAGCACCACTCTCCCCAGCCCCCTCCTCTGAATCTTCTCAGATTCAAAAGCCCCTCCCAGGCACAGGATTAGTCCTTATATACACCAATAGGCACCTGGAAGTAGGGGGGGTGTGGCCTCTCCCCTGCACTGGATTGGTCTAATTCAGGACCAATCCCATGATAGGAAATAGGTAGTGTGGTCCCTCCCTAGCATGGGACTGGTCCTCTAAAGACCAATCCCACACCAGGAAGTAGAAGGGAGGGATCCCTGCGGCATGCTGGGGAATATAATTTTCTAAGCCACAACACTTCAAAACTCACAATCCTGTGTGACTCAGCACAGCATGAGGAGAAATACTCAGGTGTTGATAGCCATTATCTCTCCTCTAACATTTCAGTCTTTCCACAAATGCAGTTTTTAAAACCTTCTACCTCTTAAATGTCGTCATGAAAATATCTCTTGATATAGGAATGGTTCTCTCCTCCCTAAGATTTATGGGATTGTGAAGGACTGGAGAATCAAAAAGTCTCCTTACATCACTAGTGGACAGGGCTGGAAGAGGAAATAGAAAGCCAAAAGAATCTTCCCCAGATTTACAATTTTGCCTCTTGATAAAAATCAAACAAAAATATCTAAAAAAAGGAATTTCTTCCCCATCACCAACTATATAAATGTGGGGTGGGGATCTTAAGCCAACAGCAAAAAGGACAGGAATGGGGCACATAAAATAAGAGAAAGAAGTCACCTAGCCAAGGTCAGTAGAAATGCTTCTTTTATGCTAAAGACCATTAATCATTGACAAGTCTGCTTTTGCAGCACTTATTTCTGAAAATATCACAATGGAAAATAGTAAAGCTTACCATAAATTCATAAACACCTTGATAGGTAAGCTTAGCTGCCTGGGAGTTGACCTGGAAGGTGATTTGAATTGTTTTGCCAATCAGTACTCATGACTGGAAAGGGACCTAGAATGGATGTTTTCATGAGAACAAATCACCTTGAAGGTAAGGATTGTTGTGAAATCCTTTGGTAGCTGACCTGGAAGCAACTTTAAAGGTCAGCTAGTCTGTCCATTTCATTTTATAGGGAGGTAAACTGAAGAATAGAAATATTAGGTGATACTTAGATAGGAACACAATTAAGATTTCTTTACTAACCCAACCCCCTGAGAGCCATTGGAATGCAAGGAAACCTGGCTTTTGAAATCATGGCAATAGCAGTGAACTGAAAATCGGGAAACATGAGACAAAGACTTGGCTTTGCCACTAACTTGCTGTATTGTTTTGGGTAAGTCATTTAACCTTTCTGAATTAATATCCTCCATTGTAAGAATTCTGACTCTCACATTGGGTTGCTGAGAAAATCAAATCAAATAATAGATGTAAACATCCTTTCTAAGTTGTAAAGCTCTGTGTAGATAGACGTAGGGAACTGATGCTTTGCTTCATTGTCAACAGTTTTGAGAATGAGTATGTATTTTAAACATTTCCTAACTAGTGGACAGGCAATATAGAACGAGTTGGGAAAACTTGGGTCCAAGTCTTGTTGCTTACATATACTGTTTGTATATGTCTGTGATCTCGGATAAGTTACTGAATATCACAATGCCTCAGCTAACTCTCCAATGTATTTTTTTAAATTTAATTTTTTAACCGTTGATACAATTTTTAATAAATGTTTTCTGACATTTTGTGATCTATGTTCTCCCTTCCTTTCTCCCTCCTCCCTGAGAAGGGAAACAATGGGTTTGGGTTATACATCTGACTATCATGTTGTGAAAGAAAACATACATTACTTATGTAAGAAAAAAACCATGGAAGAGATAAAATGGAAAATGGTATCTTTTGCATTTGGATTCCATTAGTTCTTTCTATAGTAGTGGATAGATTTTTTTCATCATGAATTCATGGAGTTGTTAAACGTTAAGAGCAGGTACAAACCTAAATTGATGGAGGAAATTTCTTCACTGGGAGTTCCCAGACCAGTAAGACTTAGGTCTAGTCCTCCTATCTGCACTCCACTCTTTGGGACGAAGGTCTCTGAGGCTAAATAAAGCTGAGGTTGGGGAGTGCCACAGAAGTGTGTAGCAAAGGAAACCCTTTAAACATCCGGACATTAAAAGCAAGCTTTGTGGATGAGGCTCATTTGGCCCACTGAAAGATACGACCTAAAAGGATGTTGTTCTCTGAAAGAGATTACCATCCCACTTCCTGTCTCATCCCACTTCCATCACCAGAGTACAGTTCAGGCAGAATCTTCACACTAAAAAGCAAACAGCCATATTTCAACAATTTTGTATGTGCCATCTTCAGGGGTCACCTGACAGCCTGAAATATTGCTCCCCTTCTGGTGCCCCTCATAAGGCAGCTCCCAAGCCTATCTGTCTATCACTGGACTTCCAATATCAAAAGCTGAACCACTGCTCAAAGCTATAATATTCTATTAGGTCTACTCAGAGCAAATGGGATAATTATAACCAGAGAGTCCATACTCTGCCCCACCAAAGACCCTCTTTTGTGATTTGCCTCTTGCAGGTGTGTTAAATAATAGGATGTGAGCCTTTCACTGCAATTACTTAGTAGGGGGAGCCTCCCTGGCTCTACACACCTGCTTGAGAGTAACAAGAGAAGCAGGCCCATCAATAGAAACCTCAACATGAGAAAATTCCCTTTTTGCTTCCCTAAATCTCCTTGACTTCTGGCCCAGCTGTAACCAATCCTTCCCTTTTCTGAGTATCTTTATAGATAATAGATCATAAAAAGTTACATAAAAAGGTCTATTTTAATTTTTTTAATTGAGTTTTTTTCCTCCCTCATATTTCCCCCTCTTCAAAAATCATCAAGAAAGAAAAAATAAAACCCTTGTGACGGATAAACATAGTCCAAAAAATCCCTTTCATTGGATGTGTGCAAACACAAAGGTAGAAAGGACTTTGGTGCTCCTCCAATCCAACTCCCATTTTACAGAGAAGGAAACTGGGAAGCAAAGAACAGAGATGCCCTACCTAAGGTGCCAAAGCTAGCTAGTGACAAAGCCAAGTCTGGAACCTAAGTCTTCTGATTACAGTCTGTGCTCTCACCTCACATTAAGCAGACTTTATCATTAGTTGACTTTTCACATGGATGTCTTGTCACCCTAAGTAGATTACTTTCTTATTAGAGGAAAAATTGAGTTTCTCTTCTAATTCCACTTTCCATGCCTAACACAATGCCTTGTACATAATAAGTGAATACTAAATACTTTACAAATTGATTTAGAACTGAAAACAATGGTGTGGAAGATGGAAAAGAGACAATTTGTTCTTGAGAAAGGGAAGAGCTTCTTCTTAATGAAAAGTACCTACAAAATGGACTGCCATAAGAGGTGATGGCTTTCCCCTTCATGGAAGTCTTGAGGCTAAGCCGAAGTGACCACTTGTCAGGTGTTCAATAAAAGGGATTCTTGGTATGGGTTGGATAACATGAGATCGGAGCCAACTCTGTAATGCTGTGATTCATCCCTAAATAGATCAGACTTACTTTGTAGGTAATGCTTATAAAATACTATTTTCCCAGAGTAAGGGAAAATTTTCCCCAAACAAAATATTTTTGTTTTTCCTTTTTCTATTTGGCACTTCGATACAGGTAGTTAAAATACAATTGCATTCCTTTTTATTTGTCGATTCACACACTCATTATTGGCATCATAGTCAGATTCTACAGTGACTGCCAAATCCTCAGCACGATTGAACCCTGCACTCGGTGATGTAGGGTGGGCCACTTACTCTAATACGGAAAGTCTATAACTGGGCGTTTTCCTTGTTCCCCAGTGTTAGTAAGATAATGAAACTCTACTGTATTACCTCCTCTTGAAAGGATACCATAAAACAGGCCCTCACTGAGGGAGAAGAGGGAGTGTGGGAGGGACATTTGCTCTTTCAGGCAGTTCAATACTACATTGAAGCCATTCATTAAGCAGCACCCTCAGGAGATGGCCACAATCAGGTCTATATTTCAGTATAGAAAGGAGAAGAGAAGTTGGAAATGCCAACTGTTAATCCTTCCCTGGCTCAGCCTTCGGATTCTAAAATCTTATCTCTTCCTTTTACAGGATCATAAATGCTTAGGATCATAGACTCAGAGTTGGAAGGGATTTTTTAGAGGTTATCTAGTCCAGCCCTTTATTTTTACACAGAAACAAAATGAACCTTCCTAGAGTAGCTATGTGGGACAATAGATAGAGCTCTGGCCCTAGAGTCAAGAAGACTCATCTTCCTGAGTTTATATCTGGTCAGTCACTTATTAGTTGTGTGACCCTGGGCAAGTCAATTAACCCTGTGTGCCTCAGTTTCCTCATCTATAAAATGAAAAGGAGAATAAAATGGCAAAATCACTCTGGTATCTTTGCCAAAAAAAATGAGGTCATTAAGTCAAATGCAACTGAAATTACTGAAAACCCCCCCAACAAAAATGGACCCCAAATAGGCCTAGTGATTTGCCCTAGGACACAGGGTAAGAAAAGGCATCAGGGGGCAGCTGGGTGGCTCAGTGGATTGAGAGCCAGGCCTAGAGACAGGAGATCCTAGGTTCAAGTTTGGCCTCAGACACTTCCTAGCTGTGTGACCCTGGGCGAGTCACTTAACCCCCATTGCCAAAAAATAAAAATAAAAATAAAAATAAAATAAAATAAAATAAAATAAAATAAAATAAAATAAAATAAGAAATGGCTTCAGGGCTAACAGACCTGGTGCTCTTTTCCCTGCACAGCACTGCTTCTCTTGAAGTTCTTATTTTTCCACTTAAACCAAAAATTTAGAAGGAATATTAGTCATCATCATTTTCAACCCCTTAATTTTACAGATGAGGGAAATGATATCCAAAAACATAGTATGTGTCAGAGTTGGGACTCAGACCCAATTGGCACTTCTCTCAAACTCTAGTACTCTTCATAATATACCACAATGTCAATGAATCTGATACAGTCTAGTAAGCAAATAACCATTTTAAAAAAATACGTTCCCTTCTGTCTTAGAATCAATACTAAGTATCACTTCCAAGGCAGAAGAATAGTAATGGCTAGGCATTTGGAATTAAGTAACTTGCTCAGGGTCACACAGTTAGGAGATCTCTGATACCAGATTTGAACCCAGGATTTTCAAACTCCAGGCCTAGCATTCTATCCACTAAGTCACCTTGCTGCCCCTGCAAGTTACCTTTTCTTAAACATCTACTATGTGCCAGGCATGCATGTTACTAAATTCTAAAGCTCTAAAGAAGGGCAAATATACTATACCTTCCCTCAAGGAGTTTATGTTCCTATGAAGAAAACTATCTGTGAATAATTATATCTGAGAAGATATATTACTGAGAGACTTTCCAATGGCCTAGAGGCCTTCCTCTGGTTCTATTTTATTAATATTGCATGGGACAATGAGGACCTGGATTACTCAATTGTTATGCCACATCGCCATTATGTGAGGAGCTTCTTACTTTTCTGGTCATACATATCTTTGACATCTCTTCATTTAAACCAATCATTATTGGTAATATGCTGCAACCACACTTCTCTATACTCTGTATTCACTATACATTCTATATTGCCTTTTGGATTACTTGCAATTTTTATCCTTCCGAGATTATAGCTTTTCCCGTTTCACAACCATATAGCATCCCTGGGAGAACAGTGGCATTTTAAAAATTACTTTTGTAGCAATAAGCTGCTTGTGCTTGTGGAAAGTACAGTGTGATTTCCCAAATGCAATATAGTCTATTCTCCTCTTATTCCTCCTTGTCAGTTCTAGGCCCAGCTCATTGCTATCCACAATTTCTCTCTAAGAGATATACATTGATGAATTAAGTCAATTGGTAATATCCTGTCCAACTACACTTTCCAATCTAAATTTAAAAATGGACATTTTTCATCCATTTTGTCTTTCAAGTGTTAATGGCTAGGATTATCTCTTCTAAAGGATCATTTATTTTGTTGGTACGACTCAGAGATCAAAATAATATAATCTTTGAAAAAGAGAATTTGGAAAAATCTCATCCAAGACAGAGAATCATTCTTCTCTTCAGAAATTGCATGCTCCATGACGTTCTTGAAAACAGTAGGGGAATATATTATCCTCTATGTCAGTGATGGGCAAACTATGCCCTATGGGCCAGATCCAGGCCATAGTTTGCCCATCACTGCCTTAAGCAATTCCCTAATCAATAGCAAACTACGGCCTGGATCTGGCCTGCAGAGAATAGTTTGCCCATCACTGCTCTGTGTCATACCTTACTGGTATTGAAACTCATCATGGTTAAACAAATTTTCTCCCTATGATTGCCTCTCTCAGAGTATAAGATTTTTTTAAGCCCTTACCTTCCATCTTAGAATCAATACTATGTATTAGTTCTAAAGCAGAAGATCAATAAGGGTTAGGCAATGGGGGTTCAGTGACTTGCCCAGGGTCACACAGCTAGGAAGTGTCTGAGGGCCAGATTTGAACCCAGGAACCCCCATCTCTGGGCCTTGCTCTCAATCCACTGAGCCACCCAGTCGCCCCCTCCGAGTATAAGATTTTTATGTATATCTGAGACAACTTGAAAAACTACAACTCGAATTGTATTTATTTCTACTTGATTGATCAATAAACATTTATTAAACACTTACTGTATTCGAAACACTGGGAGCAAAAAGGAAAAGCTGAGTCAAATGTTCTTTAATTAACAACATATACACTAAGAACTTAGAGCTTCTACACCTCACCATCTGTTTTTGTGACTGCTGAAATATGGTCTGCTGTAGAAAATGGTCTACAAAAGCATATCTATTTTTTCTCATGTTTTCATTGGCATTCCCTCTAACATATACACACAAAAATCTCATTAATATTATAGAGAAATAGCATATGGATTGGTAGTTAATGATGTCATCTAAGTAGCCTCTTTGGGGTAAAAGTAGTGTTTGCATTACTTGTAGTCTTCTAATAGAGTTATGGTCAGCTAGGTGGTGCAGTGCCAGTCCTAGAGTCAGGAAGACTCATCTTCCTGAGTTCCAATTTGGCTTCATACACTTACTAGCTTGTGACTCTAGGCAAATCATTTCACTTTACCTTAATTTTTTCATCTATTAAATAAACTGAAGAAGAGAATGGTGAACCTCTCCAAAATCTTTACCAAGAAAACCTCTAAAGGGGTCACCATGAGTTGGACACAAGTGAAAATGATTGAATGACAACAAACAAGACCATAAATCCAGAGCTGGATTAAATCTCAGGGGTTATGTAATCCCGTCCTCTCATTTTACTCATGAGAGAATCTAGAGAACCTAACTGAAAATAGGGAATCTCATCCATTCCAAGACCACATGCTCCATGACCTTGGAGTCTCACGGAGATAAACGTCTTGTACAAGATTATAAAGGGAATAAGCAGCAAGGGTTCGATTTGAATCAAGATCTTTTGACTCCAGAACCAATGCTCTTTCTCTTGAACAATGCTGCCTCTTTTACAAAATTTGAAAATCAATCTCTAAGTATCTGTGTGTTTTTCTTTCAGCAGGAGTTTTATCTAGTTGCATTTATTTGAGTCAAGGCTCTCTTTCTAAATTTATTATCTGAAATACTATTGCTATATCTTCATATAGTATGTCAAGCACTGCAGGGATAGTGTCCAAATATGACAAATCCACTATCATCACTGATAAGAATATGTCTCTATAAAAACAACAGAAGATCTAACCAATTTCAAAATTATTTGTTTTCCTCCTAGTCTCATCTATAAATGCTCTGAAGATTATCTGGCTTAAAGAAGTCTCTTGCCCATCTCTCTGTCATATCATGCTGCCCCTACTTACTTTTCTCTATATTTTTAGGTGATGCTGCTTATAACCATCTATTGTCCTCTCCAGTAATGTGGTATAAATGACCATGTGCTCTAACCAGTAGCAGGTGGGTAAATATTTACTGGCTGAGGCAGTTTGGGGGTTCTTTAATTTTCCTTATTGTAATGTCTGTGGCATTGGTCAAACTTAACTAAGAAATGATAAGAGGTAACAGGATATAGTAAACAGAAATCTAGCCTCAAAGACAAGGAAACTTAGTTCAACCAAACACATACTAGATTATGGTCCTGGGCAAGTGTCCTAAATTATAAATTCCAGAGAAGGCATTGTCATACATTTTAGAAGAAGTTTCTCACCAAGAGCTCTCTACCCCCATGAATGAAATCACAAACCTGAATTTTTAAAATTGTGATGATAAGACTCAGCATCTTTACTTTTGTCCATTTCCCATTTTTCAAAGTCAACATCTTGATTAAACAGGTCAGATTGGGGCTGCTATAATCACATGCAATGTTTTCTCATCTTTTTACTGTATGAAGTTAATATTTATTTTCACCTTTAATCTAATCAGTTAATAGTGTAACTACTCATGGGCGGCTAATTCTGAAATGACTCCCATGTCAGCAACCAGTCATGTCCTACCTGCTAAAATATAGACAATTAATAAGCTTTTAAATTATATCTAAATGAAAGTTTTTAAGGATTACAAGTATTAGCTTCCTGAATTTTATTCAACAGGAGTATCAAATTCAAATATAATCAAAGTCACTAAACCATAATAAGGATCCTTGCAAGCCATTTATTGACTTAGTTTTTAAATGTCATATTATGTCTCATTGTATTTTATTTAGTTTATAAGGTGTTTCCCAGTTCCATTTCATTCTGGTTCAGGCTATATATTGGGAAGTGTTGTGGGCTACAGGCGGACTGTGGGTCATGTGTTTGACATCTTTGGTCTACAGCAGTGATTCCCAAAGTGGGCGCTACCACCCCCTGGTGGGTGTTGCAGCGATCCAGGGAAGTAGTGATGGCCACACTTTTTTTGTATTACATTTTATTCTGAATTCAATAAATAGTTTCATAATTTCCAGGGGGTGCTAAGTAATATTTTTTTCTGGAAAGGGGGCTTTAGGCCAAAAAAGTTTGGGAACCACTGGTCTACAGGCTTTCAGTCTCTTTTATTTCTTCTTTCTGTTCAGTCATCCTAGTTCTGATTCATTGTGACCCCATTTGGGGTTTTCTTGGCAAGGATACTGGAGTGGTTTCCCATTTCCTTCTCCAGTTTATTTTAAAGATGAGCAAACTGAAGCAAACAGGGTTTAATGACTTGCCCAGGTTCACACAACCAGTTTGTGTTTAGTTCCAGCCCTCAATCTATTGCACTGTCTAGTTGACCTTTTGATTCTTAAGTCCAAACATTATTTTTAAGATAGCTGTTATCCTTGACTGTGCCCACTTTTTTATTTATTTCATCCAAAACGAAAATATCCAAATAATCAGGTGAAAGGATCTTGACCATTCCTAAATAGAATTTCCCTATACCTTCACCTTCAGTAGCAGATGTTAGTATGGAGAGTTTTCTTCAGGAAAGTCTATTTGCTTATGCTTATAATAAGCACGGCAAGGCAGGATCAACAATACTCTTTTGTGAAGTAATACTCTCATGCAATGATCTTTCTTGTTGCTTTTGGGAACACAAAGAAACCAATTCGAGCACTCCTTTATTAGCCTCTCCAAAGAAAGCTTGTGAGACATCTTTCATTTAGCTGTGATTTCTTTATGTTTTCTGGTTTCTTTTATATCCAGAATGCCAATATAGACACGGTTCATTTCCTCCCTTAGTTTATCAGCAGTGATCATTGGACAAAGATTTCACATTAAAAGTACCAACTGTTTAATTAATATTATAGGTGATCTAAAAACATACTGATTCTTTGTGCTTTCATGCCCTTTTCTTTTTCTTATTTTTTCACAACCACTTTTTCAACATCAGTAGAGAAGTAAAAGGGAGATTCTCAGACCTGAGGGATATTTTGTATTTATGGTTTCATGAGTTGCAAGGACAAAATTTATCATCTAGCAACCAACCTCCCAGCAATAAGCCTCTCAATACTAGTCCCTAAATAGCAGATATAATCTATTGTTAAGCTAATGCTCTAAGTTAACTTTTTAAACTTGGAACATCCTGCCAGAGCTTGTTTTTCATTGGTTTAGCCTTCAAAACCCAAGGTCAATCTCAGATCATGATATCAAAGAATATCAGCTATGGCTGTCCCTCTCCAAAGAACAGTTTTGTAGAATGAACTATTCAATTTGTGTACACATGTGTGCATATATACATATGTATAACCTTTAATCTTACTATAGAAAGATTTCCCGGCATCACATAAATATAGATCAGGGACATGTAAAGGAATTAAAGATCATCTAATTTAACACTCTTGTTTTACAAATGAGGAAGGGAAGATCCCAAGAAGGTTAAGTGAGGTCTCTAAGGTTCCGGGTAAGAGGTGGCCAGGTTAGATTTTGAACTCAGTCCTATTATTCCAGGTTTGATTTAGCTTGGAATGTCCAAAAATTGTACCACTATACCATATTTAAGATCCAACTTATCTTGTTAAATCATTGACTTTGTGCCTATCTCACATATAGTACCCACATCCTTATCTCATTTTTCGGGTAGCTTACCTATTTTCACTGTTTCTCTATGATATATCTAGTTACTCAGAGGATTATACAAATTAACATATCATGGAGAAATAATACAATATTTTTGCCTGAAATACTAATCATAACAGCATTGTATTATGCTTTTCTAGTGCTTTCACAGGTCTTTTCTTATTTTCCCTTCACAATATATTTCTGAGGAAGGTAGAGCAGGGGATTTCATCCTCTTTTGTTAGCTAGGGAAACATACTCAGTGAGGTTATATTAATTTCCCAAGGTTCCAAGCTCTAAGCAGAGGCTAGAATGTAGCTTTCCTGAGTCCTAGAATTATTTTCCAGGTTCATTCTGCATTACTCCCTTCATTTGCTCCAATGTCAGCCAAATAAGCTTTTTTGGAATTCTTCACACATGGCATTCCATGTTCAAAATCTCTGCCTTTACATAGGCTGTCTTACTTACCTGGAATGTATTATTCCTTATCTTTGCTTCTCAAATCACTAGTTTCTTCCAAGCTCAGCTTAAGAAAGAATTATTCTATGACATCTTGTTTATCCTTATTTATTTGTGCTTCTTCCCACCCCATCAGAAAATATATCTTGCATTTATTTTGTATGTATTTGTGGAAGTGTGGAAGTCCATTGATTATCCTACCCATTATAAAAGTAATTGCCCTTGTCAGGGGAGAAACCTTATTGATTCAACCAGTCAATCAGAACTAGTTTTGAACAAGATGTGAAAACCCATTGGATCAGATATTTCAACTAGGTGCAATAGGAAGTCTGTTACCTTCAGGTGAGGTACTTGGTAACATACTATCCTGTTGACCTTTATAAAACCAGAGAGATCATTCAGAACTCCAGAAATTTGAGCAAGCAATGAGCCAGGAGAGTCCAGAAAAGCCCTGAGAAGGAATTGTGAAAGGGAGAGACCTTTAGTTTAGGCTCTAGCTTCTTCTCCAACTCCTTGGTGAGAAGAGGACCTTATGAGCTTCAAAGGATCAGGACGATCTTGGATTACTCACCTTCATCTCAGGGAAAACATTAGCTAAGGGCAGGAGAGAAAAATAGACAGGATACAATGAAGAAAATAAGATCAAAACTTTGTCAGAAACCTGGAAGAAAAATTAAGCCATACTTAACCTAAATGGAACATCATGAAGATTCCACTAAAAGGACTTCCAGAAGCTGTGAAGTATCTCTTGGTCACCTGAGCTCTCTAGTATGGCACCCACTTTTCCCTGAACACTATATGTACTGATGGAAGATTTTGTCACAGATATTTTTGGGTGTGAGGGGCATGACATTTTTTTACCAACTGTCCTTTTTATACCATTTCTCAGTAAATGATCTTTCTGTAAAAAAAAAATTAAATGTAGATGACTACTTGGAATCAATTGACAACTGGTAAGAGGGAAGTACCCTAGTGAGTGTTCATTAGCTATTCTAATAGAAAGAGAACTTTCCATTTTCTAAATTATCCTTGAGGGGACAGCTGGGTAGCTCAGTGGATTGAGAATCAGGCCTAGAGACAATCTGGCCTCAGCCACTTCCTAGCCATGTGACCCTGAGCAAGTCACTTAACCACCATTGCCTAGCCAATACACAGTATTGGCTTCAAGACAGAAGGTAAGGTTTGTTTTTTTTTAAACCCTTAACTTCTGTGTATTGGTTCCTAGGTGGAAGAGTAGTAAGGGTGGGCAATGGGGGTCAAGTGACTTGCCCAGGGTCACACAGCTGGGAAGTGTCTGAGGCCAGATTTGAACCTAGGACCTCCCGTCTCTAGGCCTGACTCTGAATCCACTGAGATACCCAGCTGCCTCCGTCCAAGACAGAAGATAAGGGTTTTTTAAAAAATAATAATAAATTATCCTTGAGGTTTTTTTTTAATGATTTTTCCAACCCCCCAAATCTAAACTCTAAAAGGAAATGTAGTAACCACATTCTTAGAACCCTAACTTGTAAGTATGTTACTCCCTCAAGAGAAAGACCCCCACCCTAGGACCTATATGTGCTATCTTTGCATAGATGGATGTTTTTTCCCCAATACAATGAAAATGTAAGTTCTATTAGGGCAGGGACTTTTCCATTTTTGTTTCTGTATTCCCAACAACTGGCACATAATATTTAATTGTTGGTATTTAATAATTTAATCAAGGTATTTAATCACTGCTTTTTGACTGATTAATTGATTCCTAGTTCAAAATTCACTCTACTGCATGGACAAATCAAGCTTTGTTTCTTCTAATAGTGGACACGTGGTTTCCCCCAGAATTAATTTTTTACCTATAGGCAAACAAGGAGTGTATCCCAAAGAAGGTCTTTAAGAGTATGAGGCATTCAATGATTCAAAATTTTCTCCTTCAGGCTCTTGTCCCTCCTGCCAAGAATTACTTTAGAATGAATGGTTGGTTAGCGAATTCCCATGCAAGGTCAGCCATGGAGAGAGTTCTGATGGACCTCTTACTGTGAGATATGTCAGCAGGGTTAGCTACTTCCTGCTGGCCTGTAGCACTGCATTACCCACAATGTTGGCCAAGAGATAGAAGGGATGGCAGGTCCCTGCTGTTCCCCATTTGAACATATAACTGTTTACCTAATACCAGCTTAACATTCTGTCATGTTCCTTGACCCAACAAATCCCAAAGGCTCCTTGATTCCACTTAGGGAGTGTAGCCTCATCTTCAAATGAACCTCATCCTTTTAAAGAAGCCAATGGCCAAAGCATTCTTATGACCAGCTCCAACTATCATAGACAAAGTGCAGCATGGGAAGGGGACTGGAAGTACAGAGACCAGGTTTCTCCATCCAGCTCTTCCATTTACTAGGACCATGATCTTAAGTAAGTCCTCGATGCTTTCTGGCCATCACTTTACTCCTCTAAACATGAAGGCAATAGAATGAATTATTTGCCTTAGTATCCTAGATTTCTAAAAAAAGAGGAAACTGAAATAAACAGAGTTAAATGACTTGCCCAAAGTCACACAGCTAAGTGTCTGAGGCCAGATTTGAACTCAAGAAGATAAGCCTTCCTGAATCCAGGCCAAGCACTCTATCCATGCTGTCCTATAATAATACTGTGCAATTACGTAGTTTCCATACTCCAGTTATCTATGATATCAAATTGGATATCATTCCAATAATGTAATTTGAAACTTCTCTATATCTATCTACTTTGTGAGTCTTGTCCCTGTCTTCCCATAACTTCTCTTGACCTTGCAAGGAAACCAAGCTGTTCAAATGTTATTCTTCTCAACCACCATAGGACCAGTCAACCTTCTTTTTTCAACATGTATTTACTTGAAGAGTTCCTTGACAATACATCTGTTTTGTAATTCCCTCTTAGCATTGTGTTGCACCTTGTTCTTGTCCACCATTAGACATATTAATATAGCACTTTATATAAATCATTTTATATGATCCCACGAGATAAGTCATAAAAACATAATTACTCCCATTGTACAGATGAGGGAACTGAGCTCACAGAGATGGAGGGACTTGCCCAAGACCATTCAACCAATAAGTGTCAAAGCTAATATTTGAAGTTAGGTCTTTTGAATCCATGTTTATCCTCTATCTAGTACCCAAAAAAACCTTGTTTATGTGCAGTTACAAGGCCAAACCTACCAATTATTAACATGATCATCATAGATAGAATTTATGGAGAACTTTTAAAGTTTGCAGAGTACTTTCCATATACCATCTCATGTGACCCTCATAATAACCCAAAGAAGTAGGTAATATTATCCTCTTCATTTTACAAATAAGTAAAGTGAGTCTCAGAGAGGTTAAACAACTTGCTCTGAGTCATACAGTTCATAAGTATCTAAGACAGGATTTGAACTCTAGTCTCTCTGATTTTAGGTCCAAAACTCTGTCTATCATGCCACCTTACACTGTATTATACATAAAAAGTGTGTGGTGAATACTTGTTCAAACAAAAAAGACTTTCTGATGTCTACAATGAATGAGAAAGATGGATATGTTGAACTTCACATACAGAGATTCCCAAACTTGAAAAATCCCAGGTGAGTTTTGATATAAAATTGATGAAGGGCAAGTCAGAGAAAGAAGAAGGCCTCTCCCTACTTGATGATAAATGATTATGAATCTAAAATGTTAAATCTAAAATTCACTGAATCACAAACTATACCTAATATAATTAATCATAAAATACTTCAGATCCAATGAAGACAGATAAAGAAAAGAATTTGCTCAGCAAACTTCCAAAATTCACTAAGGGGGTGTTTAGGATGAAGCGTCAAGCTTAAGTGTTTTCAAATGACTTTATATTCTTTAAGAACACTCTGATTAAATTCCACAATAAGGATATACACTATGTTACATCAGGGCAGGCAGACATAGGCCAAGATATTCAGAAAGTACCTGCAGGGCAAATAAATGAATATATATCACCATGTCAGAAAGCTATTGAACAAACCCATAAATATGTTTTTTCGTGTCGTTTTCAATGAGAAGAGCCAAGGGATATTGAGACCTTAGGCATCAGCAGTAAAGAAGAATTAGTCTAAGTATTGTATAGGAAATAGAATCAAATACTTGGTCCAATTTCTTGTAAAAAATGATCCAGTTTTAAAAATTCACTGATTCCCTGGTAGTGCAATATAATGGAAGGAACTCTAACCTAGGAGTCAGAAGATCTGGAATCTAATTCTGGACAAGCCAGAGTTGATATATCATCTTATACTAGATGATTGCTCTGTTCTCTTTTTGTTGTGGAATTCTATAATTCTGTAACTCTAACCTGGAACATTTTCCATCACTTGAATGAAAACATTACTAGTGGATAGATAAAGCTATAATGGAGTCTGGGGGCACATTTGGTTATTATCACTCAGGTCTGATGCTTCATGACCCCATTTGGGGTTTTCTTGGCAAAGATCCTGGAGAAGTTTGCTATTTCCTTCTCCAGCTCATCTTATAGCTGAGGAAATTGAGGCAAATTGGGTTAAGTGACCTACCCAAAGTCATCCAGTTAGTAAGTGTCTGAAGCTAGAACTGAACTGGTTCTTCATTCCAGGCTTGGCGCTCCATCCACTGTGCCACATCTTCTCTATCATCTTAGCTCAATTCTTTTTTTACAGTTTTGCCTCTCATATCTAATGTAGCCGTTGGATTTCTAAGTCTCTCTGATCTATCATCCCTTTGCCATCATGCCATTCCTTATCATCCCAATGCTGTCACACCATTAGCAAATGCACCCCCAGGCTCCATTATAGCTTTAGCTCTTCACTAGTAGGGTTTTCATTCAAGATATGGAAAATGTTCCATGTCAGAGTTATAGAATTATAGAATTCCACAACTAAAAGGGAACAGAGAAATCATCTAGTTTAATATCACATCCAAACAAGAATGACTTCTATTTTATTCCCTATGAGTAATCATCCAATCTGTAAGTGAACACCTCTAGTGACAGGGAACTCACTATCTCCCAAAGCAGCACATTGTACTTTGCAATAGCTCAAATTATTAGGAAATTTTTTCTTTATATCAAATCTAGTTTTACTGCTTGCCATCATCTATCCATTGCTCCTGATTTTACCCTGTATGGCTAAGTAAAATAAGTTCAATTCCTCTTCCAAAAATAAGTCATCAGAGAAAGAGAATGTGCTATAGTTAAAGGTTAATCTATAAATGACCAGCTCTTTGGGGAGGAAAAAAAATAGTTTAATGTGCATTATTAACATTTCTCCATCACATTCTTAAGTCTAAACAGTCAACAAATAATAAATCAAGTCCTTATCTGTAGCATTTGCTGATTTCTGAGATGTAAATTCTCACCCTAAAAATTTAGCAATCGGCTCTCTTGAACTGGTCAAATCAGCTCCTACACATCCCTGCCTATAGTGCTATGCTGAGAGTTAGAAGGCCTGACTCCTCTGCTACTAAATGACTATATAGAATGGAACAAGACATCGAATTTCTCTGAGAATCAATTTCTTCAGATTTAAAATAACGAATTAACACCTGTCATCATAACATCATTATGAGGCTGTTTGTAAGGCTAAAAGGAGATAATATACACAAATGCCATTTGAGAAAGTGCTATAAAAATCTACAGTATTAGAATGAAGATATGTTTGTTTTCTCCTTCCCCAGAGTAAAACGGGGAAAACCCAATAAAATTATCTTAGGTTGCATTTTGTCGTGTTATAAAATGAAAAGCAAATATTTATAGAGGGATAACTTGTTAATGGATTTGTTTTTAACCCTAGTTTTCTCTTCTTTTTAGCTTTAGACCTCATAAAATCATAGATTTACATTGTAAAGGGATCTTAGAGGTCACAGAGCCTAAACACTTCATTTTATAGATGAGGAAATTGACATTCAAAGAGACTCTGACTTGGTCAGGGTCACACAGTTAATAATTGAGGCAAGATTCAAACCTGCTTCCAGTGTTCTGTCATTTTAATACCTGGTTGCCTCCCCCATCATCAATGCTCAAAGAATGTAAAACTCATTTTAAATGAACCTTAGTCAAATAAAATGAGGTAAATAAGTCTTCCTTTCTTCCTTCTGAAAAAAAAAGTAATATATACCAAAGTCAAACAAAAAGTAATTCCCTCCCTTACCTCCCGCAGCCCCATCACATTTGGAATTATTTATACCATTATTCTCTTTTCATTAACATGAATAGTCAAGAGTTGATCATGGCAAGAATCCCTATCAACTTAATTTATCCATAATCTAAGACTTTGCTCAAGGCTTCTATTAAAGGCAAATTTTGCAGATTTCTTCCTCTCAGGTTTAAAGTAATTCCCTCACTTAATTTGAATGACTGGCCTTATTCTTGCTAAATAAGATGCCTCAGTCTCGTATGATAATAATACTACTTAGAGAGCATTTTAAAGTTTTGCAAAGTACTTTACAAATATTATTTCATTTTAGCCTTACAACAAACCTGGGAAGTTGTTGTTCGGTCATTTCGGTCATGTCCAACTCTTTGTGACTCTCATCTAAAATTTTCCTTGACAAAGACATGGGAGCATTTTGCCATTTCTTTCTCTGCCTCATTAAGAGATGAGGAAACTGAGGCAACAAAGCTAAATGACGTGCCCAGGGTCACAGAGCCAGTACGTATTTGAAGCTCCATTTAAATGCAGGTCTTCTTGACTCTAAATCCAGCACTCTAGCCCCAGTGTCACCTTGATGCCTCTAAAAATCTGTCACCAACGTACTTCTTAGTCTTACCTCAAACAATTTCCTATCACATTCTCTACAGCCCTGGTGAATTAGTCTAGTTACTCTCCCTTGCACATTTCACATACTTTTTTTTTCTGTTTGTTTGTTTTTAATCCTAACCTTTTTTCTTGGAATTGATTCTTAGTATTGATTCCAAGACATAAGAGCAGTAAGGGCCAGGCAATCGGGGTTAAGTGACTTGCCCAGGGTCATACAACTAGGAAGTGCCTGACGCCAGATTTACAGATCCTCCAGACTCCAGGACTGGTGCTCTATACACTGTGCTATTTAACTGTCCCCATTTCACATACTTTTCTTTCCTAGTGCTTTGGGTCATACTATTCCTTGAAATATAAAACTCTCTTTTTCCATTTTTAGAGAAGGAAGAGTGAGGTCATGTAGTAGGAAATTTACTGAACTTTATTTTAAGAGCACTGAGTTCAAATCCTGATAAACGGTACAAATAGAGACACAGCTTTGGCTCAGGGGTTAAGTACTAGACCTGAAGTTATTAAGACCTGAGTTCAAAAGTGACCTCAAACTCTTCCTCGCTGTGTGACTTTGGACAAGTAACTTAACCTCTGGTTATCTGACAAAGAGATCCACTAGGGAAGGAAATAGCAAACCACTCCAGGGGTTTGTCCAGTTTGCTTTGTAGACAAAAGTTAAGTCATTCACAGTTGATTGTCATATTTTGTTGTCACTGTATACAACATTCTCCTGGGTCTGCTCATTTAACTTTGTATTATTTTATATGTAAATCTGTCCAGGTTTTTTGTGATCATCTTTTTTTTTCTAATTTAATAGAATTTATTTCAAAGTTGCCCTCTCTCCCTTCTCCACACGTAAAAGGCATCATCCAGATCATAGCTATGGTCTATGAGGTCACAAAGAGTCCTCACACAACTAAACAACAACAATAGAACTGCCAGTACTACTTCAGCAGTTGCCTGGCTCATTGTGGTATAAAGGTGAATGCCTGAAAATTTCTACCAAGCTGGGAAGATTTCATTTATAATGCCTTTGTTTCCCCAGCACCAGGAGCCAATAATGTCTGGGTAAATAAAATGCACTTAATAAATGTTTGTTGGCTTTAAAAGTCAACTAGTCCTAAGAAAAGATTATATTTGATTCCAAAAAACCTAAATAAGAATGGAAAAGTTCATACATCACAGTTTAACCATTAGGTCATGTATTCTTTGTCTGGGAACCCTTAATGAAACAAAGAAAAATACATAATGGTCCTCAGTCCTGAGTGCTTTCTTCCATTTCTTCAGGGATACTAGTAGATTTGGGAAGAAGAGAACAGAAGAAAGTAAGAATAATCATTTTTAGACCAACTATGAACATTAAATTGATGGTTGGTATTCCAAATATGAGACTGACAAGAAGATATATCACTAGAACAACAGGACCACACAAGCACTGACATTCTCACTACAGAAGTTATAAAGAAACTGAAGGAAAATGGAAGCAGTTCTCCTTAAAGAGGTGAAAAAAGGAGTTATTAGTAGAGGACCTACCCTTACTAGAACCAGAAACTCACATCCATCAGAGATCTGGAGCGTCAGGCTGTCATCTTCAGTTGAGGCTAAGATTTGGATGCTACCAAGCATGAGATCAATAAAAGACAGAAGCACTAGTTATTTTCTGTCCCAAACTTCTGAATAGAATTCTCTGCCATCTCAACCTGCTGTCTCACTGGAGGTTTTTTTATTTCCCTTATCTCTGTTTGTCAACATCTCCATTCATTAATCCTGATTAAACATCCTTTTGTCCTTGTATGTTCTCTTCCCACTTGACTTACTTGATTCTACTCTCTCAGTTTACTTCCTATCTATCTGATCATTCATTTTTTAAATGTTTAATATTTTTTTATCCCTTCAATTGTGGGAAGCCAATAAGAGAATAGATAAAAAATCTGAGACTCCTCTTTTGACCCCTTTTGTGATCCTTGTGATTTCTTGTTGAAAAGTATTGTGACCTTATTGAAAAGCTTTAAGTTCCTATCAAACCTGAATTTAAAGGGTTAACATTGTTAACACAGCAAGGAATGCTGCTGCCTGTTATAGCCAAGGCCAAGATGCTCCCCAACTTGGCTTTTTGATAAGAACCTAGTCAAAATTCAGCCTTGACCTTGGCCTATTCTGGAGACAATGTTTTGCGTTTTGATGTGACATAATTTGTAACTTCTGCGCATCTGCAAAGGTTTGGGGGTGTTCTTTTGTGTGAAATGAGTCTTGAAACATATATAATAAACTACATGCTCCTGGAGCCAGAGCTGGAAGCATGAGGTAAAAGACAACTCCCTTGTTCTGTCCTTATATCCTTATCAACTAAACTGTCCTTATCAGAGATGATAAAGAGATCTCCACATTCAGTTACATATAGAAATAATTTTTCCTTCTCTTCTCTCCTTCCTCCCCAAGAAGGCAGGTAATATGATATAAGTTGAACATATATTTTCAAATAATACATATTTTCCTGTTTGTCACATGAAACAAGACACATTGCTTTCACTAGAGAAAAACTCATGAAGGATATAAAAATTATGTTTCAATCTGCCTTGAGACTCTATATATTCCTTCTGTGATTGTGGATAACTGTTTTCATCAACTCCCTTGGACTTGTCTTGGATTCTTGCTTTGTAGATAAAAGTTAAGTCATTCACATTTGATTGTCATATATTGTTGTCACTATATACAACATTCTCCTGGGTCTGCTCATTTAACTTTGTATTATTTTATATGTAAATCTGTCCAGGTTTTTTGTGATCATTTTTTCTTCTAATTTAATAGAATTTATTTCAAAGTATCTTAGCCCTCTCTCCCTTCTCCACACCATAAAAGGCATCATCCAGTAAATAGTTACGTGTATATAGATTGCATCTTTCATGTTTCTACTTCTCAGTTTATTCTCTGGAAGTGAACATTCACAAGTTATTCTTCAAGTATTAAATCTGTAGATATATAGAAATATAGATATATAATGTTCCCTTTTACTCATTTCACTCTTCATTTTCTCATGAAGTTCTTTCCAAATTAAAAAAAAATTAATCTACCCATAATTTTTTATGGCATGGTAGCAGTCCATCCCAATTGTATGCTACTATTTGTTTAGTCATCCCTCAATTGATGGACATCACCTCAATTTCCAGTTCTTTGCTACCAGAAAGAAGAGAGCTGCTATAAATATTTTGGAACATATAGGTTCTTTTCCTTTTCCCCTGATCTCCTTGGGAAATAGACTCAGCAATACCAGAGGTATACACATTTTAATAACTCTCTGGGTGTAATTCCGAATTGTTCTCCAAAATGGTTGGATCAGTTCACAGTTCCACTAACAGTGTTTTAGTATCCCTAATTTTCCTATCCCTTCTAACATATGTAATTTGTCTTTTTGTTATTTTAGCCAATATGATGGGTGCCCTTCGGAATGGCTGGATCAGTTTTCAACTTCATCAACAAAGCATTAGTGTCCCAATTTTGCCACATTCCCTCCAACATGTATTATTTTCCTTTACTGCTATATTGACCTATGCGATAGGTGTGAGGTTAATACCTTGTAATTGTTTTAATTTGCATTTCTCTGATCAAGAGTGACAGCATATTTTATATGATTATTGATAGGTTTGATTTCTTCATCTGAAAACTTTGGAATTTCTTATTTGAGCAATATCAAGGAGGTCAGTGTCCCTGTGTTGTAGAGTAACATTTAAGTCATCCATACTACAATATAGCTAAATAAATATTATGGTTTTAGATGTTTTTGATATTGGCCTTATTACTAGCCATTCCCTAAACTTGGCATTCCTTCTTCCATCTCTAGCTTATGTTTTTGAATAGGCTATCCCCAGGGCTTGGAATGTACTCCCTTTTCCTCTCTGATTTTCAGAATCCCTCCCTTTAAAGGTCCAGCTGAGGCACATCACTGATGAATAAAGTCTTTCTATGAAGTCATCTCTGATTCCTATGAAGACTTCCTGTGAGATCTTCTCTGATTCCTCTGGTTATTATTATTCCCCACTCCCACCCCACCCCTGAAATCTCCAATTAATTATTTTTCCGAGTACATTTTATATTCCTTCAGTAGAATATAAGATCTTTGAAGGCAGAGACCATTTAGGTTTTGTCTTTGTATCTTGGCACAGTGCCTTATCTTAATAGGGACTTAATAAATGTTTGCTGAATTTGAGTTGATTTCAGAAAGTTCTAAAATGCAGTGCTTTTGATAAGCATAAGCAAGAAGATCATCGAGAAAATAATAGTCATATAAATAACAACATCTATTGCATAGGCCAAAGTAAAAAATGCTGTTAAGAGCTTGACAAGATCCTATGCATTATGTAAGCAAATGCTTTAATACTGACTTAATGCAAAGATAGACATAAAGATGGATCATAAAAATAGTTCCAGAAAATACAGTTCAAGAAATGAAAGAGGCCAGAAAAACTTCAAAGCTATATATTATGAATTCTTCAAGGAGAGAACTGGTATTGGGTATAATGGTTACTAAATAGATCATCCCAAGCACACTTATAGAGAAAACTGAACAGCCAACAAATAGATGAAAAAAAATGGAACAAATATGCCAATATGTTTATAGCAATCTTTTTTCATGATTGATGACAGCGAAACTATATTTGTCCTAGAATACATCAGTGTATGTTGTGAGGACCTGAGAAATAAGTGGATTGAAGAGGATGGGGAATTTTGGAGAATGGTAGGAGATAAAGCTCAAATAGATAGGATAAGTCCATATTGTAGAGGGGTTTGAAGCCCAAATAAAATAGATGCAGTGGGCAAAGAGAGTTCCCAAAAGGAAAATACCTTGAGCAGAGAAGTAACTGGAATAGAATTTTGTCTCCTTGGTTGGGAGTGATGTTTTAAAGATTATTTTTTAAAAACGCTGATTGTGTATTGGTAACAAGGCAGAAGAACATAAGAGCTACACAAGGAAGGCTAAAGTGATTTGCCCAGGGTCGTGCAGCTAGGAAGGTCAGATTGGAATCCAGAACCTCTCATTTCAGGGCCTGGCTCTAAGTCCACGGAGCCACCTAGCTTCCCCCAAGACTATATTTTCATCCTGTGGAAGACACTAGACTTTTGGATGGTTTCCCTGAGCCTTTCCATCAATACCCACATCACTCACAGAGCACCAAAGTGAAGGCAATGAACTCACTATAAGCAGAAAATAATACATTGACTGCCAGAGAGCTCACCACAAAACCTGTTACCTTCCCTAGAAATCCATATTTGTTTTAGGGGGTAACTTGTGCACTTACTACATTAATAATATGCCTTAAATTCTTGTTCTTTGTTTGAGGTGTGATATGATGTTATTGCTGAGGTTCTTTAGACAATTTTAATTCCATGCCAGTATATACAATATAGGCAGACAGAGGTGACATTCACATCTAACTTATCATCAGCCCACACACACTCTTAAATATCTTTAATCATGTACAAAAAAAAATAATAAGGAGGAATTAATGGTCCAACTTTAACCTCCTAAAGAAAAGAAATTTAAAATTAACCATGGCTATGGCAAATGTCTCTCAGTTTTGAAAATGCCAGACAAAACAACATTGCTTAGTAAAATATAGGAAAAGGAAGAAAACTTACCTCATTTACCAAAAAGGTAAGCGCAATTTTATACCACAGGCTGCTTAGGGTGTGTGGAATGCAGTAGCAAATATCAGAGAGAAACCAAAGACCACCAGAGCCCATGAGATGGTGATTTCCCTGACAGCAACAGAAAGGAATCTGTCTTCTCATCACTAGTCGCTACCTGTACTAATCCCTCCAGCATTGCCCAAGGGCAGGTCCAGAAGTGGATTCAATATGGCTGATTGGGTTCCAAGGTACCAATTGAGGGTATCACTGGAGAGGAGGGAATCAAAGCCAGGAAATTCCCATGTTGGAACAGGTGAGAAGCATGTGGACAAACTAGTCAGTAAGCAACATGGGTCATAGAGGAATTGAAAGGTCAAATACAACCTGCAGTAGTGTCTGAAGTAGAAGCAAAATATTTTTAAAAAACAGAACAGATTAGTCAAAGACAAAATTCAGTGACAGAACTCCAATTGTTTGGTACCGAGGTAATCAAAAAGGTATTCATAATAAAAAAAAAGAGATCTCGATTTGACACAAATTTTTGAGCATTCGTGTGCCTTTATTTTTCTTCCTTGACCAACAAGATCCAACTCTCAGGTTCCTCCAAATCTCCCTCAGCTGGAGAGTTACCACAACCACCTTCACAGATTTTTTCCCTGATAATGCCCAAATCTAAACATAAGTGAAGAGCATTCTTCCCCAGTCTAGGTTCCCTTGGGGTAGTGATGGTAGAAACCCATTTCCATAGCAAAACTGGTCCAGGTTTCAGAATAATAGGCTGAGGGGCCTTTCTTCCTCTCTGTTTCCTTTTCATCCTGCTAAGTCATCTATACTTGGGAGTGTCAAGAATTTCCTTTGAGTGGAATTCAATCTTCCTTTGCCTAAGCACCAGGATAAACTTCAAGTTTTCATGCATGAAGCAGAGGAAGAACTGATGAAATACAGGGTGAATAGACATATTCATAGAAGTCAAAATTCTTGAATGAACTGATGCAAAATGACATGAGCAGAACCAGAAAAACTTATTTGACTATAACTTCTTCTTAAAAAATCGTTATCTTCTGTCTTAGAATCAAGGCAGAAGAGCAGTAAGGGCTTGATAATTGAGATTAAGTGACTTGTCAGGGTCACACAGCTAGGGAGTATCCGAGGCAAGATTTGGACTTAAGGCCGACGGTCTTCAGGACTGGCTCTCTATCCACTGAGCCACCTATCTGTCCCAGCTATGACATTTTAATGAAAAATTGTGAAAGACTTCATATCAGTGCAATGACCAATCACAACTCCAAAAGACTGATGAGAAAGCATGTATCATACCCCTTAGGAGAAAGATAATAGACTAGAATATGCAGAATAAAACATACATTTTCAATTTTGCCAGTATGTAAAATTATTTCCCTTATTTCAAGGGAAGGCTTTTGTTTTGTTTTATTTTATTGAAGTAAAGGAGAGTTGGAATTGATTATTAATAGAGATTTAAAATAGAAAAGAAAGGAAAAAATTTTGATGAAATATTTAAAAATAAACAGAAGAGATAAGAAAGAAATTCATAAAAGAAATAGACATAGTAATGTTTATACTATTATGATAAATTTAATATATACTTAAATGTAATTATAATTAATAGATTCATGGTTTCCTATAAGAGGCTTTTTCTTTCACATATATACATACATATAAATAAAATTTATGTTCATGCATATTTCTCCACTCTCTAACAAACAATAATACTTGGAAAAAATAGAATTTGGGTGAATGCAAATTTCAGTGAGGCATTGTAGACTACTAGGCTTAATATTGAAGATAGGGAAGGGTCCTACAGCTCTATTCACCAGCCCATCCATGGAGAACTTCCTAGTACTCATGCACATCCTTGTCTCCTATTTGTAAGGAGCCCCATGGAACTCTATGGGTGCTGACCCTTTAATAACAGTGTTTGGTGCTTTCCAAGTGATGGTATAGGGTGCATGTATGTGCCCTGACACTACATGGTGTTGAACTAAAACACTGTCCATTTGTCTCGTGGGATTAAGGGCTGGGGAGGATTGGCACATATTTTTGATAAGAGACAGAGCATCTCTTCAATGTGGCTTCTCACTCCATCAAAGGGTTATCTTTCTTGGATGATAAGCAGGAGTGTCTGTTTGCAAGCATACATCTTGTTTCTGATCAACCTGAAGAGTTCTAAGTGGAATCTGGAGAATATGGAAGGAACAGATTTTCTTTTCTTTTTAAACCTTATCGTCCACCTTAGAATCAATAGCGTGCATTTCTTTCTAGGCAGAAGAGTGGCAAGGGTTAAGCAATTGGGATTAAGAAACTTGCTCAGGGTTACACAACTAGGAAGTGTATAAGATTAGATTTGAACCCAAGACCTCCCATCTGTGGATCTGGCTCTCAAACTACTAAACCACCTACCACCCCAGAATTTTAAAACTGCCACATAATTTGCACAAGAGGTTAGATGCAATGGTTAAGACATTCATTATATTCCAAGATCCAGAAGATGGTACCTTTTCACTAATTGCAGCCACCAGGAATATACACAATGAAAAGGTTGAACTGGCAGATTAAAAACACCCACCTTCTCTGACAGTGGCTTAATTTTCTGGTGTGTTGGAAATGTTACAGGTTTTTACTGTTTGATTGGGCTTTTAAGGAGTACGAGGCCCCTCCAAATGGTGGTGCCAAGATCGGGACGCTGAAATCACTGCTAGCAGCTCTTTTCCACACATTGTTTAATGTCTTCTTTTTTGGCTGCTGATTATTTCTTCACACATAGGGCTGAAACATGTCAAGGGAGGGGGTGTCTTGGGACAGGATAGGCACTGCTACCATGCCAGAAGCACCCGTTCTTATCCTAAATGGCTTGAATGGGTTTGTGCTAAGGCAGGCATTTCCTTAAAGCTCTTTTCTCTGGTGGGAAACCAGAGAAAGATTTAGGGCAACTAAGCTGATCTCTGAGGGCCATGGCCAATCAATCAATTAAAAAAAAAACATGTATTAAGCACTTACTTATATGCCTGGTATATTTATTACAAGGATAACAAAATAGTGCCTGATCTTATAAGTAGGTATATACAAGATGCATACAGAGTAGATATAAGATAACCTTAAAGAGGAATGTAGAAAAATAGATGTTAAGGCAATGTAGCAATCCTAGAATCCTCCAAAATCACAGGTGCCCCTTATTGGTGTATTGCTGAAACCTATCCTATGTCCATTAATATTTCTACCTTTCTTATCTCAGGCTCCATTTCCCTCACCTGTAAAATGGAGGAGAGTTAGCTAGATGGCTTCTGAGTTCCCCTCTAGCTCTACATCTATGATCTCATCATCCTATCTCCCCCTTTTCTTCTACATCATGATATAATACACACCCCAAGAAATTCTACCTTTTGTGCTCAAATTGGCATTTCCCTGTCTTTGAGAACTATTAGTAATTCTGGCTCAGGTGTTGTTAGTGTTTTTTTGTTTGCTTATTTGAACTAAGTTTATATGTTAGCCAGGCTCCCGTGAATAAATCAAAATATCAGAAAAGGATGCATGAAGTCCTGAAAGTTTGAATTCAAGAAGCTCTGGAAGACCGTAGGGGAGTTGCCTGTCATAGACTTCATGACTATCTGTATTCAAATTGTTCCAGATATTATTGGGGATATAAACACTAAGCAATAACTCTAGTCCAACTATATATAATATAGAATTAGGTCTTAATCAATGATACATGTAAAACCCAGTGGAATTGTGTGTGGGTAAGGGGGGATTGGAGGAGAGGGAAAGAATATGAAACATGTAACTATGGGAAAATATTCAAAATTTTTAAAAATATAAATGCAAATATATAGCAGAATAGCCACACATAAGAACATTTCTGTGATTTGCAAATAAACAAATAAATAGATACATAGATAGATCAACAAACAAACAAATAAATAAATAAACAAATAAACAAACAGACAAACAAATAAATAAACTAACAGAAAAAAAAATTTGTTCCCGATTCATTTGAAATTCTGTCTCCTACTCATCCCCTTCCTAGACTCAAATAAAGTTGTAACTGGGATGTATGGGTGTTGGAGAAGGACTAGCACCTCTGACGTGAGAGCCTGCTAAGCCCTTTTCAATGCACCTCATCCACCTTTGGTGACCATCTCTCACCCAACTCACACCTGTGGCTCCAAAAAAGTTGTAACATGTAAAGTAGCCACAGCCCAATAAAAATGGCTCAGCAGACTGGCTAAACCAGATTGAGGGTAACCATCAGGACTCAAACCCATCAATGAATTAAGGGGATGGCTACTCCAAGTATGTGAGGACTTTTTCTGGTGGAATGGGCAGATAAGAATAATTCTTTCCAATGCCGAGGAAGGTGGCTGAAGTAGGTGAGTTGTAGTGCTAAGAGAATATTCAGACATCTAAAATGCCATGGTAATCCACTGCATCCCAGGTCATCACCAGTTGTCTTGACTTTTGTTTTGCCACTGGACTTTGATGACTCTGGAAGAGTGGGTGAAGATGAGGATTTTGCCACATTTAAACCCAACTCATGGGCAAGTCAAGATATCACTCTATGATGCCATTAGACCTCTTCTTTGAAATAAAGGATAAACAACAGGGTCTGTAACCATGCTAGGCTCAAAAGACTGTCTTAGTGAAGAGAGTTATTTCTTCTCATTAGTATAGCAAGCTGGAAATTGGGGGAAGAAATTCTAGATTCTTCTCATTAGTAGTATCAAAACCTGAGTATTATACTATAGCCTCAGTAACCTAGAACTAGAAAGTACCTTAGCTACCAAATGATCCAATATCCTCATTGCCCCAAATCAGGAAGTCAGTAAATTTCAGATGCGTAATTTGAATTCAAGTCTTCTGATTCCAATTCCAGTGTTCTTTTTAAAAACTTTTTTTTCAATTAAAAATATTGTTTTCTCTTGCTCCAACTTCCCTTCCAGTGGGGGGAAAATAGTTAAGTATATCCTTTGTAAGAGACAAAGAAAAACAAATTCTCCATTTCATGAGAATCTGTGCCAGCTCTATTCTTGCCAACTTAATGTAAGCATTCCATAAATTGGTCCATTAAAGCTAGCTAGCTTATTAGGCATCCGAAAGCAACCACATCAAAAGGACTGATACCCTCCATCTTGGAGCCATCCCACTACTAGAGATCCATTAATTTTCACAGATCCATTGATTTACAGTTTTATTGTCAGTGGATTGGGCATAACACACAATAGTCCTAGAAGAAATCTGCAGTTTGCTAGTAAGGAGTAGGCTTTAATCAGCATGACATAGTAGCAGAATGCATAGAGTCAGGAAAACTTGGATTCAAATCCTACCTCAGATACCAGTTAGCTATATGACTCTGGGCAACTCTCTCAGTTCCCTGTAAAATGTGGAGGATTAGATTCAATGACTTCTAAGGTACTTTCCAGCTCTAAATCTATCTTTTTATTGCCCTATCGGATAGGTCATGGCCTAGAGCCAGTGATTGGTAAACTAAGGCCTGCAGGCCAGATGCGGCCTCCTGAAATGTTCTCTCTGGCCACTCTACATTATTACTAATCTGACGATTACAATGAGTAGGATATAATACAATGAAACTTTGAAAGAGCTGCCTTAGAAAGAGACCGACAGATAAGCATTTCCTTTCCTTTGGCCCCTTCTTTAAAAAGTTTGCCCATCACTGGCCTAGATGATGGTCTTCCATCTCTGTCAAGAGATTGTAACATTTGGGTTTATCATATACTGTCTTTCTGACGTCATTAACCCCAAGTCTATTCCACTGATCCTCCCTTCTATCTCTTAGCCAGTACCATATTGTTTTGATGACCGCTGCTTTTTAGTACAATTTAATATCTGGTCCTGCTAGGCTACCTTCCTTCACATTTTTTTTCATCATTTCCCTTGATATTCTTGATCTTTTGTTGTTCCAAATGAGCTTTGTCATAGTTTTTTCTAATTCTGTAAAGAAGATTCTTGGTAGTTTGATAGGCATGGCACTAAATAAGTAAATTAATTTGGGTAGAATGGTCATTTTTATTATGTTAGCTCAGCCTACCCATGAGTAATCAATGTTTTTCCAATTGTTTAGATCTATTTTTAATTGTTTGGAAAGTGTTTTGTAGTTGTGATCATATAATTCCTGTGTTTGTTTTGATAGATAGATTCCTAAGTATTTTATATTGTCTAGGGTGATTTTAAATGGTGTTTCTCTTACTAACTCTTGCTGCTATGATGTGTTGGAAATGTATAGAAATCCTGATGTAAATTTATTTTGTATCCAGCAACTTTACTAAAGTTGTTGATTATTTCGACTATCTTTTTAGTTGATTCTCTAGGATTTTTTAAGTAGACCATCATATCATCTGCAAAGAGTGATAGTTTAGTCTCCTCATTGCCTATTTTAATACCTTCAATTTCTTTTTCTTCTCTAATTGCTACTGCTAGTATTTCTAGTACAATGTTAAATAATAGAGGTGATAATGGGTATCCTTGTTTCACTCCTGATCTTATTGGAAAGGCTTCTAATTTATCCCCATTGCAGATTATGCTTGCTGATGGTTTTAGATATATACTGTTTATTATTTTTAGGAAAGGCCCTTCTATTCCTATACTTTCTAGTGTTTTCAATAGGAATGGGTGTTGTAGTTTCTCAAAGGCTTTTTCAGCATCTATTGAGATAATCATGTGATTTTTGTTTGTTAGCTTGTTGATATGGTCAATTATGTGGATGGTTTTCCTAATGTTAGATCATCCTTACATTCCTGGTATAAATCCCACTTGATCATGATGGATAACCCTCTTGATCACTTGCTGGAGTCTTTTTGCTAGTATTCTATTTAAGATTTTTGTACCTATGTTCATTAGGGAAATTGGTCTGTAGTTTTCTTTCTCTGTTTTTGGTCTGCCTGGCTTTGGAATCAGTACCATATTTGTCTCATAAAAGAAATTTGGTAGGACTCCTTCTTTGCTTATTATGTCAAATAGTTTGTATAGTATTGGGATTAATTGTTCTTTGAATGTTTGATAGAATTCACTTGTGAATCCATCAGGCCCTGGCGATTTTTCTTAGAGAGTTCTTTGATGGCTTGTTCAATTTATTTTTCTGATATAGGATTATTTAAGTATTCTTTTTCTAAAATCCACTATTTGACAAAATCTGCTGGGAAAATTGGAAAACAATATGGGACAGATTAGGTTTAGATCAACATCTCATACCCTACACCAAGATAAATTCAGAGTGAGTGAATGACTTGAATATAAAGAAGGAAACTATAAGAAAATTTGGCGAACACAGAATAGTATATTTGTCAGATCTCTGGGAAATGATTTTAAAACCAAGTAAGAGTTAGAAAAAATTACAAAATATAAAATAAATAATTTTGATTACATTAAATTAAAAAGGTTTTGTACAAATAAAAATAATGCAACTAAAATCAGAAGGGAAACAACAAACTGGGGAAAAACCTTTATAACAAAAAAACTCTAACAAAGGTCTAATTACTCAAATGTACAAGGAGCTAAATCAATTGTACAAAAAAATCAAGCCATTCTCCAATCCATAAATGGGCAAGGCACATGAATAGGCAATTTTCAGATAAAGAAATAAAAATTATCAATAAGCACATGAGAAAGTGTTCTAAATCTAATAATTAGAGAAACGCAAATCAAAACAATTCTGAGATATCACTTCACACTCAGCACATTGGCTAAAATGACAGCAGGGGAGAGTAATGAATGTTGGAGGCAATGTGGCAAAATTGGGACATTAATACATTGCTGGTAGACTTGTGAATTGATCCAACCATTCTGGATGGTAATTTGGAACTATGCCCAAAGAGTGCTAAAAGAATGCCTGCCCTTTGATCCAGCCATACCATTACTGGGTTTGTACCCCAAAGAGATCATAGGGAAAAAGACATGTACAAAAATATTTATAGCCTCACTCTTTGTGGTCCAAAAAACTGGAAAAGGAGGGTATGCCCTTCAATTTGGGAATGGCTGAACAAATTGTGGTATATGTTGGTGATGGAATACTATTGTGCTCAAAGGAATAATAAAGTGGAGGAATTCCATGTGAACTGGAATGACCTCCAGGAATTTATGCAGAGTGAAAGGAGCAGAGCCAGAAGAACATTATACACAGAGACTGATACACTGTGGTAAAATCGAATGTAATGGGCTTCTGTACTAGTAGCAATGCAATGACCCAGGACAATTCCAAGAGATTTATGGAAAAGAATGCTACCAATATTCAGAGGAAAAACTACAGGAGTGGATACATAGAAGAAAAACAAGTGCTTGAACACATGGATTGATGCAGACATTATTAGGATGTAGACTCTTAATGATCACCCTAGAACAATTATCAATAATATGGAAATAGGTCTTGATCGATGGCATAGGAAGAAACCAATGGAATTGTTCATCGGCTACTGGGGGTTTGGGGATGTGGGGGGGAGAGAGAGGAAGAATATTGTTATGCTTAAAAATGATAAAGACTGATATAATAATTGAAATTAATAGTTTAATTAAAGCCATGCTGATAGGGATAAAATCATTAGACCACAAGCCTGTAAGTATTCAAAACTGCCACCTCAGCCATTTTTACCTCTCATCTCTTCCCGCGCCTGCTAGCTAAGAGAGCGACTTCCTACTCACCCAGGAGATTTAACCCCTCTCTTACATCATCATACTTCCTGTTTGCCATGAAGAATCATGGGAAATGTATTTTCAAAGTCTCTCACATGTCCATAGGAAATATATAACATACTTTTAAATGGCATCTCCCAAATTCCAATTATACAATATGAATCATGTAACCATGGGAAAAATTTTTCTAAAAACATAATTTAAAAAATAGAGAGATTATAATATTGACTGTTACTAGGAACTGTATTGAAGGAAATTTTTTAAGAGAAAAAATTTTCAAATTAAGCAATGGGCCCAGTAAGAAGAAAAGAAAGACTAGAAGCCTTTTGATCCCATAGAAGTCTTTTTTGTTGTTCAGTTATTCCAGTTGTGTCCAATTTTTCATAACCCCATTTAGGATTTTGTTGGCAAAGATAATGAAGTGATTTTCTATTTCCTTCTCTTGCTCATTTTACAGATGAGGAAACTGAGGAAAACATAGTTAAGTTACTTGCCCAGAGTCACATAGCTAGTGTTTGAGGCCAGATTTGAACACAGGTCTTCATGACTCCAGCACCAGTGTTCTATCCACTGCACCACCTAGCTGCCCCATAGAACTACTAGTTTGACCTCTGGAGGTATCCAGTTATTATTGAGCTAGTCAGATTCTTGTTTTTCTTTTCCCTTTTTCAATCCCTTCTTCCTTTCCCCATCCCTTCTCCTTTCCTCATTCCCATACAAAACTTTTAAACTTTTATCTTATTTTTCTTTTCTCAATTAGTAAACTCTCATTTTCCTTCCCTCTCACCTTTCCCCACCCAAATTAAAAAAAAAACACCTTTTGACAGATATGCATAGTAAAAAAAATAATAATACCTGCATTGGCTATATCTGGAAATGACATTTGATTAAGAAGCCACAATCCTGGTTATTATCTGAACTTGCCTATTTTATTCTGGGCTTGCATTTCTGAAGCTTCAGTGGGGTATATATAACACCAAAGCAACACAAAGACAAACATCTCCTCTCCCCTTGGCCCACTTCTAGAGCTGGGAGACTTGACTATGAATGTTTCTCCCACCACAGGGTGAGGACATCTAGGTGTCTCAGTGGATAGAGTGCCATGACTGAAGTCAGTAAGACTCATTCTCCTGAGCTCAAATCTGTCCTCAGACACTTAACTAGCTATATGATCCTGGGCAATTCACTTCACCCTTTTGCCTCAGTTTCCTTACCTGTAAAATGAGCTGGATAAGAAAATGGCAAACCATTCTATAATTGAACAAACAAATCACAGGCTGAAGCTAATCCACTTCCATCCAATGGTTGGTCCCTTCCCAGCCTGAAAAGAAGAAAGAATAGCATAATCACAGTCAAGAAGTTACTGTCAGAATAGAGAGGAACCAGCCCAAGATCTGTGCAGGGAAGCTAAGATCACTGACTAGAAATATGTTTGGGTCATGAAGATGAAGAACTTGTGGTAGTAAATGATAGACAAAGCAGAAGAAGGGTCAATATCAGTCATTGATTCATGCAGCATTTATTAAATGCCTACTATGTGAAAAGGCTTCTGGTGTGTGCTCTGGAAATAAGAAAAAAGGAAAGCAGCCCTTTCCTTTGAGGAATTTATATTCTCAAAATAGCTTAGATTTAATTAATTACCTAACAGATAATACTTATCTATTTACCTAAAATAAGTGTACAATATGTACCATATAGAAGAAAAATAACACAAGCAACTAGGAGATTAGGAAAGGATTCTTCTATGGGAAATGGCACCCAAGTTAAACTTTAAAGGAATCTAAGAATTCAAAGTGACATGTGAAGGGAGGCATTTCAAGGTATGTAGACAATCTGTACAAAGGCAAAGATATGGAAAATGGATTGACAAGTTTGTCAAATGTAACTAGGGCATTTTGCCTAGAAACAAAGGTATGCTAAACAATAATACTAACAGCAGGAACAACAACAATATTAATAACAAACCACCTACTATGTTCCAGGCACTGTCTAAGCACTTTACAATTATTAATCTCATTTGATCCTGACAACAGTCCTACAGATAAAGAAATTAAGACTAAAAGAGATTAAGTAAATTGCTCAAAGTCACACAGATAGTGTCTGAGGTAAGATTTGAACTCCCATCTTCCTGACACCAGGCCTGCACTCTAACCACTGCACCATCTAGGTTCCAATAACATGAAATGTCTGGAATGGGAGGCTAAAAATCAGATTATAAATGACTTAAATGCCTACCTAAGGAATTTGTATTTTATTTGAGAGAACACCGTTTTTAGGGAAGGTTTTTTAGCAAGGGAGTGGCATGGCCAGATCTGTACTTAAGGAATATTAATTTGATTGCTATGCCAGAAATAGACTGGAAAGGAGAAAGACTAAAAGCAGTCTTACTTACTTACTTACAGCAGTCCAAAGGAAAGGGGATAAGAGCCTAAATTAAAGTGGTAGCCATGAAAAGTGGACAGAAGGAAAGTGATGTGATACATGTTAAATTGACAAGACCCGGCAACTGATTAGATATGGAGGAATTAGGATCCAAATCCAAAATGGGGGAAGACAGTTAGTGAAAGATGAAGCCAAGGGATTGAGCATAGTACTTTAGTCCTAGGGGAAGCAACAAGGGACTAAGATGGGCAGAGTTCTCTTAGTTCATCTCAATCACTAATTCTGCAGTGCATGCATATTTTTCTGCCCTACAGAACTCAGTTAGGACAAATCCAAACCCCTTACTCTGCCCCTAACTTGTATGGAATCCTCTTTAAATGGAGGGTTCCCCCTACCATCACCAACTTCATTGCTCTTTATAGCAATAGTCAAATCTAAGGAGCAGCAAATACTATCTGAGGCTGGCTTGTTAAAAACAAGTCCCTTTTCCCAGAGAGGGAAAAGAACCATCCAGAAAGAAACATCTGGAATGATTCATGAGGGTAGCCAATGATTCATGAGGGTAGCCAATGATTCTCAAGAAATTCACAGAATTCTCAAGATTTCATGGTTGGAAAGAACTTCACAAGGAACCTAGTCTCACTCTCACCTAAATAAGAGTTTTCTCTACGTTGCTCTTGATGAGTGATCATACACCTTTTGCTTGAAGACCTCCAGTAGAGGAGCCCATTTCATAATTAGGTAGCTCTAATTATTAGGAAATTTCATTTACTCTCATCCTGTACTTATAGAGTTGAATTTTAGAATTGAGATGCAGGACTTTATTTGCAATCCTATTACATTTCATCTTATCTTTAGCCCACTTTTTCAAACTGCCAAAGTATTTGTGAGTCCTGATTCTGTCATCTAAGGTATTTGTATTCTGTCATCCAATATATTTTCTATTCTTCTGATCATAATGCCATGCACAAAATCCACCAACTCTTATATTTGTCCTTAACTAACCTACTCATGATTGCTGTCATCAAAAGTGCCTAATATCAGATAAAGCTGGATTGGTACATTTATAAAAATTTTAATTTCCTTTGTCTACTTTAGTATAAAACTACACAATCCTTAACAGCCTCGGGCCACTCTGAATTGTCTTATAGCTTTAGATAGAGCCACTTTGAGAGGTTACAATCACATGCATAACTTCATTTCTCAGAATAGTTCTCAAAATTTCCTGACTGCTGGAGTATTCAACCTTTGGTTTATAATTGGTACTTAGATTAGTGTTAAGAATAGCTCTTTTTCTATTCTTTGAAATAAAAAAAAAAGGAATAGCTCTTTTTCTATTCTTTGAAATACAAAAACAAGCTCATTATCTTTACTGTTAATACCCAATATCTTAATGACATAGAATAGAATAAAACTGAAAGGGTCCCTAAAAATCTATTCCTACATTTTCATTTAAGAGATGAAGAAACTGAGTCCCTAGGAAATGAAATTTCTTGCTCAGCATTATCAAGTGATCCATAACCAATATTCAGATTTCTTAGAGCACCAAACCTTGCTGTGTCATACCCCTTCCCATATCTGCTCTGAATAACAACAATAATATATATAGCACTTTAAAATTTGTGAAGGACTTTGTATATATACTCATGTTTACATATTTACATACATATTCATTTGAGCCTCTCAACAACCCTTTTGGGTAGTTGCTACTATTCCCATTTTATAGATGAAGAAATTGAGACAGAGATGTTAAGTGACTTCCTTAGAATTACACAGCTAAAAAATGTCTAGAATTTGAATTCATGTCATTCTGCAAGTCCTATGCTTTACACACTGTACCACCTAACTATATTTACTAAAAGACCAAATATAATTTCACAAACAAGTAGGAATTCAATAAGTGTTGGGGCAAAATGGGGAAGATTTGAGGATAAGAAAATTAAATGCAATAAACACTTATTAAACATCTATTAAATCTATTATTAAACTTAATAAACATCTACTACTTGGAGAACATTGTGCTAGGCACTAGGGGAGAATCATGGATAAATAAGCTATGAACCCTGTCTTTGATACTTCTTATATTTTGTTGATTCCTTAACCTCATTAATGTGGATACTCCAGATAGTAGAGATCTCAATATAGCTATACTTTAACCTCCTTTGTAATTCTGGTCATTGTCTTCCAATATATCCTCTAGAGATAATCTTTTCAATTGTTCAAAGAAAAACTTTCTTAAGTTTTTTTAACCATTTTTTGACACCACTCAAGCAACAAGCAATCCATCTTTTGTCCTTCATTCTTTCTACATAGTTAGCTTATCCCCTTTCCAATCACATATTTCTTTGATCATATTTTTGGACTACTTTTATGAAAGTGGTATATGATAGATTATTTGTTGTTGTTGTTTGTCCTTCATTTTTGAAGAGGACCAATGGCATCATGGGTTGAAATCTTCATTTATGAATGGGTTGGACATGTGAGCTAGAGTTGCAGAAAAACATCAGCCTCACTCTCTCTTCCAGAGTCATCAAAGTCCAATGGTAAGGGGACAGCTGGGTAGCTCAGTGGATTTAGAGCCAGGCCTAGAGACGGGAGGTCCTAGGCTCAAACCCAGCCTCAGACACTTCCAGCTGTGTGACCCTGGGCAAGCACTTGACCTCCATTGCCCACCTTTACCACTCTTCCACCAAGGAGCCAATATACAAAAGTTAAGGATTTTAAAAAAAAGTCCAATGGTAAGACAAAAATCAGGATGAATAGTGATGGCCCAGGATGCAATGTTGGTATCTTCAATGTCTACCAAGCTCTAAACCCTCCATACCACCTGCTTTAGCTGCCTTCTCTGTTTTGTTCTTTGGATTATCAATAATTTTGATTCCTTGAAGATCACAATGTTCCATGGTTGACAGGCATAGAGTACCCCCAAGAAAATTCTGTTAATTCTATTATTAAAAAAATTCATATCATCATAGGACGGAAAATCTAGAGAAGGTTACTTAGCTACTTTTCTTTCTTTCTTTAAAAACCCTTACTTTCTATCTTAGAATCAATACTAAATATTGGTTGCAAGGCAGAAGAGTGGTAAGGAATAGGCAAACAGGGTTAAGTGATTTGCCTAAGGTCACATCTAGGAAGTATCTGAGGTCAAATTTGAACCCAGGACCTCTTATCTCTAGGCCTGGCTCTCCATCCACTGAGCCACCTAGCTGCCTCTACTTAGCTACTTAGAAATCAATGGATGCTTCCAAATGCAGAGACATGGGAGAGGTAAGAAGAAAAATGGTTAAGTTCTGGTCCAGCACAACCTTTCCTTTGATGACAAAAAACAACCAAATTCTTCTTTATCATCAAGACACTGGAATAAGGCACCTAGGTAGAACAAATAAGAAATTAGGCAGGGAGGTAATGGCAAGGGATAGTTTGTAGGGCTTGGAGTTAAGAAGACATCCTCAGATATAGCACTGTGACTCTGGACCCTTCACTTAAACCTTTCTAAATCTCTGTTTCCTCATTTGTCAAATGAAGATAATAATGATTCCTATTCTATCAAGTTTTAAGAATTAGACAAAATAACATATATAAAGTGCTTTGAAAATCTTAAAGTGATATTTAAATGCTAACCCTTATTATTATTTCTTTCAAAAAGTTGCAATTGGTTTTGTTTCACTTTCTGTTCCTAAAAAGATAACTTGGCCTCTCTGGTAGCACTCAATACTGCAACAGGAACATTTGCTCCTTTGAAGAATTAGAATCGTTCTAATCCTGAAATGGTTAGCAAGCGTGCTCACACAGCCTACTCTTTTCTCTATAACTCACACTTTATGTGTTTAGTCGTAAATGGGTTTAGACGTGAGGGGTGGGGAGAGAGGTGTCAGGAAGAGCCTTAGCAATCCAAGGTCGCGCTACCTTCATAAAACATGTCCTTCAGCTCAATAAAAAACTTTAGAAGGACGATGTTCTATTCTATGCCCAATTTGGGGACCTTGCCTTAGCCTCTTTCTTTAATGGCACCTTTCACCCCCAGATCAAATGTATTTTGGTGGGTCTTTTTTCCCTGATTGAGTGTGGCTGCTCAAAAGCAAGGATTTTTCGTTGTCAAAGGCATTACTCCTTTTATTATAAACCATAATAAGAGAAATATGACTACCCATTATTGGTGCAATAATTCTTATTAGGGTAAGACTGAATGACACCAAAGTCCAGTCCTGGGCAAACAGGGGAAAAGAAAGTCAACCATCTGCAGGAAAGGAAATTGGCTTTTCTCAGAACTCATGTTTTGACTATTAACTTCTTTCTTGTCTTAGGCCTAGATTTGTAAGTGAAAGTACAACTTCAATGTGCAGTAATTCAGCATGCCCACCAATTATTTCTTAGGCCATTAGGTTGACTAAGAGTCTAATCAGGGCTAAAGGCAGAAAGATTATCAGATACTTACTGTAAGAGATGAAATCTGATGGGAATTAAAAATGGGAGAAAACGAAGATTGAGCCAACCCTGCCCTCTGAACACAAAAATTATTAAAGGATATATTTGTACATATGTCTATAGGTCTCTCTCTTAATATATAAACATCCATATATTTGTGCATATGCTTATGCTATATTGGTACATTGTATAGATAGATATGTAGAGGAAGAAAGGGAGGAAGGAAGGAAGGAAGGAAGGAAGGAAGGAAGGAAAAAAGAAAGGAAAAAAGAAGGAAGGAAAGAAGAAAGGAAGGAAGGAAGGAAAGAAGGAAGGAAAGAAAAAAATTTGCTTGACTGAGGACTCATTTATGGTGAAGACTATTAGAAATTCTCTCTACCCCTTCCAGCCAAGCACATACAACCACTCTTCATTGTATTTCTTCCCCAGCTCCAGAAACAGTATGTAGCTAATGAAAGTTGAGTCAGTCACCTGCCTCATTCCCTGTCCCCATTTTGGGAATCCCAAGTGACATGGTTACTGAAGCTCATGTATCTATCTGACTACCACAGAGGTTTCCAAAGAGCACTTGTACTTCAGTATTCCCCTTTGTGCACTCACAATTTGCACATACAATGGCTTTCTATATATAAATGTATTGACTCTACAAGATTATGGTTCCATGAGTTTGGGGCCTCATGATCTCAGTGGCAAACCTACTGGGGAGGAGGATAGTAATAGCTAGTGAACAGTACAGAGCACTAAAAGAAACCCTAAATAGCACAACTTGAGAGTCAACTGTAGCCAAGCACTATACAGAGCAAGAAACAGACAACCTGTCCCCACTACCCACCTTTTGCTGTGCCAGCACAAAACTACTAGATAGAGGAGTTTTGGCATCACAGAAATAACATGTGACATAAAAGGGGTTTAAAGGAAGCTCGTGCTTTTCTGGCTAAGCTTGGTGGAGGTCCTATCTCCTCATTCCTTCCTCCTGTTCAAAACAGGGGTGCCATAAAAGCTAAACTCTTTATCCACTCCAACATTTTAGCAATGGAGATATTTATCTCAGTGGTAAACTTGGGATCTCTCAGCAAACCACACCACTTTGGGGCCCAAATCCACATTATGAGAGAGTCCCCTGAAAGCCTTGCTGGACAATCAATGTTGAGGAAACCACAACAGGAATTGCAACATGGGGCTCTGGGCTTTTGTGGGAAGTGAGAGCCTCATTACAAGTCAGTGGTTGCAGGAAGGAGGAGAAAAATCAAACCCAAAGCCAATGCCACCATTTAATCTATGCAAAAATGGGTTTTATTGCTTAGCCAGAAAAGGAAATGTAATACTAATGGATTTTTTTAAAGAAAAATAAAAGAGATAATTTGTAAGGTCTTTTCTGGCTCTAGATGCTATGATAACTAAGGGGGCTTCTTCACATACATACAAAACTTTCCTCCATCCTCTCTAACACCATACTTGAAAGATATGTAGGGCAAGAAAAAAAGAGAAGCATTATAAGTGAATTAGATTCCTTGCCATCAAAAGACTTTTGTACCCCAACAGGTCTGCATGTTATAAAGCCCTATCCTTTAAGTCAGAGTTCTGAACTTAATGAGTGTCCTGGACTCCCTGGGAAGGCTGGTAAAGTCTAAAGACCATCTTCTCAAAGTAATGTTTATTACCTGCATTCATCATCAGTGGGAATGCTAAATTTTAGTTAGAGGTTAGTAAAAAGAAAGAGCTAATTTCCCTACCCACAACCCACCTAGTTCAGAGATGAACTAAGATCTATCCAGGGAACCCTGGGTGGAAGCATCTGTGGACGTCTGGTTATGAACTCGTGTTTTAGAGATACAATCTAAGAAATATACATGACTGCGACCAGAAATGTGTGAGGCATAGAGTAAAAGAACAGAGTTTCTAAATCAAAACTTGGAAAGACTGTGTTTAAAATAAATGCAGTTCTCTCAGCTAAACTCTAGGGAGGGGAGTGCAGGGAAGCTAAGGGAATAATTAAAGTCAGAAGAAAAGAAAGTACATGTGTAAACTTGAGATCCAGGCAAGGTGAGGCTAAGACATAAGGCATTATGTCCCAATTTCTACATACTTTCCAGATAGCTATTCCTAGAGTACTTCTACTTCACCAGCCCATCTCTCCAGGTTCATTGCATATTATTTCCCTCCCAATACTCTCCATTTCTTTCAAATCAGACCCCTTGCAGTTCTTCAAACTCAGCATTTCCCCTCTTGCCCCAGTGCCTTTCTCCAGGCTGTCTCTTATACCTGGAATGCCCTTCGTCCTCTCTGTCTCTCAGAAGTCCTAGTTTCCTTCAAGATTTAGCTAGGAATCTACTTCCCAAGTGAAATTTTCCCGATTCCTCTGGTTTGTTGTAATTCAGTCATTTTGATCATGACCCCATTTGAGATTTTCTCAGCCAAAATGCTGAAGTGGTCTGCCATTTCCTTCTCCAGCTTATTTTACAAATGAGGAAACTGAGACAAATAGAGTTAAGTGACTTGACCATGATCACAGAGCTAATAAGTGCCTGAGGCCAGATTTGAGCTCAGGAGGATGAGTCTTCCTGACTCCTGATGCAGTATATTCTATCCACCCACTAGACCACCTGGCTGTTCCATTCCTCTATTTGGTGCTGTTTTATTGATGATATTGTCATTCAATAGTGTCCAACTCTTCATGACCCCATGGACCACACTGTTTACAGGATTTTCTTGGCAAAGACACTGGAGTGTTATGCCATTTCTTTGTCTGGTACATTAAGGCAAATAGAGGTTAAGTGACTTCCTGATGGTCACATATCTCATAAGTGTTGAATTCAGGTCTTCCAGATTCCAGACCCAGTGCACTATCCATGGAGCCACCTAGCTACCAATTGCTCCTCCTCAATACTCATGTTTGGAGTTGGAATAAGAAAGGTATGGAAATTAGCCTCAGTTATCTAGAAACTGTGTAAGTACTCAAGTCACTTACCCACTAAGCTTCAGTTTCCCCAGCTGTGAAGTGGGAATAATAATAGTACCCACCTCACCAAGTTGTGGTGAGGATTAAATAATATTTGGAAAGTGCTTTGTAGGCCTTAAAGTGCTATACAAATGCTAACTACTCTATAGTGTATCTCTTCCAGTATAATGTAAACTCCTTGAAGATGAGCTGTTTTACATTCTTGTCTTTGTACTAGCACTTTGCTTTGCATGCAATAGGCTCTTCACAAATGCATATTGTATTGAATTTTAATTCTTGTGCTCTGAGACTTCCAAAGCTTCTTACTATCTATAGGATAAAGGCTGAGCTCCTCAGTCTGGCCCTCAAAACCTTCATAACTGGCCTCATCCATCCTACCTATTCTTTTGTTCATGCCATTTCACTGCAGCAGAGATTAGAGTCCATGCACTTTTTTTATGTTAATGTTTTTGACAATTATATTTCAATATAGTGTGTTTCCTTTGTAATCCTAGTTTGTTTTTGCAACTAAAAATATCAAACTGATTAGAGATCCATAGATTTCATTAGCTGTTACTCCCCCTAATGGTTATTGATTTCCACCACTTTTCCTCAATTATCATGTAAGGATTTGGAATTAAAAAGACCCAAGGTTGAATCCCACCTATGACACTTCTACTTGCATGACTGGACAGATCACTGAAACAAAGAGGAACTTTTTCTGTCCCAGAGCAACCATTTTTTTTCCTTTTCAGTCATTTTTCAATTGTTTCTGACTCTTTGTGACACCATTTGGAATTTTCTTGGCAAAGACACTGGAATGGCTTTCCATTTCATTCTCCAGCTCATTTTATAAATTAAGAAACGAAGTTAAGTTACTTGCCCAGAGTCACCTCGCTAGTATTTTTTTTTTTACAACTGAAACCATTAGTTTATGTATGTTTAAAAAATCTTTCATCAGTACATAAGCAAAAATGAAAACACGGAAAATTACATAACAAAAATAGGCCAGATTTGAACTCAGGAGGATAAGTCTTCCTGACTCTAAGCCAAATTCTCTATTCAGTGCGCCACCTAGCTGTCCCATTTGTTATAATTATAATATTCTCCTCACTGTAAAATTGTGTGCTCCATTCCTATACAAATTCTAAGATTTTGCTTATTCTGTGCTACCTAGAATACTACCTTCTTTCCTTCTGAGTACCAAATTACTATCCATAATTAAATGTTCAAATCCTAACTCTTCATTCTGAATTTCCTCACTACTCTAGTCTACAAAGATCTCTTTCTTTAAACTTATTTTTAGTCTTTTCCTGATAATACTTAGCAGCTGGATTACTCATTTGAGTATATGCATATAAATATAATTTAATTTATATAAATAATAGAAATTTATTATACATTTTATATTATGCTGTTTATTGCTAAGACTACAAGTTGCAGACAAAGTACCAACCTGCTTTAGTAGGGGAAATTTTCTACTCCAGAGTCCCTTTTCCTATCCTTCTAGAAGACATATGCTATGTAGTGGTAGGTCTGGTCTCTATATCTAGATTGGAAGATGCAGGACAGCAGAAACCCTGCAAAACTTGTCTTTTTTTGTATTCTGCTCAATTATTGCTGGCTACTCAATAGGCCCTCAGTGAATACTGAATGGAGAATTGCTGAATGATCAAACTGAATTATGGGGAAGCTTGCATGGAGCTCCTCTGGGGGAGAAATGGATCTCTTGTAGATAATGCCCCTGGTTTTGCTGATGAAGTAAGATGCCCATCTTACCCTTTCTGCCCTCATTGCTCCCCAAGTTCCATGAGTATGGAGTCCCAGAAGAATGATAATCATCTCTAAAATTCCTTGTGTAAAAAATGAATTTGCCACTGAACCCCCTGCAAATACCTGAAGGACTGAACCACCATTGGCCAGCCTTGCTTGTTACACTTGGGGGAAAAAGTACACTCCGGGGCATAGCAGGCTCATCCCCACCTGGCAAGCCTCAGAGGCACTTTGCCAGCTGCCTAGCCCTTTTAGGCTATTTCTACCCTGCAATTTCTGGGCTCAGGTCTAGGACTTTATTAAGAAACTGTCAAATATTGATCCCAACATAACTTATAATATTATTATAATGAAACTGGCTGCTGGACCTGGCATCTGGAAACATAACCTGAAGACGCTTGGAGGGGGCCTTATTATCCATTGCTTTTTAAATCAATCAGGAATGTCTGGAAACAGCTCTCAATAGTTAAACTTGTTACCAAGGGGCTTCCCTGCCGAGGGCTGGTGAAGGAGAACAGGACTGATGGCTGTAGTCCTGACACTTTGCCAGATTTCATGTCCCATTTCTTTCCTCCAGCCCCACTCACTTTCTCTCAGCCAGTGATGGAATGCTCTCCCCAATGCCTTGAGTTTGTTGTGTAGTGAAAACTATCTCATAAAATCCATTTCTTTCTGCACCCAGGAGGAACACACTAGGAAACTAATGGGAAAAGTTCATGGGCATTACCTCTGGGAGGTGTGAATGGAGAGAGCTAACAAAAGGAAAGGCTGTTGATTTACAAAGAGAGGAACCACTGCAACTGCAAATGTCCAGGGAAAATGAATGGTCACCACTGCTAAGTGCTGGAGGATGGGGTGAGTCCTTGGTCACTCTCTTGAAGCAATCCCTCAAGACACCCATTCCTTCTGCTCTCACTCCTTGTTTATTCCAACTTCCAACCACATGTAGGCCCAAATTGACCTGTGATTAGAGGGTTTGGGGGTGAAATTATAACTGTCGATGGACCTTTGTTCCTCTCTACTCCTGGTCAGGAGAGCATCTCAACTCTTCCTTCACAGGCCAATATCTGGGAATGAGTTGACAGAGCTGCATTTGCCAGAGTAAGGCCCAAGGAGATGGAGACTTGGCTATTTTTGATTCTCCACCTATACTCCCACTGAAGGGAACAGCAAAGAGAAGAAGAAGGGGGGATTTTAGAAAGAGGACTAGAGCTTTCTTGACCAAGATGAAACTAGAAAGAAATAATTGCCAGTTCCTTCTTGGAAATTTTAGTGCTTCTAGTCCAACCTCACAGCTAAAAGACACATGGTGACAAGTCTGTGTACACACATATGTGCATAGATGTTATTCTATGTTTATGTACATATGGAAAAATAACCCCAAATGTGTGAAACCTATTGAACAATAAAGACAGAATTAGTACCTACAGTTTTAAAGCTTCTTCTTGGAAAGAAAATGAAGCAAACAAATTCAGTAGCTTATATGAAACTGAAAACTCTATAAAAGACACATTAAAAAAAATGTGTCTGTAGAACAAGCTGGTCAAATTCTGAGGGTTCAAATTTCTATACAGCAAAGTTTCCAGGAAAAGAAGACCATGATCAACCATGAAAGCATACCCAAATTCTAGCTCTTAGACTATATTAGGCATTGAAAATAACCAACTATTTCCAGGGAAGAGACAGGAAGAGATCAGGGTTATAGGTGGAAGAAGCTTGATGAATCAAAGTAGAGATATTAGTATTTAGTAAGATCCTTATTTTTGTTTCATTTTGTTTTGCTTTTGGGGTTTTTTGTAAAGGTATTAGTCAATCACATATCCCAGACTATTAGATATAAATTAACCTATGGTGCAAAGCAGAGCCCTTATGGATAAACAAATATGGCAGAAAAGAATGGATCCATAATCATAGTTGAACCTTGGCTCTTTTATTGTGAGTTTCTCTGTGAGGGGAAGGCAGTCCCAAATAAAGTAAAGTAACATAAACATACTGATAATGAACTTCCTCATCACCCAATAAATACAGTGAATGACATTTCAATATTGTTTTTAGAATTTGGTCCAGAGAAAAATTTTTCCAAATGAAAATGGTTTCTGGGTGATATGATGGAAAAATAGCAGCATCTACAAACACTATATAAATGTTGGTTGTTATTGTTGTTGTTGTATGTATGTATATACTTCTTTACGTATACATATTACATCAGATGATCAAAATCCCAATTTATGTACACATATTCCATCAGATCAAGATCTCAAGATATGCCAAGCACTTTTTAGACAGTAGTGTGTTATTCCCAAGCTATGTGAGAGCTGGATATAGAACATCTCTCTTAACAAGAGTTCAAAGGCTTGACATTTCTCGGGGTTATGATCTGATTGTTTTTTTTTTTTTATGTTGAACTGTCTAGAAACTCACTATTCCCTTCCCTCTACAGGGGAGGGGGATTGAGAGGTAGGAGAAAGTAAAGATACAAAATGGTTTCCTACCAATACAAATGGAAATTTTCTTTATGGGCTGCCCAAGGGCAGAATGACAAAAGCTTGGTCTTTGCACAAGCCCAGAGAACTCTCCAATTGCTGGGAACAATAAGCACATTGCTCAGCTCCCTCCCCAAGTAAGACAAGAGGGAGACCACACTTAATGGAAACAGATTACTCCCTTCACTTTTTGTATTTCAAAGTTTAATTGAAATTCCAATGCAGTCCCAAAGCATGAGGTTTCATTCTGTCAAACCAAGGATTTTTTTTCCCAAGTAGCCAGAATTGTGCCCTTAGAAAGGGGGAGGTAAATTATCCTGCTTAATCTGGTTGATATTGTGTTAATTTGAATGCAGAAAAGAGACTAGTCAGTCCATTTCCCTGAATTAAATGTCAGGGATCTAGTGGTCAGGAGTCACTTCTAAGTTAGGAGGGCTCTTTATCCTCCCACCCTGGAAAGAACAGTTAAAGAACATTTTCTATTTTTTTGTTTTTGTACATTGTTTTCTGAGGTGTCAGGGGGGAAAGTGGGCTGATCATTACCAGAATCATAATTCTTAAGATGATGAGTTTTACATTTTGAAAGCATATAGAGGGAGGGATAAGAGTAGTCCTAATTTTCAGAAACCATATGTAGTGGAGATGAGCTATAATACTCAACAGATGCAGAGGGACAAGGGAACTGGTGGAAACTTCTCCACACAGAGTCAGGTTTGATTGGCAGACTTGGCAAGAACAGTAACATAATATATGATTTTTTAAAACAAAAAAAGAAAGGCTTAGAGGGATCAAATGACTCCAGGGCTACTCCTATTGCCTGGTCTCTGATGATATTAGATTTATGATACTTAAAAGGTCATCATATAGACATTATCCTCTGAGTTGTTTTATCAACACTTTATTTCACTACTAAATTGTCAAAGACAGAATGAGGCATCAAAGCTCCAAGCCTAGAAAAGCCAATCAATATTGAATAAACATTTATAAAGCATTTACAATGTGCCAAGACTGTGCTAAGTATTGGAGATACAAGTAAGGAAAAGAAAGATGCTCCATGACCTCAAGGAGCTCTTGATCTAATGGGGGAAGACCATACACAAAAAGAAACTGAAAAAGGAGGAGAAGAGTAGCTACCAAAAGATGCCTGGCTCAGGGGCATGATGTTTTTGGACTAGAAACCAAGCAAAACAGCTGATACTAAATGAAGTTAGCTTGAAAAATTCAAGCCTTCCATAAAATCTGAAACTCTTTTTGCTTCAGTTTCTTCAATTGTACAATGGGTATAAAAATAGAAGCTAAATTCCCTAGTTGTTGCAGGCATCCAATTAGATATTCCAAAGGACTAAGCACAGTGCCTGACACATAGTAGGTATTATATAAATGCTAACTGTTCTTGATGTTGTTGTTGTTGAGGAAGGTCTGAAGGAGAATTCAATGCTCTGCTCTCCAGCCATCTAATCAGAAAGGAGAGGCAATTGAGGACTTTCCCATTTCCCTACTTCCCCCTCCCAACCCCCCAAAGCATGTTGAAGCAAAGCTTCTTGACTATTATTACAGGGCAAAGGCCCTGACTTAGCAGGCTCACCCCAGAGCCTTAGAATGCCGAGATGCTTTCCCATGAGAAAAAATTTTTCAAAGAGCTTCCAGTAAGTCTGGAAGAATATAGGAAATCAGAGCTGACCCTGAAATTTTTTTTAACAGTTTAAATGTGTCTAATGACCTAAGTCTCCCATCTTTGTATTCTACATCTTCGTTTCTTATAAAACATACTTCTTTTTCCATTCAAGTGTCCAGTACCCTACTTTCATCCCTCAAATTACCACCACTCACCAAAGGATCTAGTAAAGTTCTTATTGTGAATATGTATCTTCCTGCTAGAAGGCACCTAAGTGGTTCAGTGGATGGAGCACTGGTTGTGGAATCAGGAATTCTTCTCTTCCTGAGTTCAAATCCAGTCTCAGATTCTTATTAACTGTATTGCCCTGACTAAATCACTTAACCCTGCTTGCCTCAGTTTCCTCGTCTATAAAGTGAACTGGAGAAATAACAAACCACTAGAGCATCTTTGCCAAGAAAATCCTAAATGGGGTCATGAAAAGTTGGACAACCAAAAAATGAATAGAACAGCTATCTCCAAGTTTCCCCATGGCAGGTAGACTTAGATTTAAGACTTAACTCTAATTATTTAGTGAAAAATGTTGTTGTCCTTCATTAAAAGAAACCATCTTAGATCAGATGAAGAAAGGATTTGTAGAGTAAAAGGGACTCTTCTAGGGTACCCCTAAAATTATATCACACAGTCTGTCATTTCTTTCTAGGTCTCAGTTTTCTCATCTGTTGAATGAGGAAGTTGAATCTCTACGGTCCCTTTCCTTGCTCTGGAATGGCTAACTCTTTCAGGTCTCTGGAAATTTCTCCCTTTTTGCCACTTATTTTACTACATATCCTCTAGATAAACCCCCTCTCTACCCACTTTAAAAATAATAATAACTAATATTTACATAGCATTTACTATGTTCCAGGCACAGTGCTAAGCATTTTACAAATATTATGTTATTTGATCCTTAACAACCACCCTGAGAGGTAGGTGCTATGATTATGCCCATTTTTTTTAAATTTTAAACCCTTAACTTCTGTGTATTGACTTTATAGGTGGAAGATTAGTAAGGGTAGGCAATGGGGGTCAAGTGACTTGCCCAGGGTCACACAGCTGGGAAGTGTCTGAGGCCGGATTTGAACCTAGGACCTCCTGTCTCTAGGCCTGGCTCTCAATCCACTGAGCTACCCAGCTGCCCCCCGATTATCCCCATTTTAAAGATGAGAAAATGAGGAAAATAGATTAACTAACTTGTCCAGGGCCATATAACTAAGTAAGTGTCTGAAGCTAAATTTGAACTCAGGTCTTCCTGTGTCCAGAGCCAGGTGCTATCCACTGTGCTACTTAGCTGCTCCACCCCCTGAATCTTCTGTCTCCCAGCTTTCTAGTTCTGGAACCCTAATCAAATTAACAATGTCCTTGCTAATGGAAAGCTGTCAGTATAATCTCCTATGACTCTACTCACTTTGCCTATAAACTTCCAAGGGAAAATATACTTCCTGGTCACCTTTTCCCTATATCTGTTGTCTTCTCTATCAAAATGTAGATTTTTTGAAAGCAAGGACTGTCTTAACTTTTGTATTTATATTGCCAGTGTTTGATACCTAGCAAGCACTAAATAAATGCTTTAGTGCTTTAGTCTTCCATTACTTTATCTATTTGTATTCTAAAATTCTAGGATTCTAATTCCCCAAAGAGTAAGGTTGGCTGCTTGTAAAAAATCTAAATTGAAATATTAGTATAAGGTCTTTGCTACATCAAATATAAACTGAAATTCTTGTCTGGACTTACATGGGTTAAATCTTGGAGGTTTTTCACTAAGTAATTCTTTGGCTCAGACCCCAAGCCAGGGTTTCTCCTAGAAACATTAGGATTTGGCTCATGTCTAAGTCACAAACCCCCACCTCCACCCCACCCCTAAAAAAAAAGGCAAAAGAAGAGAAGAGAAAAAGAAAGGCAGGAAGAACCTTAACTTATGTTCTAATCCTCAGGCAAAAAGAAAACATACGCATCAAATATTGTCAAATACATGATGTTTCATTTAACTTGACAACCTGACAAAAAGCAATGAACTTGAACCTGAGTTTATAAGCAGTGAAGATAATTCTCCATCCATCAATAGTGACCCTTATAATCCTCTAGACTTAAAACCTAGAGGCTGAGGCCTCCGTGCTAAGAGAAAGCACTCAGGGTAAGCAGGAGGTCCATCTCTTTACAATTAATAAAATTCACGTTCCTGACATAGGAAAATGTCCAGATTTGCTCATCTATACGGTGGCTCTATCTGTTCCTCAGCTAGATCTCCTGTTTTTTTCAGGAACTCATCCATCTGGTCTAGCTAACCCTCTACTGTGCCCCAGAGGCTTAATTCAAGAATTACTCTGATTGTTCAGGAGATTCAGCCTATTTTCCCATGATTCTCCAAAGTGAACAACCATGCAAAGTCTCTAGGGAAATGAGCTCTCAAATATCCAATCACTTTCTCTCTGTACAGCATCCCACATTTTATTCTCTCTCTTCATCTTTGAAGACCAACTCCAAAGCTGTAGCCCAAGTTTTTTTTTTTTATTGTTTTTGAATCATATTTGATTATGACTAACTCTTAAAAAAACCCAACGAAAAAAACTTACCTTCTGTCTCAGAATGATTTCCAGGGCTAAAGAGTGGTAAGGGCTAGGTATTTGGGGTTGTGACTTGCCCACAGTTATAAAGCTAGGAAATTTTTGAAATTAGATTTGAACTCAAGATCTCTGATCTTCTGGCCTGGTTTTCTATCCACTAAGCTATCTAACTGTTTCTATGTCCAATTTTTCTTGTCCCTCTTTGGGCTTTTCGTGGCAAAGACACTGGTTTGCCATTTCCTCCTCCAACTCATTTTACAGATGAGGAAAATGAGGCAAGCAAGATTAAAAGACTTGCCAAGGGTCACACAACAAGTAAGTGTTTGAGGACACATTCCTGACTCCACCCCTGGCATTTTATCCACTATGCCACTTAGCTGCTTTGGTCCAAGTTTACAAATCAAATGTCTTCAATATGCAGCCAACAGAGTACCCCAGGACAAGACAAAGGAGTTCATACCTTATCAGAGTTAACCTTGTTAAGGGAATTTCACATCTTGTTAAGGAGATATCATCAATACCTAAACAAAATACTAATCAATGAGTAATGAGAAGAAAGTCAATGTCTGGGCATATTCTCTACAAAGAAATATAATGGGAAAACAAAGGGAAAGGAAAATTGAGCTCAGTATCATAACAAGATAACCAAGACCAGCAATCCCATAGCTAGGGATATATGACTAAGAGGTCAAAGATAGGAAGAAATGTTCCATAAAAATATTTATAATTGAAATGTCTTTTAGTGACAGAGAACTGGAAACAAATTAGCTGCTTGTCAGTTGGGAAGTAACTATGTAAACTAGAACAGAAGTATAATGACTTATATTGCACAATTTTGTTGATGTTGTTCAGTAGTTTTAGTCATGTTTGACTCATCTTGACCCCAATAGGGATTTTCTTGAGTTTTCTTACTGATTTGCTATTGCTTTCTCCAGCTTATTTTACATGTAGGAAACTGAGGCAAAAAGGGTTAAGTGATTTGCCCAGTATCATACAGCTAGTAAATGTCTGAGAAAAGATTTGGACCCAGGAAAATCAGTTTTCCTGACTCCAGCCCTGGTTCTCAATCCTCTGGGTCATCTAGCTATCTTATCATGCTCAAGCCCTATTGAGGATTCAATGCTGATTAAGCTCAGGATGATTATTGCATAAAAAGTTCACAATTACATTCACTGCTGGATTGCCCCCATTTAAGGTCATAGGTCTGGAGGGCCATTTTAAGAGCTTCCAAATTGGTGGAAATTCTAACATATCTTCACCAGTGGGCATTGCAGATTTCAGGAGTCCTGGGACCCTACAGATAACTGCCTGGAAGGAATGCCAGATTTCCTCCTGCAACTCTCCTTTTATTCAATAAAAAGTTGATATGAATGCTACCAAGCGAGTGTTCCCTGATGATATATTTTTTAGCGCTGCTCAGAATGTATGATCTCAATCAATGTCGGCTGACAGTGAGGATGCAGCAGCTGACACAGATGACCACACCTGCCACAGCTCCAGAGAAAATATGATGACCTCTTCTGGACGGTAGTTAGGTATTTACTTAGAGTCCAGATTTCTCTTCCTGCCCCAGCTTTACCCTCTGAAGGAACCATTAATGAATGGTAAGATAACCAATAAACAGTTAGAAAGTGAGAAGAAAAGAAAAAGGGAGACTTGGATAACCCACAAATTGGATCGTTGAGAACTACACAAATGGAGTCTCAGACCCTTCTACACACAAACATACAAGCAAGGGGGTTGGATTACTGCAGATGGATCAAGATTGCTTGCTTTCCTTCCTCCCATGTGCTTCTCTCTTGGTCAATTAAACTTCAAGGTTCACTCGATCCTGTTCATGATGCTCTGTCCTTCCCTGCCAAGGATGACTCACCTGTCAGGAGAATATTAAATCATTTTTCTAGTAGTAGGAATGGGTTCATTTTTTTTTCAGCAGTGGAAATGGGTTTATACTGAACTACCCAGAAGCTTTCACTCACTTGCATGTATTTATCAGCCAGTCAGAGATTCAATTGTATTTGGAAGACAAAGGTTTGTATCTATGTGAAGCCATTGATCTACATGGGGATGAAACCCCACCATTAGTTCTGGTTTTTTGTACATGCTGCTTGCCAAGAAACTTAATGAACGGCCCAGACCATCTTTCCCCTACCCCATTCAAGGAGAAATGCCAGCCCGTGGATAGCACTATGCTTTGGAAGACCGTCCATAACACTGTGTATGGGCTAGTGAGGGCTTCTTCAAAGGCACCAAGATCTCTAATGATCCAGAACATGAAGGTCTGGGTAGAGCTTCCAAACTCACTAATGGCCAGAGATGAATATGAAGAACTGCTGCAAGCTAAAGAGGCCTGACCCAATTTTGGAACCCCACCAGATGTTCAGAGGAAGCCAATTGCTTTCAGCCCAGGTCACACCTGCTTAATTAGCAATAATAAGAGCCTTTGGATGATCACAGAGAAATTAAATAGCTACAGATAAATGACCTAAGAGCGCTTAACAATTCAGTCCCAACCAGAGAGGAAACTGAAGGCAATCTAATAACATGATCACAAGTGGAATTGCAGGTTAATGACCTTGTACTTAACAATTTAATGGGGCACACATAGTACCAGGCTGGAAGTAAATGGGTTACAGGATATAAATGTATAGACTGGCATTTTATAAATAAATTATTATAACACTAATTGCAATTAAATTGCCTTGTTTTAATATGATCTAGTAATTAAGCCTTCAGTGGCTCGCTGCCTAGTTCTTTTCTGAACTGGCACCAAAAAAAGTATTTCACCCAATGAAAGTTATAAAATCACCCCCAAACTTTTGTTTCAGTGAGCTTGATCACAGAGCTACCTACAAAAGCAAAACTTACAAAAAATAGTAGCATGTTCAAAGGACAGAAAATGCTATTGCAAGCTATACCCATCTGAGCCCCCATTGCAGGTCTACTACTGACCAAAAGCCATTATCAATCCCATCTTGGCTCTCTCCCCTGGAAGAGAATTGCTTCCCCAGACTGAAAGGAAACATTTGGGTCATCTGTTCTTACCTCTTCTCTTCCAACACAGCAGATGCTATCTTGTCCAGGAATTCCAAAGCAGAGTGCACATTCCCTCCTGACCTCATCTCACTTGAAGTTTCTCCCTCCCCAAATTACCACCTGCTAGTTGATCTTCTCTGCTTGAATTAATCAGCAATTATTAAATATCTCTTCTGTGCATAGCCATCTTTTAGACACCATGGCAGATATGATATAAAGATGAATTCAGTTTAATTAAAAAATATTCATTAAGTGCCGACTACATGGATTGGTAGCCATTAATCTCATGGCTCTCACTAAAAACATTTGGTGCTGTTTAGCCAAGGAGTTAGCAGCCTGTAGTTAGTGGACAGAGATCTCTCTTCAGAGTCAAGGAGACCTGGTTTCAAGTCCTGCCTGACATATACTGGCTATGTGACTTATGTGACCACTCAGTACTCCCAAGCAACTCTCTAAGGTTCTGAATTTGTTGTTGTTCAGCCATTTTTTATTAATGTCCAACTCTTTGTGACTCCTGTTGGAATTTTCTTGGCAAAAATAGTGGAATGGTTTTCCATTTCCTCTTCCAGTTCATTTTATAGATGAGGAAACGGAGGCAAACAAATGACTTGTCCAGGGAAACATAACTAGTAAGTATCTGAAATCAAATTTGAACTCAGGAAGATGAGTCTTCCTAACTCCAGGCCTGGTACTCTATCCACTATGCCTCTTAAGTCTATAAATAGCAGTTATTAATCTGAATTGGGATTATAAAGGCATTTCCTCATTGTGAATTCCCTGTACCAATGAAATCACAGGTTCTCACACATCTCCATAAATATGGCACTGTGGTAAGTTCTGGAATGCAAAGATACAGCCAAAGAGTCCCTTGATTTTAAGGAATTTGATCCTTTCCTTCTCTAATTGGAGATTCATCTTTTAAGACTCTCTTGTCCTACTATTTATCTTTGTCACATTGACCTACATGCTTAGCTTTTCTGGGTCTCAGATTCCTTCTCTGAAAAAAATGAGAAAACTGGCCTGGATGTTTCTTTGGGTCTCACCTAGGTTTAAATTCTATGATCCTGCAACTCAGCTATAAAAGCAGCATGGTGTATCTTGGTCTAGTGGAAAGTGAAATCAGAGGACCAGGTTGTGAATCCAGGTGCCGTAATTTCTTAGCTAAGTGGCCTTTGGTGAGTCAGGTTCCTCTTTGGTAGGAGGAGAAGTCTAAACTAGATTATCTCCAAGGTTCCTTCTATCTCTATTTCCTTTTATCCTAAGTTAAATTCCACCACCCGTTTTCTAGGAGCATCACTTTTTCCACTTGTATGTTCTTTCTATATTAAATTCCAGCTGATCCGAATTGATACCATTATGTGCCTGACTGGATTATGGATTCATGACTGGAGCAGAGGACAACATGCACTATAATCATCGTTAAAATTAATAAATTAAGTGCTTCACCTTCCAAGTAAGATTCAACTGATGTAGAATGTGCTCTCTACCCATCTGAAGAACAAATGGACTCATCAGTACTAAGAAAACTGAGCCTTGGCAACTAATACATCAACAAAGGAAAAAATGGTGAGGAGAATGGGCCAGGGGAGGGGGGAGTTGACAGAGGAAAGGAGAATTTACCAACATATGGGAAAAGAGAGAAATGTGCTATTTTTTTAACCAGTTCAGTGTAAATAAACAAACCAACAAATAAATAAATAACTGGAATTGCAAAACTGCCAGGATCAAATAAAAGAGTCATTCCTCCAAGCAGAGTGAGAACAGTAGGTAGATAGATCAAGGGAGAAATGCAGAAGCTGGTTGACTGATTCATTCTAATGAGGCAGCATGGTAAAAAAAGAATTTCAGCATACTGACAGAAAATTCTATTTGGAGTCAGAGAATCTAGATTCTTGTCTTAGCCCTGCCATCTTTGTGACCTTGGTTCTATCTCTTTTCCTCCCTGTATCTCATTTTGATATCTACAAAATGAAAGGTTTGAACCAGAAACATAAGTTTAAGAGTCAGATAGTATAATTAATAACCAGTTATTAGGAATCTACTGTGTCCCAAGTGCTGAGGACATAAATAAAGGTAAAAGATGGTCCCTATTCTCAAGAAACTTACAGCCTAATGGGGAGAGAAGGTACCTTAGTATTCATTTATTCCAATCCTTGACAAATTCAGAAACTGAGATCTTAAAAGAGGTTAAGGGACTTGCTGATGGCCACATTGAAAGCAAGTAGCCTCTGAGTCCCAATTTTGTTTTGTTTTCCCCCCATGGCATCACGTTGACTAGAGTTGTCTCTCTAGAACCCATAATCTTATGAAGAGGTTAGGGGGGAATAGCTAGAGGGAAGCTTCTTTACCTTTTTGGAGGTCATGAGCCCTTTTGGCAGTCTGATAAAACCTATGAATTCCTCAGAATAAAATTTTTGAATACATAAAACACATCACATTACAAATAAAACTAATTATAATTGAAATACAGTTGTAGAAATATTTTTAAAACAATTTTAGAGACTCTGGGTTAAAAACCTGTCATGATCGATAGGGTTACTCAGATCAAGTACTTCAACTGCTCTGAGATCTCAGCCACACGTATATTCCTTCCAAGAGTACAGGTCACAACATATTCAAACATTTTCACAACTTGCAACTCTCACGCATCTCTTCCCATAAATATGCCCCAGGAAGTCCACACAATATGTGAGACGTTATGCCTTTAGACCTTTCAAAATTATGAAGCTCCAATTAAATAGAGGGCATAGATTGCCTATTGGTTATCGCTTGCAGCTAAGTGACCTAGTAGAGAGAACACTAAGTCTGGAATCAGGAAACCTTGAATTCGGATCTTACCTCAGAAAAGTACAGTACTGCCTGTGTGCCTCCAGGTATGCCATTTAATCTCTACTTGCTTCAGTTGCTGACTGGATAAAATGGGGATAATAATAGAACTTGCTTCCCACTCAGCGTTATTGCAAGGATCAAAAAAGATAATAACTGTAAGGTGCTCAAACACCATATAAATGTTGTGGATTCAGTCATTTTTAATTGTATCTAACTCTTTCTGATCCCATTTGGGGTTTTCTTGGCAGAAATTAGAGTGGTATGCCATTTCCTTCTCCCATCCATTTTATAGATGAGGAAAACTGAGGCAAACAGACTTGCTCAGAGTCAAATAGCCAAATAAATGTCTAAGGTCAGATTTGAATTCAAGAAGATGAATCTTCCTGACTCCAAACCCCATACCCTATCCACTGTGCCACCTAGCAGCCCATATAAATGTAGTTATTATTATTATTATTATTAATTATCATCGTGCATTCTTCACTCAATCATTTCATTTTTTGTGGATAGTAAGCCTACACTCTTTTGGATAATTCTGGATCTTGGTTAGGAAGTTCTTTAATATCCTGGGGCTTGATGCCACCAATATAATATCATGAATAAACAAGACCATCTGCTGGACTTCGCTATCTATAAAGAATCCTTTTTCCATTTGATTTTTTAATTGGATGTAGTTTCTGCCAGTGGCAAACACTTTTGGCAAGCATACATATTTCTGTTTTATGCCTCTTTTAATATATGTTAGAATGGGAGCTCCTTGAGGATAGGGATTGTTTTTGCTTTTCCAGTTGTATACCCAGCGCTTACGTCAATATTTTACAGGCAGAAAGTATTTAATCAAAGCATTTTCATTTATTCATTTATTCAAGAAGATTAGAAAACAGTTACCTCTACTTTTAACCCTTTCTTGGAAAATTGCTGAATTTTGGCAAATGAATAGGAGATACTTTTTTGCTAAAGGCAACATTACTTAGTTCTACCAAATGAGATTGATTTTTAAATACTCAACCAAAAAAAAAAGATATCTCAATGAGCTATTGTATTTGCTTTATTTTACAGTCACCTTCATGACTAGCTTCATTACTTTTGAGCATGTCTCCACATCTTTTAAAAAAAAAAACCTTTTATTTGACTATATCATCCTCTCAAGCTATTATTCTCTATCTCTTCCCTTTCACTATCCAACTCTAGAAACTCATTGATTTCACTTACTCTCCTGTCACTTACTTCTCAACCCTTACAATCTGGCTTATGATTTTATCACTTAAATGAATTTATTCTTTCTAAAGGTATTAGCCAGGGAACCAGGTAGGTGGCTCATTGAATAGAGAGTCAGACCTGGAGACTGGAGGTCCTTTGTTCAAATCTGGCCTCAGACACTTCCTCACTCTGTGACCCTAGGCAAGTCACTTAACCCCTATTGCCTAGCTCTTACTGTTCTTCATATATATATGAAGGGTTTAAAAAATTAAATTTGTTTAAAAGTCAGTGATCTTTCAATTGCCAGATGCAAGGGCTTTTATTCATTCCTTATCCCTTTTGACCTCTGAAACATTTGAAGTCAGATTGCAAAGGACTTTAAATGATAGACCAAAAAAAAAGTATTATTGCATATTAAAGACAATGTGGAATCACTTGATTATTGTGCAGGATCATAGGTTTTGAGGTGGAAGGGATCATATACTTCTTATTCCATAGGTGGGGAAATGGGAAATGAAGACTCAGAGGGGTTCCACAGCTCAGAAATGTCAGAGTCAGAAATGCTTTTGCTAGTCAGCCACTCCTGGAAGGTATTCTCTTCTCTGTGGATTTTTGTGACCCTACTTACTCTTGGTTCTCATTCCACTGGTGTGACTGCTCTTCCTTTACTGGATCTTTAGCCACAGCCTACCCTATAACTGTAGTTTATTCTCCAAGTCTCTGTCCTGGGCCCTTTTCTCTTTTTTTTCTAAATTGGCTCACTTGGTAATTCTCTCATCTCCCTTGGGTTCAATTATAATCTCTGTGCAGATGAATCTCCTATCTATCCTATGTCTCTCTCTTTAGTTTCACTCCCACATCACCAAGTACCTATTAGATATCTGCCACTGTAAGTCCCATAGGCACCTTAAATTTCACATGTCCAAAATGGAACTCATTATCTTTCCCCAAAAATCTCATTCCTCTTTCTAACTTCCCTAATTTCTTTCAGAGCTATCACTGTCCTTCCAATCATCCAGGCTCATCTCTTCAATGCATAATTGACTTTTAACTCCTTTTTTTCTTCCATAGCTGAGTATTTTTCATTCTATACCAATAACATCTCTTCTCTATTCACAGGGAAATCATCCTAGGTCAGGTCCTCAACACCTTTGCCTATTTCCATATCCTTCTAATGAGATCCCCTGCTTCAGGTTTTTCCCCTCTCCTATCACCCAAAGGGTAACGTTGTGGAGAGAGTGCTGGACTTGAAATCAGGAAGACCTGGGTTCAAATCCTCACTTGATCAGGAGAAACTCACTTTATCTCTGAGTCTGATATTTATAAAATGAGGGGATTGGACTAGATGGTCTATTTCAGCTATAAATACGTGCTGACACATAATGGATATTTATTGAATGCCTGTTTAAATGAATTCTAAAAATTACTACTTATAATGACCTCCTTGTTTACTCACTATAGCTTCATCAATTTATATATAAATAATGATCTCAAAATTTTAATGGAAATGGAAAAATAGGTATGTGAAGTAGTAATTGTTCTCTCCTGTATTATGTCTTCTTCTTTTCTACAAATATGATATGATTCATATTGTAGGGTTTTTTTACAAATATTTGGTATTTTTCCCTCTTAAAGTCTTAAAAATCAATACTTCAATTTCTTGAAACTGGCTCCTCCAACATGGAGTTCTTGGTCTTGTCTAACTGTTCATATCATTTTTCTTTTTTTACATGTTTAAGCAATACATTAGGAATTGTGATGTGCTAGTTTAAATTTAACAACTTCAATGTCATGGATGGAAAATAATTTGCCATCTGGCCAAATCTCTCCTGTTGATATTTGATTGATAGTTTTAACCTAACTATAAAACCATGGGATTATCCTTATTAAATGTCATCTTATTAAATTTGGTCTATTGTTCCAGGTGGCATAGTAAATAGAGTGTTGAGCCTAGAGTCAGAAAGATGCGTCTTCTTGAGTTCAAATCTGGCTTCAGATATTTAATACTTGGGCGACCCTGGACAAGTCACTTAACCCAGCCTGTCTCAATTCCTTCATCTGCAATACGAATCAGAGAAGGAAATTGCAAACTATTGTAGTATTTCTACCAAGATAACCCCATATGGGATCACAAAGAGTTAAACATGACTAAAAGGACTGAACAACAACAAAGTTGTTTCAGTTTACTTTTACCTTTTGGAATCTTAGTTCTATAATCCAATTTATTAGCTCTTCAGTCAAGTTTCTTGTGACATGCAAAATTATACTTTCATCTAAGTCACTGATAAAAATGTTAGATCAATACCTAAGGAAAAGCACTATGACATTCATTGACCCATTAATCAACACCACAAATCTAGTTCTTAAATTCAAGATTTGCCCACACATACTATTATCTAGCCCATACTTGTCCAATTTTTCCATAAAAATATGGTGAGGCTTTATTAAATGCATTATTGAAATGCCAGTATATTACATCTATAGCACTCTCCTATTCTAGTAACATTGTCCCAAAAAATGAGATTATGTTGGTATGACATTTTTATGTCATATTATATTTGACATAATATATGATTAATATAATTAAACAAATTCTCATATTAGCTATGTCCAAAAATCTATGTCTATCTGCCCCCTTTCCCCAAGAAGGCAGGTAATATTTGGTTATATGCATATAATATATATTTCCCTGTTTGTCATATTGTAAACTAAGATACGTATTAATTATACTAGAGAAAAAAATTCATGGAGGAAATAAAATGAAGAATGGCATGTTTCAATTGGATTTGGACTCCATCTGTTCCTACTATGGTACTGGATATCTTTTTTTCATCTTGAGTCCCTTGGAGTTATCCTGGATCCTTGCCTTGTTGATAATAGTTGTCATTCACAGTTGATCATCATACTTTTCTAAGTGTTCACGAACCACTTTTTTGAGAATACATTCAAAAATTTTTCCAGGAACCAAAGTCAAACTCACTAGCCTATAGATTGAAAAACTGACCTTCTCCCCACTTTTGAAAGGTGGGGCACTTGCCTGTCTACCATCACTTACCATTCTTTATAGTAGTTGTTTAATAGTCAATTCTCAAAGTTTTATTAAAAACCTACTATGTGCCAGCCACTATATTAAACTCTGAGGATACAAATAGAAAAATAAAGGCAGACTTTGCCTTCAAGAATCTTACAATCTAATGAGGGAAGAAAATACACAAAAGGCAGTTGGAAAAGGTGAGATAGGGAGAGTATCTGGCCTTGGATCATGGCCAAAGAAGTCCAAAATGAATGTAGCTGGAAAGGGTAGATAAGATGTCTGAGTTCTCAAATGTCTTAGTCTCAGGATTCCTTTACATTCTTAAAAATTATTAAAGACTCCCACACACACCAATGAGCTTTCATTTATTTGAGTTATAGTAATTGATATTTATTGTATTCAAAATTAAAATGTCTCATGATTATGAAAATAATTGTGATGGATCCCCTAAAAGGATCCCCCCAGGACCCTAGACTACACTGTGAGAAACAATGCTCCACAGCTATTCAAAAGTCCCTGACAGCAGTTCAGCAAAGACATCAAGTTCCCTAAAAAAAACATTTTGTCCAGTAGAGACCTGGACATAGTGAAGTTCCCATTTCTTCACTTAGCTTGGGTTCAATTCTCTGTTAACCATTTTTGTGCTCTCCTTCCAGAGCCTGCAGAACATAAAGAAGGAAGGAATCATCTCAATGCTGTGGGTGTTTAGTGATATTCTTAGCTATGTTAGGAAGCAATGATGCAAATGATTTCACAGACTATAGTTGTCAAGAATATCAGCAGAAAGTTCACTGACAGTGTTCCTAAAGGAAATTATTCCACTATAAGAGCTTTCCACTGCAGCTGTGAAGATAAAAAAGCCCTTGAAATATCTGGTACTCGGCAGAATGCCATTCTAAGTTTCTTGGTCGCAATTGCCTCTTGCTCCTCTCCTAGGTATGTTTGTCCTACTCACTTCCCCTATAATAACCAAGCAGGGACAGGCAGATAAACTCTGTTTCTCCTCCTTTATAATCTATCCATCATGGTGGGGCTTTTTTAGCTGCTGAGTAAACATGGGGTCCAGCAAGGCACTTCTGGTCTCGCTCGCTGTCAATTCTTCCCTCCTGTCGATGTTTCACCAGGAATGTTTTCTTTGTTTGTTGATGCTTAAGATGTCAATGTCTGGCCACTTTGACTAATTGTGGCACCACACTTGGGAGGAACCAGGCAGAGAAACCCTAGCATGTTCATCTTATTTTGTCTGTGATCTCCCCTGCTCAGAGGAAATTAGCTTGCCCCCGGGAAAGGGGACTTTGCAATCAATAGCCATTTGAGGGACCGCTGTTTTAGTTAACAAGATATTTCATTAAATTAGGGTGGCAGATGATGGAGCTCTTCTTGGATCTTATCAATTATGAATGAGTTTTGCTCGAAAAACTAAAATAGGCCTGCTTATTTCGGAGATTAGCAAGACTCCTATGGGCTGACATGACTTCCCCAGTTCAGAGACTATTAGATACAGCCCCCCTGATTTCACTCTCTAATTCAATCATCAATCTGATTCATTCTGTATGACTGATAAAAAGGAGTATGGCTGACCAAAGAGCAAATCTTGACCTTCAGGAAGTCCCTCAGAAAAACCAGGAAAAATCACTTCAATTGGAACTTAAGTCCCCAGGCACCTATGACAAAATCATATAATTATAAATACATAGGATCTAAGCACTGAAAGAGATTTCAAAGATTATCGAGACCAACCCATACCTTAAAAACAAAATCTTCTAGAGTAATCACTACAAGAATTCCTCTAGTTGAAGGAAATGAAATATCTCTGAAAGTAACACATCCTGCTTTTAGATAATTCTAATTGTTAGGATTTTTCCTAACGTGAAATAAAAATCTGCCTTTCTACAACTTCTGCTATTTTTCTTAATTCTTTAACTGGAGTCAAACTAACCAGGTCCAACCTGTCTCATCTTTTGCCTTAAGTCAGTTTTTATCCAAGCTAAACAACTCCAGGTTTCTTTAACTGATCCTAAATGACCACCATTGTCCTAACCCTGTTATTTGCCCTTCTTACAGATCACAACTTGCCATAAAATATGATGGTTGAAAATGATTCTCTAAATATGGTCTGATCAAGGCAGAGTACAATAGGATTGTGACTTGTTATTCAAGATATTATGTTTCTGTATAAGCTTTTTACCATTATATTACATTGTTGATTCATATTAAGATGCATTCCACTGAGATCCCGAGGTCATTTTCACATGAGTAATTATTTAGGCATACCTTCCTTCATCTCTTATTTATTCAGCTGATGTTTAAAACCAATTTTGAGTTTATATTTACCCTTATTAAACTTAATCTTATTACATTGGTATGATTGTTCTAGCCACTTAAGAACTTTTTGGACACTAAGTTCATTATCATACATCTTGGCTTTTCCTCCCAGCTTTGATGTCATATACAGATTTCATTAGGACCCTACTTGAGTCTTTCTCTAAATAAGTAATAACATTCAGGACAGATCCCTAAGACAGTTCATTAGAGATCTCCTTCCATGTTGACATCTATTTTAATCACTTCTTTATTGGTCCAATCCTTTAACCCAGGAACAACTTAACTTAACTGTCCTATTATCTAGTCCTCATCTCTCTATCTTAATCACAAGGTTCTCATCCCCCTTTGACAAATGCCTTCCTGAAACCCATGAATACTGCATTAGAGAATATTAAAATTGGAAGAGACCTTTCAGATAATGTAGCCAAACTAAAACATACTATTAAACTAACAATCAACAACCATAGTAAAAATAAAAACAACTTCAGTATGACTTTTTGGTGGACCTATGCAGTGTATAGCAATCTATAACTGCCTTTGTAAATACCCACAAATTATCTCTTTATTCTAGAATTTTGTCAGGGATCAATGTCCAGCTCAGTTGCCTATTGTTTAAAGGTTGTCCCTCTTCCCTCTTTTTGAAAGTGTGGATATTTATCTGTTCCTTGTAGATCTTCTCTTGCTCTTCCAGAATTTTTTTCAAATGTCACCAAGAGCAGCTCAATAATCTTACCAGTCAGTATGTTCTTTTAGTACTCTGGGATATAGTTCTTCTGGGAGAAGAGAAATGGAACTATGAAGAGTAGCTATGCAATTTTTTTTACTATTCCCTTCTCTTATCTGGTATTCAACCTTCTGTTAAGCATTTTTGGTTTAGGTTTTCTGTTCTAAAGATCATTTTCTTGTGTTGGTCCATTAGGTTTCTGGCTTGAGAAAGGCTGAGAGAATGGGGTCTGTAATTGGGCAATGTTCATGGTGCTGATTAAATTCTCTTCTGCTAACAGAGAATAAAGATGACTAGCAAAAAATCCCCACCAGGAGATGGAGATCAGAGGCAGGGTGTAGTACAACAAACTTACTGTGATCAATAACTAATATAACACCCAGAGCAAAGATGCAAAATATATCTGAGCTAAGGAGTAGCATCAAAAGTGCAAGCAGGGCATAACTAAAAGCTCTCAATGAGGTCAGAGTTTTCAATTTAATTTAATCTTATTACATATGAGTGACTGTCAAGCCTTTTAAGAATTTTCCTAGGGGGCAGCAAGGTGGGTCAATAGATAGAGGGCCAGGCCTGGAGATGGGAGGTCTTCAGTTCAAATCTGTATTCAGACACTTCCTCAATGTGTAACCCTGGGCAAGTCACTGAAACCAATTGCCTAGCCCTTACCACTCTTACTAGCATCAATTTTAAGATGGAAGTTATTTTTTAAAAAAGAACTTTTTAGATTTGAGTCTACCATGAAACATTTTCAGTTTCCAGGTTATAAGGGTTTCAGACCATATGAAAGAAAAGGAAGTGAGCTAGACAAAAGAATGGATTCCATTTGTTTTATAAAATGATTATATAAAGATGAGGCCATGTGAGTTTAGGGGCTATCAGTCCTCTCTAGACTTTCCCCATACCAATCAGCTTAAAAGATTCCCATGCCACTACTGCTTTTCATTAGCATGCCTTGGATCTCTAGAGTGGATACTCATCTATTCTCTGTTCTTATCAGCTGAGATTCTGTGCTAGGCTACTGCTGCTTTCATTTATCTCTACCAGGGGTATAGGTTGCTGGCCTTTCCTTGGTAGAGAAAGAAAATCAAAACAAAAAAGTGAATATCATAACTGTAAGAGCTAGTATATGTGTGTCACCAGAATTTTGTCATTGAGAGTACCATTCCCTTAAGTAGTCTCCAACTATGAATTTTAATCTGTTCATGGTAATCTCTCCTTTCTCTGAACTCTTTCGAGCTGATCATTGGAATTCTAGGCTACATCATAGTTTCCCTTTCTTTCCTTCCTCATCTATCTTAAACTCTAAGTTTGTGTGGCTATTTCTACAACCATGATTCCACAATTTCTAACTCAGAAATGACTTCTCCCTTTTTGGTAAGAATATTGCCTGGAAAAAGCAGTTTTTCTAATTATTTTTACCTTATGAAGGAGAAAATTTCTATAAGTCAAGGCAGGAATTTACTAGTTGTTCTGATCATCCACGCTTTGTTGTGATCTGATTTTAGAATGCAAAATCCTTTTCTCTCATCTTTTTTTAGACTCATCTATAACAATGGTACCAAATACAAAAAGCACAAATAGAAATAGAGTTCATTAAATCATACATAAGGATCTCCGTGAGCTACATATTGACTTAGTTTTAAAACATAATATTATATGTGTTTCGTTGTATTTTATTTTATTTTTTTATATTTCCCAATTACATCTTAACTTGATGTCTCCCACACTCAGGAGTATTATGTGCCACACATAACTTTTGGCTGCATGTTTGACACCTTTGATCTATTATACAGAATTGAAGAGCATAGGTCATCTAGTCCAATTTCTTATCAACAAAAGAGGAAACAAAGGGCCCAAAAGGAAAAATACCTTGCCCAACGTCATATAAGTGTTAAAGTGACAGAGTAGAAATTCAAACAAAAGTCCTTTAATGTCACATTTTCCCTCCATTAATACTCTTCCAAATGTTCTCTGTTGTACTTTCCTACTATGGTTCACCCATCACAGGAATCTATATTTGTGACATGTAGAATTAAATCACCAATTCTTTAATATAACCATTGCCTTTTGAATAATAATATTCCATTGTTGTTTTCAGGGCAGGAGACATTTTCTTGATGTATGATCCAGGACAAATCACTTAGATATTCTGACTCAGTTTCTTTGTTTATAAAATAGAGATAATAATACTATTTATCCCAAAGGGTTATTTTTGAGGATAAAATTATATAATATTCTAAAGTGTTTTCAAAACTTTAAAGTTCTTTATAAATACCAGTCAGCTAAAAGTAGTATCAGCAATAGTAATGGTAGTAGTGGTGGTGGTGGTGGTAGTAGTGATAGTAATGGTGGTAGTGGTGGTTATGCTGGTAGTAATAGCAGTAGCAGTGGCAGTAGTAATAGAGGTAGTACATACAGAAGTATAGTCACATCCTACTAAGTCTTTTTTTTTTTAATTAAAACCCTTACCTTCCAATTTGGAGTCCATACTGTGTATTGACTGCAAGGCAGAAGAGTGGTAAGGGCTAGGCAATGGGGGTCAAGTGACTTGCCCAAGGTCACACAGTATATGAGGCCAGATTTGAACCTAGGACCTCCTGTTTCTAGGCCTGGCTCTCAGTCTACTGAGCTACCCAGTTGCTCTCCCTACTAAGTCTTAATTATAACAATGTGGTTTAATTTGCTTCATCATTCTTACCTTGTTACCAACTTCAGTAGGATATAACTAAGGTACAGGCAATTACAAGTGTGATCTTTCACTGACATAATAAAGAAGTAAAGATTTCTTCTCTTTTTTCCCAGATCACCTTAAGAAATGAAACTAATAGTGGTATTCCTGGGTCAAAAGTTATACACAGATCTGTAACTCTTTGAGAATAATTCCAGATTCCTCTCTAAAACAGTTGGACAGGAAAATAATAAATGTTGGAAGGGATGTGGCAAAATCAGGATACTAATGCATTGCTGGTGGAGTTGTGAATTAATACAGCCATTCTGGAGGGCAATTTGGAATTAGGCACAAAGGAATTTAAAAGAATGCCTGTCCTTTGATCCAGCCATACCACTGCTGGGTTTGTACCGCAAAGAGACAATAAGGAAAAATACTTGTACAAAAACATTCATAGTCATGCTCTTTGTGGTGGCAAAAAATTGGAAAATGAGGGGATGACCTTCAATTGGAGAATGACTTAACAAATTGTGGTATCTGATGGTGATGGAATGCTATTGTGCTAAAATGAATAATGAACTGGAGGAATTCCATGTGAACTGAGAGAAACTCAATGATCTGATGCAGGGTGAAATGAGCAGAACCAGAAGAACATTGTACACAGAAAATAAAACACTGTGGAACAATCCAATGTAATGGACTTTGCTTGTAGTAGCAATGCAACAAACCAAGACTTATGGGAAAGAATGCTATCCACAGTGAGAGAAAGAACTATGGGAGAAGAAATACAAAAGAAAAATCCATGATATCACTTATCACATGTATATATGGATATGTGATTTGAGATTTAGGCCTTAAAAAATCACTCTTCGCAAAAATGAATGAACAACATGGAAGTAGGTATCAAATGACAACATTGGTACAACACAATGGTACTGCTTGTTTCCTCTGGGTGGGGAGAGGAAAGAAGGGAGGGAAAGAAAATGAATCATGGAAACATGGAAAAATATCTTTAAAAAAATAAAATTTAAATAAATAAAATAGTTCACGGTTTATAAGGAATTCTAATGTAACAGTTAAATGAACATTTTTTAAAGTAAAGGTTTCTAACTATTTCAGACCAATCCATATATATGTATGTGGGTGGTGGGGCAAAACAAGTATTAGAGGATTTGGTAGCATGAAAAGCCTTCCTTCTTTTAATTATTTCCTGTTTCTCCTGAATATAGCTCATTTGTACATCCTTCTCCTATGAGATTGTGAGCTCCTTAAGGGTAGGGTTAGTCTTTTGCCTCTTTTTGTATCTCCAGCACTTAGCACATATTATCTGACACATAGTAGGTGCTTAATAAGTATTCATTGATTGACTAATCTTCAAAATTGGAAGGGATCTCAACAGCCCTGAAATCCAAACCTTACCCAGAAAAAGAATACTTACTGAAAACATATCCAGCCAGTGGTTATTCAACCTTTTTTTGAAGCCCTCCAATAAAAGAGAACTTACCACTTCAATAGACAGTTTATTTCCTTTTTGAGAGCTCTAATCTTTAGCAAGTTTTTCTTTACATCAAGCCTATATCTGCCTGTCTGCAGCTTCTACCCTCTCTCCCTAAATATTTCCTCTGGCAGCAAACAAAACAATTCTAATCTCTCTTCCACAGGACAGCCTTTCAAGTACCTGAGACGACAGCTATCTTGTCTCTCCAGTCAAGTCAAGACAAAAAGCATTTATTAAGAGCCTACTATGTGACAGGCACTGGGGTAAGTATTGAAGAAACAAAGAAAAGAAAATGGCATGTGGGAGGCAACATGCAAACAACTTATGTATGAATAAATTATATACAGTATAACTAGGAGATCATCTCAGAGAGAAGGCAGTAGCATGAAAGGGAATTAAGCAAGTCTTCTTTTCTCTAAGTAAACATCTCTGGTTCCTTCAATATGTTATATATTATGTGACAGAGTGGATAAAGTACCCGATTTGGACTTCAAATACAGACTCAGACACTTACTGGTTGTGTGATCCTGGAAAGGTCACTTAGCCCCATTTGCCTCAGTTTCCTCATCTATGAAATAAGCTGGAGAAGGAAATGGCAAACCATTTTATTATCTTTGCCAAGAAAATCTCAAATTGGATTACAGAGAATCAGAAATGATTGAAAGTACTGAACAACAACAAATTTATTAACATTTAGATTCAATTTAGTTTGTTAGCTAGCTAGTCACCTATGAAAATCCTAAGGGAATGTGGCATTACAGATCATTTTTTTAACTCTTAATTTCAATCTTAGCATCAACATTGTGTATTGTTTTCAAGGCAAAAGATCGATAAGAGTCAAGTAATGAACTTAAGTGATTTGCCCAGGGTCACCCAGCTAGGAAGTATCTGAGTCCAGATTTGAACCCAAGTGCTCTGGTCTCTAGGACTGGCTCTCAATCCACTGAGCCACTCAGCTGCCCCCAACAGATCATTATCTCCTCTGTGTGATGGAAGCAAAACTTCAGAGCATAGAACATTCTTCGGAGCTGATAGAGGGCACTAAAAAGGACAGCAATGAATCCTGAAAATATATTCCCTACTTTGTTTTGTTTTACCCATTGCTGATTTTGCTTTTTGAATTAAAAGATTTGGGGGGAGTTGTTGCAATGTACTTGAGTACACAGATACCCCAGTCGAACAGATATGGTGACAGTTGTCTATGGAGATCCTTCAAAGATTCCAAATGAATGAGAGCTCCAGCTATGAGAAATGTGTGCTGTACGGGTCTTCATGTCATCCCATTGTCTCTTCTGAAATGGAGTGGTGGAGTGAGTGGGAACACTCTGCTCATCTTTGGTCATTTCCATAGGAACTGCAGAATTCATTGTTCAGTTTAGTTTGCTGGGGAAGTGGGGTGGGGAATTTCATCATCTCATGAAGCCAATAATAGTAGAATCTATTTTTAAGTTCTCCTTCCATTGAACAGGTTTATTAGGGCCAGATTCAAATGTGGGAAGTGGCAGATGCCAGTTTCTTTACTTACCTCCTGTTCTGTTTATATCAGGCCAGAAAGACAGAGACTTAGGGAGAGCCAGATCTTTTATATTCTTGTCAAACAGCCTAAAGCAAATTTCTCACCAGAACAGAACAGAACAGACCAAGGGGTCACACAATCCTGTTTCCTGTTTCCAACAGCAGTCATTGCCAGGTGCTTCAGAATAACCCTACTTAGGCTGATAATAGCATTGTTATTGCCAGTTGGTCATCTTCTTGTGACTCAAAGCTCAAGATAGACAGACAGTGCTTATGCTTTCTACCCTTGGAAACATATTTGGGAACTGAGCAGAGGAGGATGAGGTGACTCCATTTGTTCTTTGATTGTTACAAAAATGTAAAAAATGGGGCATATGGATCAATCATTCAGCAAATATCTGAGTCATCCTATATCACTAGTACTGCATTTGGTGCCACAAAGAAGCCAAGAGAAGAAAAGAGGAGACCTCTATCTCTGAGAAGACAGAAAAGTATACTGAAAAGAATGCTGGGTTTGGCATCAGAGGACCTGGTTTCAAATCCCAGTTCTGCCCCTTCGCCACCTGTATGCCCTTGAGCAAATCACTTACCCTCTATGTAGAGCAGTTTCCTCATACATAAAATGTAGGGTTTGTACCAGATTGGGAGTTCTTAATGTGGGGTCCAAAGATTCCTGCAATGTCCTTGGATACATTTCAGGGATCTTGGATGGGAAAAATATTTCATCATTATTTCATTCACCTCTAATTGAAATTTAGCATTTCACCTCTGGACTAGATGATCCTTAAGTACCCCTTCCAACTATTAATCCGTTTTCTGTGATCATTTTCAAATGACAAAGGCAAGATTTACAAGCATGCAGCAATTAGAGAGCTCCATAAATAGTTAATAGAGAAGTATAGGCAAAAAGTGCAATAAGAATTAAATCCTGTATTATGGTAGCAGCTAGGTGGTTCAGTGGATTGAGAACCAAGCCTGGAGATGAGGCTCAAATCTGGCCTCAGACACTTCCTCGCTCTGTGACCCTGGGCAAGTCACTAAACTCCCAATGCCTAGCCTTTATCATTCTTCTGCCTTGCAACCAGTACACAATATTGGTCCTAAGATGGAAGGTTAAGAGTTTAAAGATGGAAGATTAAGGGTTGGGAAAAAAACCCTATGTTATACATGTAATAGTTTTCCAGAAAACCCAGCGGTAAATATTTTCTTTACTCATTAAAAAGGGTTGCTTCACTCTATTCCCTTTCAAAGCTGAATTAAAATAGGATTATGAGAGGTAAAAGAATCGATGGAGCTAAAGTTCCATTTCACATTCTAGTGGCCTTTGAATGCCACTTCCTGAAATCATGATCAGTCACTATCCCTTAATTCCTACTATTCCTACTATCATAGAATCTTTGAGTGGAAAGGGAATCTGTAAAGATCATCTAATCGATCTGAAGTATGAAAGACAGCACGGTACAGAAAAAAGATCAATGGCTTTGGAGTCAAAGGATCTGGTTTCAAACTCTGCCTTGATTACTTTTTGGCTATGTGACCTTGGACAAGACATTTAATCTCTGGGCTTTATTTTCCTCATAAAATGAGAAGTTCAGCTAAATCACCTCTAAAGTACCTTAAACTCTGATCCTGCTATTTTTTCTTCTATGATATTTCTGACAAAGTTACCCATTCTCTACTTGAAGACTTTCAGAAACGGTGAATTCACTACCACCCACACTGCTACCACCTAAGGCAGCCCATTCCACTTTTGGATGAGCTCTAATTATGAGCCTCCTTTTAACTTCTACCCATTGGTCAATGCTCTCTTCCTGATACCAAGTAGAACAAGTTTAATTGCTCGTCACCGTGACAACCCGCTAACTATTTGAAGCTGGTGTCCATGTCTCTCCCAAGCCTCCTTTTTTCTTCTGGATAAACATCACTAGGTTCCTGCAGCTGATCCTAATATAGCTTGACAGCAATGCCCACACTCTAATTTCACTAGCCTTCCTACCCAGGTGAAGCCCTTAGAGTTGGTCATTTTGACAAGTTGCTTATTTCTACCCTAGGATCTCTTTTCCCTTGACTTTTTACCATCTTGCTGTATGAAAGCCCAACCCTTGTTAACCCTGCTTCCTCTAGCCCCTGACTGTAGGGAAAATCATTTATGGCACTACATGATCCACTGAAAATTCAGTTCTAACCTCTGAGGGGCCCTCATTGCTGTTCTGCTATTACTCAATGTCTTATAGAAATCCTCCGTCATGTTCAGACCTTTCATACTATAGACATTTAGCAACCATGTATTTTGAATTAATGAATTAATAAGATTATCCTCCTTTTTTTTAAGATTTTTAAAGTAGAGCATAGTTTTCCATTCTGATTTTATTTCCAGCAGCTAGCACAGTATCTAATACAAAGTAAGTCCTTAATGATTGTTGAGTTGAATTGGACTTAATTCCAGAATAGACTCTGATGTTTGCTTTTTGAGAAGTCATTAGAGTCTAAAGATATTTAATATAGTACTTATGGATATAGACCAGTGATGGGCAAACTTTTTAACGAGGGGCCAAAGGAAAGGAAATGCTCCTCTGTCAGTCTGTTTCTAAGGCAACTCTTTCAAAATTTCATTGTATTGTATCCTACTTATTGTATTCGTCAGATTAGGAATAATGTCACTTGGAGGGATAGAACATTTCAGGAGGCTGCATCTGGCCTTCGGGCTGTAGTTTGTCCATCACTGATATAGAACATTTGTTGCAAGAGAACAAGAATAAAACAGTCAATAGACAGGAAAAGATGAATTTTAGGTTAGGTTGAAGAGACAGGGAAGAGGTTAAGTCAAAAGAGGAAAACATTATACTATTTTTTTTTTAAAGCTAGGAATGAACTAATCAGTTTATTTTTCCTAAAGGCCTGCAGTAAATTCAAATCGTCAACAAGCATTTATTAATTTCTTAGTCAAAAAGTATGGGCAGCTCGGGTGGTCCAGGGGATAGAGTGCAAAACCTGTAGTCAGAAAGACTCATCTTCATGAGTTCAAATCTGGCCTTGGACATTTACTAGCTAGTTGACCCTGTGGGCAAATCACTTAACCCTGTTTGTCTCCGTTCCTCATCTGTAAAATGAGCTGGAGAAGGAAATAGCAAATCACTCTAGAATCTTTGCCAAGAAAACCCAAATAAAGCCCCAAAGAGTCAGACAACTGGACATAACAAATAACAAATGTGCTAAGCTCTGCATATACAAATATAAGGAGAAGGAAAGTGTCTGCCTTCAAGGAGCTTATGAGGAAAAGATAGTACACTAAAAGAAGCTTAAAGGGGAGGGAGGGAAAGGTCTCCTTGCTGGGTCATGGTGGAGAAAGAAATCCAGAGAGTCAGACTGCTGATGCAAGAATGGTAAAAAGGATCCTATATAAGCAACTGTAACTGATTTGGATGTTCACATTAATCTTTTGTTTTCTCACTTATCTAAACCATCTGTGCATCCAGGACAGCTCAGCACAAACCTATCTCCTTCCTAAGGAATCTTACCTTTATGAAGACTCAACAGATCAGAGAATAGAGATTTTAAACATGATTTAGTTCAGCTCCTCATTTTAAAATGAGGAAACAGGCTCCAGGATTAAGGATGGGAAATCAGAGCTGAGACTAGAAGTCCATTCTCCCAGCGCTAGTCAAACACGTTTTCCTCATCCTCATGTTTCATATTCCAAAGTATCAGCAGGGATACAAATAAGTCATTTTTAATTAAAATATCATGGTGGGTTTTCCCCCCCATTGGAGAACTTTCTGTAACAAGTTGGGATGGGGAAAAATAAAAGTTGTCATATAGGTCTTTTTCTGGACAGGAAAATCGATTCAGCCCCACACATTGTCAATAGCACCAATTATATTTCATTGGGCATAATGGAAAGTGGTTTGCACTTATCTATTGCTGATCATTTTTTTAACCTGGTGTCTGCATATATGTCACACTAAGCACTGAATCAGATGCACAGGGCCATGGAAATTAATCCAATGGATGTCTTTTCCCAAGCCTAGGACACCAGCCATGGAACAGTTGACATATCTATAATACAGAGTGCATAATTCAATGTGACATTAAGAAAAAAAGAGAAACTTGCCTAATTTTATGTACATTGAAGAGTCAGGTTGGGAGACAGATTTATGACTTCCAACCTGCTAGAGACCCCTCTCCTCAAATTTTTCACTTGCCTTCCTTTGCAGACAGGCAAATCAGTTAATCTTAAGGCCCTTCAGATGATCTTTCCTCAAGACTTGATGGACTTTAAATCTGTCAGGGAAAAACCTATTAAATTTGACTCAATGCTACAAACCATAGCTCTCTGAAGTACTAAGCTGGAGTGACTCTAAAAGTGACACACCTTCCCAAGTGGCATTTTACAGTGGAAAAGAGCAAGACTTTTACAATCCCCACCATTCAAATTAGAAATGGAATCAAGAAGCTCTTTCCTCTCTTCCAGTTTCTGACCCTGTAAAATAGTTTCCTCCTGAGGCAGAATCCAATAGTGATGTGGACATTGTCCAATGGTGCAGAGCTCTATTCTTATTTTATATGTAGAAAAAAAGAAAGAAAGGCAAAAAAGCATGAGTTATTCAAATACTTTAGGAGATGCCCAGAAAGAAGTGCATAGGCAAGGCTCAGAATAGTTGGAGGAATACAACCAAACCACTGATCTCTCTCCCTTACACACACACACACACACACACACACACACACACACACACACACACACATACATTCACATACGCACTTACTTTTAATATTATCTCAAGCAGGGGGCAGCTGGGTAGCTCAGTGGATTGAGAGTCAGGCCTAGAGACAGGAGGTCCTAGGTTCAAATCCGGCCTCAGACACTTCCCAACTGTGTGACCTTGGGCAAGTCACTTGACCCCCATTGCCCACCCTTACCACTCTTCCACCTATGAGCCAATACACAGAAGTTAAGGGTTTAAAAAATATTATCTCAAGCAATAGTAGTTTAATGAGATATCTAAGTTGACCCATGGAAGAATATAAACTATTGGAACTTGTTTTCCCAAATTAACAAGAGTTCCCCCAGAATTGCAAAGCTTTGATAAGAGAACAGACACAAATGGGAGAATATCTGAAGTACACAATGAGGAGTACATTCCTCAGGTTATCTGATATCTTCTCATGAAATATAAGCACTCAGACAATGGAGGATCCTAAAAATATAGGATCTCGAGCAGAAGTCTTTAATTTTTTTTTTCTTGTCTAGTGAAACTTATGGACCTTCTTGGAATGCTTTTAAATAAATAATATAAAATACATCAGACTACAAAGGAAACCAACTAAGTTGATATGACATTATCAAAGTATTTCTTTAGGTTCACAGACTACCACCTATAATATCTTCCCTTTAACACCAGCTTGGGAATCTCTCTAACCTAGGGTAATGTTGGCTCTACCTTATACAGTCTAAGGAAGTATTGGACTTGAGTTGTCAGAAAACATCTGGCAGAGCTCTAGAAAGGAACTGGCATCACAAGAATATGCAAAAAACTTGAATCTTTAAATTCAGTGGGTCAAGTGGTAAGAATAAGACCAGGAGATAAATTGTATCCAGGCTCAGAGAACTTCCCCCAAAGCCCTTCAATCCTTGAACCCCAAGTACTTTACTCCCATCAAATGACACAAGAGTAAACATCCCAGTTGCCACCAAGGTAAGGCAGGAGGACTCTTGGGCCCTCCATTTCCTCATTGGAAAAGTGATGGGCTTGAACCAGAGGCCCTTAAAGTTCCCTTCTGACTCTTTAACAGATCCTTCTAGTGTCCTCAGGGGCCTTGAACAAGGACTCCAGAGCCCCATCCCAGCCTATGGAAGTGTGGGAGAAGCCCAGACTCCCTAGTGTATGAGGTAACTATTCTATGAATAAATTAAACACCAAACCACCTAAGGCTGGCAGCAGAATACTTCATGAGCATTAATTTCACTTAGTATTACAAACATTTAAATGCTACAAATACATACCGCCTGACAAATGAGAGAGCACAAAATGACCATTTGGATTATAATGGGTGTGTGAATAACCGATCAGAACTAACACTGCAAATAGAGTACTATATAAATGCTAAATACTTCCACCCCTTCCCACTAATAACAATGTGTCATCTTTCCAAAGCTATTCTCTTAGTACTTTATGTCTTCTGCTGATATCAAGTCATTAATCCAATTTGTACAGTTAATAGGGAGACTCAGCACCCAAATTAAGGGTCAGAGAAAAGGAAGAAGAATTAAAGGCAAAGCAGGAATCATTTGTTTTCTTCCTCCCTTTCCGTAATGATTCTTTGCTAATGATCCCTCCCCTTTTCTCCTCTCAACTGTACATTGAGTACTGGGGTTAACTGCCCATGCAGAGATATGGAAAAAGTGCAGTGTTGGACTACACAGATTCCAATGCCTCTATAATATAGTGATCTCTACAGTGACCCCCAATTCTTTACTATGCTTCCTATGAAACCCTCAAACCTCAGTAAGCCAAAACAAGATGAACTAGATCTTTCAGGACACCAAAGGAGGAAGGTAGGAGAAGAGAAGTCTGCTCATTTCCAGGTAACACATAGGTGGGGCTACCCATTTCTCAAACTGGCTCCCATCGGGTGGATTTTCCTCTTAAAAGAAAATGCCCTTGACAGGAACATTTACACTACCCTGAATAGAACAGATTAGGGAGAGGGGCTTCCTATACCTCTGTGGTCATCATCTGTACAAAAAAACTATTTCTTCCTTCACTAATCAAAACTCAATGTCAAAATTCTCCCAATGGTGTATGTGAATCCTACAATCAAAGTTTAGTATGGTGGCAAGAGTATTGGATTGGGAATTATAGGACCTAGTTTGAGTATCATGTCTACTATTTATTACCTGTGTCACTCAGTACAGTCTTTGACCTTCTTTGAGACTTGGTTTGTCCATCTAACCTAAATAAAAGCGGAACTAGATGATCTCTAAGTACCCTACCTCCTCTAAGTCCTACAATCTTACATAACTCTTCTATCCATTTGGAATCCTCCCTCTCTGCTGTTCCAGGGGGAGATGCAATGGTGGCTCTGAGCAGCAGTTACCAGTGTCTGTAGAGAGAAGCAGAGGAACACAAGTGCTCAATTCTGTGACGTCTGAATGGCATCAAGATGGTAGACGAATTCTGAACTCTCAGCCTCTTGACCCTGTGCCTAGTTTCTTTGCTCTTCCTTCTCCCAGAATTTTCCATGAACTCTCCCAGACACTAACTACATCAAGATGTCAGTAATTGGTGAATTTGGTGAAAGCTCTTTATCCCCATGACAATTCTGCCTCAGGATTATACTGACCTTCTAAGACCCTAAAGGCTACAACCCATCTAAGGAGATAATATTATTCTATATAGTTTTTTACATGGAGGTGTTTTTATTTTTTAACCACTCTACAGAAATTGTCTATTGACCATGCCCACCACAATGAAAATGCACAGCTGATTAACTTTGTCCTTGCTCTGCAATTGCAAGGAATAATTGGGAGCGGGTGGGGGTCTTAGCTTTGGAGCACATTTCAATGTAAATGATTGGTATTAACCAGTCTGACCACACAGCATTCTCAGATCCATTAGAGGGAACACTCAGGCTCCAGTTCTGGTTGGCAGAAATCACTTCACACGGCCTCATTAGGCAGCTACTTTTAGAAGCATATCTACTTTTTACCTGGCTTTGTCCCCAGACACCCTCTCTGGTACCAAGCTCAGTGCTTCATGAACCCTGAAACAGGAACCCTGAGCACAGGCTGGCTGCCAGATGCTACAGTATGGAACTTGCTTCTTGTTATTAAAATATGAAATATAAACAGTGAAATAAATTTGGTTACAGCTTGAAGGAACCTAATGTAGTGTTATAAGCAAACACTTTGCTACACAGAAGGCCAGAATATCAAGATAGAAGAGACACTGGATGTCTTCTAGTACAACCTCTCCTTCATTGCAAGAATTCCCTTTATATTGCACTTCCTGCTAACTCTCCAGTCTGCTCCAGTGCCACAACAACTAATCTATGCCTTTTTGGCTATCCTCTCCTTATTATAGCTTCCCTTTATAGTTTTTCCTTCCTCTATTAAAATATAAGCTTCTTGAAAGTAGAGACCATCTTTTGTTTTTGTTTTGTTCTTACCAATTCTTAGAATAGTGCCCCACAGATAAGTGTTTGATAAATCCTCCAGTTAGCTATATAATCTCTGATGAGCCAGTCTCTGTTTAAATGCCTCCAGTGGTAGAGAACATAATATTTCACAAATCAGTCCATTCCTTCGAGAAGAAGAGACTTATTGGGGAAGCAGAAATGGCAGAACAGAAAGAGAATTGAAGTGAGAATTGCTAGAATGGGAATCTAGCCCTGGCTTTAGTGCCAGCTAAGTTTCTGACTTTCACGGAGTCCTAGGTTAGGAGCCAAAGGGAATTTCAAGGGTCATCTGGTCTAATGCTTTCATTTATACATATGGAAACTGAGACTTAGGAAACTTGTTGAGTGATATTTTTTTTCCAGAATCACAATGTAACACAAAGCAAGATGGAACTCAGCTATTCTCACTCCAAAGTCAGCACTTTTTCCACTGCACCAAGCTGACCTTGAACAAGACCTTCTGGTTTTGTTATCTGTAATATGAATAGGTTAGACTCAGTCATTTATAAAGTTCCTTTCAGTTTAGTCATTCCACAATTCTATTTGTTTGAAAGAACTCATTCCATTCTTACCTTAAAATTCTCAAGGGGATGAGCTCTCTAATAATTTTGATAGAGTGGAAGGCCAAGAGCCTGTAGCAGGAAGGCCACTGGAGAGGATGTTGTAATAACTTTGATAAACAGCACCTCAGAGACCTAAAAGAGTTAATTTCTAAGGTTTCTAACAGCAGAACTAAGTATCAAATTTGTATCCTCAATTTGGGGGTAGATAGGAGTAGTGTGTAGGTAGATGGGGGCACAGGAATATATATATGTCTTTAAATGATAGTTTTGAATCATTTCATCAATGATATTCTATAACAATAAATCCTTGACTGGATTTCTGAAGCTACGATTAAATCTTTCAATAAAAAACTTGGGTTTTGGTATGGAATCAGTGTGGAAGTATACTGCTTTCCCGCTGAAAGTATCACCCCAATTCAATTTAATTCAATTGTCCTATAGTTATTAAGTGTTCAATATGTACAAGTCACTGGAAGCTTAGTTCAAAACAAGAAAAGTTAAGGAGGATGCGCAGAAACAGTCAGCATACACCCTATCTATAACTCTGTAAAAATGGACGCTTCTTTATTCAGCACTTTCAAATTCTTGGAAAAAAGCCAATATACAAGTAACTCTCAAGCCTTTTGGCTCTCCAGTCCAATGGGATCACCTATACTTAAGGTCACTGCCTCCTTCCCCATTTCCCCATTAGAACCATCCACTTCCATTTGTCCAAACCGATAGTAATCTGCTCTTCAGAACAACTATTTGTACTCAAATGATAAGAAAGGCAATTCTTCCAGTTGCTTGGTCTTTCTTCTCCCTCTTGACTAACATAATCTACTGGAAGTTGCTGGAATCCTCGTTAATACCTGGACTTAAAATGTCTGAGCCAAGTGCCAGAGACCCTGGGGCCTTATTTGCATCCATAAATATGCAACAGCACGATGTACCCAGCTTGGCTGTGGCTATTGTTTGATGGGTGTTAGCTATTCTTCCTGTGCAAACAACTCTGCATTTCTTTTTCTAGAATGAAGAGAATGAATGCCTTCTCTAAAAATGTATTTTGGGGGCACCAGAGGAAAATGACTTAGAAAGATACAGCCCAGCCCTCCTCCATCATCCCCTCCTCAATCAAAGATGCAAGTCCAAGCAGGTAATTACAGACCCCTCTGATACTTCCCTTCCTTGACCTCCTTGGTCACACAGTCTCTCCCAAATCACTTTAAAGAGATTGTCCTATATTGCATTGTTCTCTAGTGTTTTCACGTCTCCTAAGCTAAGATCAGTTTATTTAATTTTTTTTATTTAAATATTTGTCAAGTGCCTGTGTACATGGCTAAGCTTTTGAAATTTTTTTGAAAATAAATAAGACACTCTTTGACCTCAGGATATCACAATGTAGTAGAGTCAATATACACATAATCATTCAGACAACATTTATAAAGTGCCTACTATCTGCCAGGTGCTGTGCCAAATACTAGAGATGCTAAAAGAGAAAAAAGATAGTCCTTGCCCTCAAGGAGCTTCTAATATAATGGGGGAGATAACATACAAACAATTACATGCAAAGCAACCTATATGCAGGATAAACAGGAAATTTTTATCAGAGGGAAGACAGTAGAATCAAGAGAGTTTGGGAAGGACTTCCCATAAAAGACGGAATTTTAGTTGGGACTTCAGGGAAGCCAGGGAAGTTAGTAGGCAGTGTTGAAGAAGGAGAGCATTCCAGGCCTCAGGGACAGCTAGAGAAAAATGCCCAGAGTCAAAAGATGGAGCCAAAATATAAAATAACTATTTTAAAAGAAACTCCCAAGTGCTATGAGAGAGCCCAGGAAGAAATTCTAAGATCTAATTGATAAAATCATGGAAAATTTTGGAATTATGGAAGAATTCTGATCAACACAATGATAACTATGCTCAAGAAGACCAATGATGAATAATATTAACTACCTGTCGGGGTACTCGGGTACAAAATGAGGCATATATTTTTTGGATGTGGCCAACAGGTGAATGTGTTTTACTGTGTATTTGCATCCATGGTTTTCTTTTTCTTTTTTTCTTTTTCTTTTTTTTCTCTTTCTTGTTTTCTTTCATCATTTCTTTCTTTCTTCCTTCCTTTCTTCTTTCTTTCCTTCCTTCCTTCCTTGCTTCCTTCCTTCCTATTCCTTCCTTTTCTTTCTCTGACAGAGAGGAAGTTAGCAAAGGGTAGCGATAAAGATGAGAACAAATATTTTTGTTCATTGAAAAATATTTATTTAATTAATAAAAGGAGGGAAAAGTAGAATGATACCAGATTGTAAAGGGCTTTGTATAATAGGGACATAGCCATTGAAAAGCTTGATCAGAAGAGAAATGTGATCAGATTTATGGAGAAAAAGGATTAATTTGGTGGCAGTGCCAAAGGTGGATTGGAGAAAGAAATACTAGATAATGGAAGATAGGAGATAATTATAAAAGTCTAACAAATAATGAAGATGCTGGTCATGGTAATAGAATATAGAAGGATGAATGCAAGAGATAGTGGGATGAGGGGAAGGAAGGTGGCTCAAAAGAAAGAAAACTTGGCCTGGAGATGGGAGTTTCTGGGTTCAAATCTGACCTCAGACACTTTCTTGTTGTGTGACCCTGGGCAAGTCATTTAACCTCCATTGCCTAACCCTTACCACTCTCCAATACATAGTATTAATTCTAAGATGGAAGATAAGGATTTTTTTTTTCAAATAGAGTACAGAGGAATAATTAACTGATTATGGGAGACAGAGGAGAATAATGAACCAATAGTAACACCAAGGTTTTAAACATAGGTGACCAGATGAACAAGACTATAAACGAAGTACAAAGAACCTTGAAAAGGAAGAAATATTAAAATAATATTATTTTCTATAACTTCCTTCAAATTGTCACAACAGTTTCAGTCTATGAGTTCCCTGAGATCAATATAACAGGGACAGATGTTCAGATGCCAGTGCATAGGGACAGGAATGAACTATCATATTGGCATATAAAAGAAATAAAAAAGCTCTGATGGTATGTGAGTGATATAGTTGTTGACTAAATAGTAATGAAGTCCCCATGACATGGAGATGCTCAACCAGAGGTAAATGACCACTTGCAGGAAGGTCAGAAAAAGAACTTATATGTGGGAGAAGAGGTTGACAAGAGAACCTATATGGTCCCTTCCATCATTAAAGGTATATGATTATCCCAGGAATGATAAATTCTTCTAGCCAAAAAGAATTAAAAGCAATTAGAGAATGCAACTTATTAATAATGGAAATAATTAACAGGGAGGTTGGCAGTATGGTGGCTATCTATTAGAGGACAGTGATTTGACATCCCATATGAAAAACTCATTCATAGGGAAAGGCTGGACTAAAAGGGCTTCTTGTGTTCTACAGTCAATGGATCCATAATCTCTTCAAGGTGGCTACTTTCTCCACTGGTTCTAATAGCTATCATATCTTGCCTTTTTATCCTTTATAATCCTTTCTCTTAAATCTTTTCCATAAATCTTCCTGAGAAGATTTGTCTAATACCCTGATTCTTTATCTTCTTTTCCTTTTTTTCTTCCTTCCTCCCTCTCACACTTCATTAAAAAATTACTAATTTATTTTGTTTTTATATCAAACTAAGCATTTATTAAGCTTAAGTGAACTAGGCACTGTACTGGGCAATGGGTACATGAAATAAAAATAAGACAGTCCCTGCCTTCCAATATCTTATATTCTGTAAAAGGACACAATAGATAGTATTATATAATAAGGTTTGAAAATAGGTTGGGTACAGTTATAAAGGGAGTTAAAGAGAGGGAAAACAGGACAGAGATTTTATCTTTGAGAGTTAGAGGATCAATCCAGGTTAGAGACAGAGGAATGGACAATATGACCTTTGCAGATTCATCCTTTCTCTGACAAGAGGTTGAACAACCTATTTAACAAACATGAAGTGATTCTAATAGTTTTCATTCTGTCACCAAAAGGGTGCACAGAGTAATGTATGCTAATCTTAAAGGCACAGTCAAACAGCTAATGTTCCAAAGACTCAAGAATGATGGATTTTAATCTTTGATAATACCACGCAATTCTTGCTTCATTTTAGGGGCATTTATCTTACAGACAAGAAGATTTTTTTAAGATAAGTAAGAAAAGTGTCTCTTTACTACCCTATTTTCCTGGAAATCAGTCCTGTAAAAAAGACCCAAATATTGGCCAATCAAAACTTCAGTCTTCTTGCGATGATATATAGATCTTTCACTGAGATTCTAAGACCTTATCTTTTAACCCAACAATGTTTCACCAACTTGGCATCACCAAATCTTTTTTTTTCCTAAATCACATTCATATCTTTTGAGAGGCACAGCTTCATTCATTAGACACTAAAGTTGGCCATTGCAAACTGACAGTTTCCATCTCAGACCAAGATTCTGGGTTGTCATACACGACACAACTTCACTGTCACCAGTTTGCGTTCTCTTGAGGTGCATCCTGTTGCTTGGGTATCTTTGTTACATCATCTCCATCTTTCTGTGGGTCTCCTCCTTAAAAATGTCTCTTATACTTCTGAGATCTTCATTCATCAGGCTATCAGGCAGGGAGGTTTTTACATGTCTTACTTGCTATTACAGGCTAAGTTGATTCAAGTTTCTGATTTTTGCACTTTGTTATGGGCTAATGTGATCTATGTGTCTTTGTAGGCAGCAGTGTTGAATTGAATGTTTTAGCCCTTAATCTTATGGGTACCTCCAAATAAATAAACATCGGTGCGGGTGTGACTGAACCTATCCCAGGGATCCTTGTATCTCCAGTTCCATTCTCTATCCAAACTGTTATATAGCCAGAAGTTATGTCTGGAGTCTGTGCACCCCACCATCTTCTGGATGTTTAAGCCTTCTCCTCAGCGACACTTGTCAAGGCCGCGAACCTGTTCTTGATTTCGCAATTGAATGCTTCTTTTTCCTCTCTGGTCTTTAGATCTTGCACATTGAACTTATGGTGTAATCTGCCTGAAAGGTCGTTGAATGATTTCAACTTGGTTCTAAAAGTTGCCACCAGGAGTTGGTGGTCCGAGGCCACATCTGCACCACGTCTTGCTCTAACATCTAGAAGGCTTCTTCTCCACTTGCGGGAAACTGTGATGTGATCTATCTGATTTTCCGTCCTTCCATCAGGCGAAGTCCAGGTTGACTTATGAATTTTCTTGTGTGGGAATATAGTACCCCCAATAACAAGATCGTTGAAGGCGCAGAAATCCGTAAAGAGCTCTCCATTTTCATTACAGGTGCCTACTCCATGCCTTCCCATGATGAATTCCTTTCCTGTGTTGTCTTCTCCTACCTTTGCATTCAAGTCTCCCATAACGATCTTCAGGTCTCTTCTTGGTGTGCCATCAAGTATTGCCTGTAGGGAGCTGTAAAAGTCTTCTTTTTCCTCTTCACTGTCCCTCGTCACTAAGCTCCGATTCTTCAATACCAACGTAAAGGCCGTCCTCCTATATGGATCAGAAAGCTGGAGAGTGACGAAAGTCAACACCAACAAACTCCAGGTCTTTGTTAACAGATGTCTACGTCACATCTTGAACATCAGATGGCCTGAAAAGATCTCCAATGCTAGTCTCTGGGAAAGAACAATCCAGTATCCCATTAGTCAGGACATAAAGAAACGTAAGTGGAGATGGACAGGACATACGCTACGAAAACCGGAAGACAACGTAGCCAGACAAGCATTGTGCTGGAACCCTTCAGGGAGGAGGAAAGTCGGAAGACCAAAACAGACCTGGCGAAGATCTGCCGAAAATGAAACAAAAACAGTCGGAATGACATGGGCCCAGCTGGGGGAAGTTGCCCAGAACAGAGGCCGCTGGCTGGTTGCGGCCCTATGCTCCTAGGGAGTCAACAGGAATAATAATAAAAAATAATAATTAGCGACACTTCTTCAAAATTATAAGTCTTTCAGAATTGAACGAAGGCTAAGAGGGTCGACAACAAAATTGATAAATCACCAGTCTACAGGAGGGAAAATACATTTTCTTTAGGGGAAGAGTCTATCATATGAATATAGAGAAGCAGCATTAACTCCTAAGCTAATTACTTCCTTTGTTCTTAACCCCATTTCAAGGCATTTATTTTCACAACTTTACTAGCAGTGTTCTAAGCCAAACTCTCCTTGGCTTCCTGCCAAACAGTCAGGTTTTCACTCTGGAAAGAATACTGGATTAGGAATCAGGCATCACCTGGATTCCTTTAGATAGTTATTAGCTGCAGGACCACAGACAAGCCATTTTTTCAGCCAAAGTTCATGCAAAGCAAAAGACTCTGAATGTGTAAAATGGACTAATTAAAGCTGTTATATTAACTAACCTACCACATACAGTTTTTGTGAGGGTTAAAAGAGGCAATGTATAAAGTGTATTACAAACCTTAAAACATCGCACACATGTCAGCTATTACTATTTTTATCTTAATGTTGCTATCTAATTGCTTATGGACAACTCAGAAAATGGGCAGCTCAGAAAAAGGAGTGGAATTTTAACAGAGGCTAAAAATCTTATGACAGAAGTTGAAAGTTATTTTTTATTTCAATGCTACAAGCAAATATCTTTGGTATCATCATATATATATATTATACACACACACACATATATATGTATATATATATATACATATATATATATATATATATGAGGATCAGGGGGTGATATAGTGGATCACATCCTGGGTAGTCAAGAATATCTGGGTTTAAGTCCCTCTTCTGACATTTACAAGTTGTAAGACATCAGGCAGCTTATATACCCTCCGTAACTCAGATAACTCCTTAGGACTTATCTACAGACAAGTCATAGTCACAGACAGATCATTATTTACATTGGTTGAAGGAATTCCCACATCATGAGTCCTTACCCTAAAGAAATTCTAGTTACTTTGCTTGGTCATATACAGAAAAATATAATTTATTTACATAAATACAGCTGGTCTCCATCACTGCCACCTTGAAGTAGTTGCCTTATCTGAATTCACACTGAATATTTCCAGTCCTCTCCAAACAACTTTAAAATACCATGTCAAATCAAGTTTTGGAGCAGCAAAGCAAACAAAAAGTTAGTGAGTCATTTTTCCCGCCTAAGACAACTTAAGAGATGAGCAGGAAAGTTCTGTGACATCCAGATGGAGGCCTGTCCAGAGCATAGCCAGCATGGTAGCAGTACCATTGGCAAGATTTGGAGGCAGCAGCAAAAGCTTCAGGACCTCTCAGCCCAGAGGTGGCAAGGGGGTAGGACAGTGGTGGCCAACCTTTTAGAGCCTGAGTGCCCAATCCACTCCTTCACACCATATATGAGTCACCTCCTTAGTCCCAGACAAGGGAGGGAGGAAGTGCTCCCATTGGGCTGCTGGGCAGAGGGATGGGTCATGTGACAAATGTCCTCAGACACAGTAGAGAAGGGAGGGGAGCAGCTCCCTTTGGCACACAAGCCATATGTTCACCAACACAGGGTAGGACAATTGATTGGAAAATTTACAGGGGACTCTTTGCTGGGTCTGGATGCAGCTGATGCTGACTGGTAACTCATTTGGCCAAATGTAGGTCTGAGTTTTAGTTTCAAGGTGGAGAAGAATGCTAGTGTTTGGAACTATAGAAGAGAAAAAAAGGGGTAAGAAAGAGGGCTGCAGTGGGAGAAGGGGGAAGGGAGAAGTAGAATGTGAAAACATTCTCATATAAAAGAGGTGGGCAAGGAAGAGCTTTTGCAGTGAAGCAAGGGTGGCAGGAAATGTTTGAATTTTGCTCTCACTGGAATTGATTGAAAGAGGGAAGAATATAAGCACACACTGAGTTGGGCATAGAAATCTATCTGACTCAATCAATAGGGAAATAGAAGGAGAAGGAGATAAGAGGTAGGAGAGGGATGATAAAAGAGAGAGCATATTAAGGAAAACAGTGGTTAGAAACAAAACAGTCATTTGAGGAAGTATAGGCTAAAAAAGACATCAAGAAGAAAAAGAAGAAAATAAAGTGGAGAGAAATACATAGTAAGTAATCATAACTGAATGTGATGCAATGAGCTCACCCATCAAATGGAAGTAGATATCAGAATGGATTACAAACCATAATCCGATATATGAAACAGAAAGAAATGAAGTTAAAATAGAGGACCAGAACAAAATTTATAAAGTAAAAAGGACAGGGGTGGTAATCATGACCTCAGACAAAACAAAAGCAAAAATTGATCTAATTTAAAGAGATGATCAGGGAAACTATATTTTGCTAAAAGGTATCATAGACAATGAAGTAATCTAAAAAATTACAGCAAGTTTATGTTTCTCTAATAAAGGCTTTATTTCTCAAATATATAAGGAACTAAACCAAGTTTATAGAAATAAAAGCCATTCCCCAATTGACAAATGGTCAAAGATCTGAGCATATAATTTTCAGAAGAAGAAATTGAAGGTATCTGTAGTCATGAAAAAATGCTCTAAATCACTATAAATTAGAGAAATGTAAATGAAAACATTCTAGGGTACCATTTATACCTATAGGAAATGACAATTATTTGAGAGATTGAGGAAAAATAAACTGCTGATGGAGTAATAAACTAGTACAAACATTTTGGAGAAAAATCTATAACCATGCCCAAAGGAATATAAAACTGTGCATACCCTTTGACCCAATAAGACCACTACCATGTTTGTATCCCAAAGAGATCAAATAAAAAAGTAGTTCAGCTCTTTTTGTGGTGGTAAAGAATTGAAAATTGAAGGGATGCTCATCAGTTGTAAATGGCTAGAAAAGTTGTGGCCTATGAAGGAGTACTTATTATTCTACTATAACAAATGACAAGGGGGGTGGCTTCAGAAAAAAGAAAAAAACATGGAAATACTTACATGAACTGACACAAAGTGAAGAGAGAAGAACCAGGAAATCATTAAGTACAGAAAAAGCAACGTAATGATGGTCAACTTGAAAGACCAGGCTGCTCTGATAATTACAATGATCCATGACAATTCCAAAAGGACTCATGATGAAAAAAATATGCTATCTCCAGAAAAAAATTAATAAAATGAGTACAAATTGAAGTATAATTTTCTTACTTTCATTATTTGTTTTGCCTTTTTTTGCAATATGGCTAATATGGAATTATGTTTTACATGGAAAAAAAAAAGAATGAGCCTGATAGTAGACAGTTCCCCAAAGAGAGTTAGCGATGATTTAAATACTGTCCTGCCTGGAGGGAAGAGCATGGCCTACTTGACATTTGAAAGTCTCTTTCTACCTTAAATTCCTCTGACTTTGGGAGGCAGTGAGCTAGAGATCAGACAATGTGGCTTCACTATGTGAGGACCTTGAACAAATCAACTAGCCTGCCCTGGCCCCAGTTTCTTCGATTGAGAAATGGAGATACCAGTAATCTTGATGGAGTTATTGCAAATATCAAATGGGACCTTAGAATACTTTGAAAAGTAAAAGATGGAGGGATGAATGTAGCCAAAACTAGAGGGTAAAATAAAGGAGAGGGGAGAGTAAAGCAGGCAAATATTTCGATTATCATTATTAATAATTTGTGCATATTCATCTTGATTCTCTCTGTAGAAGAAATCCAAAAGGCTACAAGATTATATTGTTTCGAACAGAAACTCAACCAAAATGGGGCAAGTAGAGTTTTGACTCTAGTGGTCTAATTTGGAGGGTGCCAGACTGACATAGGTATTGGAGGAGCAGCTATAGTCCCTTTTTCTATATTCAGGGGAATGAAAGAAGAGACAGTAGGAATGACAAAACTCAGAACTCTAACATTCCACTGGGTCTAGATGCTGAAATTGAAATTTAGCATCTTTGCTTTCTTCCTTGACTTTGGATATAATTATCTGATTATCCCCCTTCCCCAAAAAGCCAAGGTAGGAGTAGACATTAGGATGAGAATAATAGCCAACCTCCAGTCTTCAAAACATTCCTCACTGAGAACAAGTTAGGTACCCTGTGTAGTTGGGGTAAGGGATAGAGGTCCCACCTTCTCACATCTAATTGGCAAACTCCAGCATTCCAGCCTAAGTCCTACAATGGTAGGTTTGGTCAAAAAGGGGCCAAGATGTCCAGGAATGGTCACAGCATTATCCTGTCACCTGTTTTAAGGAATTTGACATGACAAGAAGGAGCATCCTATCCATAACCATTGAGGTCTCACCCCCTTCTTCCTTGTAGGGTCTTCTGGTCATTTCTGATCAATGGCTGGTCCTCTCTAAGGTCTCTCTGCTATTAGGAAGAATTGGGTGCCTGGGATGGTAAGGAGGTTAGAAGGAACCCATGATGGTCTGTGATATTTCTTTCATATTCATGTGCTTAGGGATCCAACATGTAATTACTGATATGTTTGGCATAGATCAGGTGGATAGTTCACTTTCCTCTCTCAGGACTTTTGATCCTTGGAGAGGACCTTGGTTATTGCAGCCCTCTGATGACACCCTAAAGGCAGCTATGTGGTACAATATATAGCACACTGGACCTGGAGTTAGGAAGACCAAAGTTGTCCAACCTCAGACACTAGCTGTCTGACCCTGGGCAAATCTAACTCTTTGTCTGACTCAGTTTTCTTTTCTGTAATGTGGGATAATAATAGCACTTACCTCCAGGGTTGTTGTGTAGATTAAATAAGATAATATTTGTAAAGCATTTTTGCAAACCTTAAAGAAGTATATAAATGCTATCTGTTAGTTTTTATTACTCTTATCTTTTATTTCTCCTTCTCCTTTAACTCTCCATTTCTAATTAATCAAACAGATAAATATTAAGTGATTACTATGTCACCAAATATTATTGACTCTACCTCTATAACATTTCTGACATTTGTCCCTTTTTTACTCACATGGCCACCACCCCAGTTCAAACTGTCATCACCTCTCAAATAAACAACTGTAAAAATTTCTTTTAAAAAAATCATACCTTCTATCTTAGAAACAATATTGGTTATTGGTTCCAAGGCAGAAGGATGGTGAGGGCTAGGTAATGCATCATAGTTCCCAAAAAGGCTCTGTACCATTCTGTGCTTAGAGAGGAGCTCTAAGCTGAAGAAGAGTCAAAGAAAAAAGAGTCTGAGGGCTTTCCTCCCAACTAGCTGTGTAGCCTTGGACAAGTCATTTGCCATCTCCAAAACTCTGTATCTTCCTTTAAACAGGAAGCGTTAATGTCTCAGGCCCTTTCCAGTAAAGATATTTCATGAATCTAGAAGGCATGATGGGTTGTGGAACAGGTGTTACTTGGCAATTTTATTAATCTAACCCGCTGAGAAAACTCAGGCTTATCGAATGCCATTGTCACAGCAGTAGTGGAAGATGTCAGCCCTTAAAGTGGCATATACTGCTATTGAAAACAAACTGCAGAAAGGATTGTGGCAACTCGTACACTTGCTAGCCTTAAGCCACTTGAGATATTAAAAATGGGGAACTAATCTGGATCCCTGATGGGCTCGCCTTTTCTACAGCTTTCAGACCTTCCCAGTTTTCTTTTTGATGCAATATTAGGTGCAAATGTATTTCTTCCCCTGGGGACATCTGCACAAATCTTTAGCTAGAAACATTTACCATCTTTCTCTCTGCCTTGATACATTTTTCTTCAAAAAATAAACACCCATATGCCATAGGACGGAAGAAAGCTGAATGAGAACACAGGCAACGAGATGTCATAGGGCTCCACTGAGGGACTAACTGTGAAACAGTTTTTAATTATTGATGGCAAAGCTAAACAGCAATTTTTCACTTATCCGTATTTATTAAGACCTGCCACGAGGTAATGTGGTGGAACCTCATCATGGTGGAGAGAAGACTCATTACGGATTACAGAACTCAGGGGATTGGTGAGTACTTGACTAGCTACTCCAATCTGGCAGGAGGAGTTTAGTTTTATTTATGGTGATGCTCTTCAGACTGCCAGGAGAGGGGCAAGGAGAAAGCTAATCGAGCACATGTAATGAAGTTGTAGTCAAGAGAACCCTCATGGCTGCTTACGACTGTTAAATCCTCATTGAAGAATGGAAAGAAAATAGTTCTTAGGGGAAAATGTGAACAGTGTTGCTTGATGTAGCAAAAGAGGCAGAATTAGGTAGATGCTCCCAAACAGAATGGGGAGGATTAGTCTATTTAAGTGGCACTATATATGCAGCGATGCACATTCTTTTAAGTTTGCTTCAGAACAGGGCACACACTGGCCCAGCAGAAACTCAGTTTTAATGGATAAGTTTAATTTATTTGTCTCTTTGGAAGATTGAGAAGAAAGACCAAAATTAACAAGCCCAATTGTATGAACTTGTGTGGGTACAACAGGTATAAATCAATTCAGTAAGCATTTATTTAATGCTATAAGTCATATATACATATATATATATAATGTAAACATATGAACTTGATAGTCAAGCTGTACATATTTCTATATGTACTTATCTATCCCATTAGAATGTAACTCGTTTTGAGAAAGGATCATTTCATTCTTAATTATTGAATCTCTAGCATCTAACAGTGCTATGCACATATTAGACAATAAATATTTGTTGAGTGACTGATCAAAGAAAAAGAAATGGGGAGGAGACATGAGTGGAGAGGAGATCACATTGGATAAAATATAAGAATAACTCTCAGGTGAAGAACATGGATATCTGGACAAGTTATCCTCAATAGATAAAGGGAAGTTTGGAGGTGGGATAGATTGGAGGAAAATATAACAAGTTACATTTTGGGATGTTGAGTTTTAATTGTCAGTAGGACAGCCAGGTGAAGATAATTGAGAATTGGAGCTTAAAAGAGGAAATTTTGGCTAAATAGGAAGACTTGTGACAGGTAATCTGCCTCAAGATGATTACTGAAGTGATGGAACCTAAAAGATCACAGAAAAAGAAAGAAGAGGCACCAGGACTTGATGGAAACCCACGCTTAATGAGTGGGAGACAGAAGAAGATCTAGCAAAGGAGGCTGGGAGTAGGCAGGGGTTAGGAAGAGAACCAGTATTGAACAGGGTCATACTCACTAAGGGAAAAAAGAATATTTAGAAAGAGGGAGTAAACAGGAATACCCAAAAAAAACCTGAAAAGAAATAAAAAAGGAAGAGAACTGAGACAGGGCTATGAGACTTAGCTGTTGGTAAACTTGGAAAGATCATATTCAGATGAGTGGCAGGAAGCCAGACTGCAAAGATCCCAGAATTGACAAGAAGGTGTAGAAATGGAATCGGTGAGTGTTGGTGTTCTGGGTATTAGCCAACACCTGTTCTTTAGAGTCTTAAAAGAAAAATTCTCAAATTAATTACCTACCTTCAATGACAGACACTTTTTTCCCCTCCAGTCAACACTAATAAGTTTGGTGTCAAGTCACATTTCTTATATTAGACATTAAGATCCTTTGCTGTCAGAGTAGACTTTCTAAAGCACAGCTCTCATGTAACATTTTTGCTCCAACACTCATGGCCTAAAAAATACATCCTAAATGCCTTAGTCTGACGTTTAGAGCCCCACACTGTAAAGGCTGCAACCATTCTAAGACATATGTCTTACTTCTACCTTGGACACATCCTCTCTTCTAAACAAACTGGATTATTCAAAGGCCCACCCTCCCACCCTACCCACCCATTCCCAGGCCTCAGTGGTCCATACTGTCCCATCCATGCCTTTGCTCACATCATTCCTTCTACCTAGAAGGTCCTCTCTCCACTGCTCCTTTGACCTATCTAAACTATCCAGTTTCCTAGGGTCAAATTCTATATCTTTTAAGAAACCTCACTTGGTTCCAGAAGCAAGTTATACCTCTTCTGAACTCCTCTGACATTTGGTGCCACTAAGTTGGTACCTGCCATAAGCTAATGGCTTTCTGTTACTATAATTATCCAAGATTGTTCTCTCTCTTTGCCCTTACAAATTGAGCATAACCTACACTATAGAGGAAAGATTTGGTGAACCAAGAAAAGGGTTACATGGAACTTCTAGGAAAAAAAATTAATGATTCTCACTAAGTACTACCAAACAATGCCAATGAATCACAAGATACTATGGTTGTACTAAACTAAAAATTCCTTGAGTATTGTCCCGGTAATAAGAAAATACTGGTTTTATGAAGAATAATCTATCTTAATTCAGTTAGCTCATCATCACCAGGTCAGCCACTGGGTGATGTTTTTTTTTTTAATTGCAGCAATTCCTAACAATCCCTAATAAAGGAAGGATATGCTTCAATCTGTGTTGGGGGAGGGAACCCACACCAATAAAATCAAGGGTCATTTGATATGCTGAAGTATTAAAAGCTATGTACACTTTTCTCATCTTCCCTACCACACAGTAAGTCCATATGAATATAGACCACGTATTATTCATTATTAAATTCCCTGTAACACCTTGCTTGGAGCCTAACAAACAGTAGGAACATAGTAAATAATTGCTAGATAACTCCATGAAGATTCCATCCAAACTACACAGTCTAATTATTTGAGACATTATGAGATTCCTAGAGAGATGAAAGTGAAGTGGATTGATGGCCTAAAGCCTACCCTTCTGTCTAACCTGTGATGTAGGGTTCTCTCTAGGGGAGAAATATCAATAAGCATTATCATTATTGCAGAGTGGTCAAGCTCAATACCTCCAATTCACACAAACCAATAAACTATACTTTTTTAAATGGTCCTTTGCCCCAGATGAATGAATAACAAGCTAAAGAAAAGTAAATAGTCAGAATTCTAATCATCCCTGGACTTATATAAATAGAATAGCAGGATCTGAATATATCACAACCCAGTAGAGCAGTGATTTCAATACATTGTGAATCAAGGAAAAATAGCTTAGTGTTGACAGGAACCTTAGAGATCATTTAATCTAAGTGTTGACCCAATGGATAAAACCACTTTACAACTTTCCTGGAAAGTGACTATCCACCTTCTCTTTGAATACTTTTAGTGATGGAGATGTCAACACCTTAAAAATCTATTCCATTTTTTGAGAGTTTTAATTTTTAGGAAATTCTATCTCAGCATGATTTTATGTCCTTCTAACAGCTGATTCTAGTTCTGTCCTCTAGACCAGGGGCTCTTCTTAATCTGGGGGTCAGGTATCCATGAATAAATTATGTCCTTGGTTAGGAAAAAAATACATTATTTCAATATAAATGAGTGGGTTTTTTGTTGTTGTTAACTTTGTTATTTTCTTTGGTAATCTGATATATTTTATTTTGTACCTTTCAAACATCTTCCTGAGGAAGGGTCTGTAGACTTCACCTGTCTGCCAAAGGGAGAGGCTCACAACACAAAAAGGGTTAAGAACACCTGATCTAGAGAACAAATCTAATACAAAATAAATCTAATCTCTTTTCTATATGATAGTGCTTTAAATAATTTCAAGACAGCAATCATATCCTGCCAAACCCCTTCATCTTTGTACTAAAAAGTCCCAGATAATTTAGCTGAACAATACATGACATGATTTTAAGTTGCCTCACTATCCCTGCTCTTGTCTGCACATACCAGTCAACATCCCTCTAAACTGGTTCTTTAGGAATTGCCTGAAATTCCAAAAGTAGTCATATGAATACAGAGTCCACTGGGGACCACTCATCTCTGGATGTTCTATTAATGGCATCCAAGATCAACTTTCTATTGGGGCTTTCTGTTCTATAGACATCTAAGACAATGTCCTTCATTCAATAAAAATTTATATTATATGACTCATACCATAAGTATCATGCATGCCTCCCATAGTCTAGCTCATAAAAGTATTTCACTGCCTGCCTAATTTTCTTCCATGACACATCCTGCTATGATCCTCTTTCTCTGGTTGAGATTCAAATTCTAATCACCACACATAGCTACTCTAGCCTTGATCAATAAAGTAGTTGTTTTTTTAACCCTCACCTTCTGCCTTAGTATTGATTCTAAGACAGAAGAGAGGCAAGGACTAGACAATCAGGGTAAGTGGCTTGCCTATTGGTTCACAGCTAGGAAATGTCCGAGAACAGATTAGAACCCAGGTCCTCCCGACTCCATCATAAAGTTTTGAGAAATCATTTTCTATGCTTGAATTCTGGATCAGAACTATGATTTTGCTAGTGTTAAAAACTCCCAGGGAGGAATAACCTCTACTCCCTACCTCTATAAATCAGCACAGTTCAGCTTTTGCTCTATATTTATCAACTGAGAATTGCCCAGGGCATTGAGAGCGTAGAACATGCCCAGGGGAATACAGTCTAGCACAGGGGTCGGCAACGTATGGCTCTTTCTGCAGGAGCCATAAAGTCAATTTTTTTCAGGCGCTGTTATAGGAGTGCACACTGTGAGCACTGTACAGCTCTCACGAAATTACATTTTAAAAAATGTGGCGTTTATGGCTCTCACGGCCAAAAAGGTTGCCGACCCCTGGTCTAGTAGGTATCTGAGGCAAAACTTGAACCCAAATTTTCTTGGCTTTTTAGTCCGCTCTCTGGTCATTATAGCAGGCATTTTTTGTCCTTGACTACATAACACAAAATGTTTTTATTGAGTACCAAGAGATGAATGACTACCATTGAATATTCCTCAAAAAAAATACTTTTAATTAACTACTCATAGGCAAAGATACCTTAGAAAGAGGTTTTGTTCTTTCTCTACCTTCCTCCCCTTTTTCTGAGATGGATTAATTTGGTAGCCCTTACCTAGCTGAGAGATTTCACCTAAGTCAAACATAAATCAATGCTGGCCATGCCAAATTGCCTTCTGTGATGGACTACATCTAAAAAAATAAAAATAAAAATAAAACATCCTTCTCCAGACCATATACTTTATTCCTTTCTTTGTATTTTAGGTTTGCAGGTACTATGAGGCTCACTAGCTTGTTCATTGGTTCAAGACCATTAATAGAACAATGATCAAATAAAAAGACCCCAGGCATAAACATGACAAGAAGCAAGAAAATAGATGGCTGTTCGTGCTCATTTGTAATATCATATTATTCCAGCATGCTGTAAGTTTTTTGACCTTAAGCAAGGGAAAGTTGATGACTTTAATAGAGTTTTCTCTAAAAAGCTTTTTTTTTCTGCTTCAAAACTGCTGACTTTTTTTCCTGGGCTCTCCAATAACTGCCTGCTAAGTTTCCAAGCTGAGGTTCACTCTGGTAATGCTTAGTTAATTGTATGAGCAACAGAGCTGTAGACAGAATTTTTCTATTAATGGGGCCCCAGAAAGAGGTATTAGGCACATGTAAGAACCACAGAAATTAGACTTCAATTAACACAATGGATCCATGGCAAACATCTAACCACACAAGTGGAAGATTGGGGGTGGCAGGGAAAAGTTTCAACTGGCATCTAAGAATTCTGAAACAGGTTATATTTCAGACTATATAAATAGCCCACATACCCCAGGGGGCTCATGGGCCTATCGTAAAATAGGAAGAACAATAGAAATATAAAAGTGCTCACATATTGGTTATGTTTGAACACACGTGAACCAAGCAACTCTTGGGCTGAATCTGACCAATTACCAAAGATATTTTTGAAATAAAATCAAGTCAACACAACACCTACACACACACACACACACACACACACACACACACACACACACACACACACACACACACCTTAAAATATATAGATATTTAAAGCAAAGAAAATTTTTTTAAACTTTAAATGTTCAAGTAATTAGCTCAATTTTTACTTCATTTTGAAAATTCAAAGACATATTGACATGTTAAACATAGTGCCATGTTAAAGAAACTTGTAAATATTTTAGTTTAGTTTAGTTTTGTTTTTTTAATGAAGATGCTAGGATGGGCCAGGAATACAGAAATATTTCCATTCATTAGTACTCATTGGAGCAGGGACTGCAATAGTTAGATGGTACATTAAAGATCAACTAATCCAAACTTGTCTTTTAACAAATTTGGAATTGAAGTGTAGAGAGGCTAAGTGCCTAAGATTACACAGCCAACTAGTGAAATAGCTGGGATTCATACTGAGATCTTTGGACCCTGAAGTCAGAGTTCATCCCCCTTACAACACACTGTCATTTATTAAAAAAAAATAAAAACTCAGAATCCATCCTGCAAAGATCTATAAAGTAATGTTTCCAAAGCCAAATCTGCCAGGATTTCTCGGCAGCTTTGGGAGTGAGTTGCACTTGTTGCTTGTGCTGTCTAGCGTACTCGGAATACTTAATAAATATGTCATCTTCATCATTATTTCAACTAAACATCAGTTCCCCAAAGTAGAAAGGATCCTAAGTAGTTAATTAATTCAACACTCTCCCTTACAGCCATTACTGAGGATAGGTAGGCAAGGTCAGGAGTCATCTAGGGCATAGCAATGTACATGTTTTATTTAGCCTCATTCTTCAACGAATTTGTAATCTCTCCTACATGGACATTTCCTTCTTTGGTTTATACTAGAGGTTGCTCATCTTATTCTTATGATTCCTGCCCATTCATAGGCCACAGGCCCACCATGAAGAATCTAAACAATTGACTGGAAGCCTTTGTTTAGGTCTTTTTTTACATTCTGGGGGTATTAGTGCAGCTTTTAAGTTGTTCATCCTTTATCCAATATATAACCAACCTCCTTACTTCTTTTCCTTAATGATATCTCTTGTCATTTATTGCATAGAAGTGAAAATTGGAAATTACAACATATTTGCGACCACAATGTATTCATGGATCATTCATCATTTTAATTCTATAGAGATTTAATTTATCATTCCAAAACAGGGAATGGTAAAAAATTACTGGGACAATAATTGAGCTTAAAAGGTAAGATTTTGTCTAGGCATTAGTTTGGGATCATTAAAAGCTCTGTGGATTTTTCCACAGGAAATCAATCCTCTTTCTTTCATCCTATGACATTTGGACCCCAACTATAAAACCCATCTGCTGAGTCTATCCAAGATAGATGTAGTGATATATCAAATCAGTGGATTAGATATACAATGGTATGCAATCATCTTAACAACAGGCATTTTTTTCTCCTTTTGCTTTTCCCTGAAAAGATTTTCAGGCTGACCTCTATTGAATAGTCATGAATCTCATATAAGATACTGGTATTCTGGCATGGGATGCAATCAGTACAATAATCTCCATTAACACTAGTAGCTAGAAGATCTCATTAGCTTTAAGAAAGTCTTCCTTTAAGACTTTGCAAGAGATATTCATGGTAGAGCCAACACTTCTGGCCATTATATAGCTTGCTGTTTTAAGCCTATCTTGACATTATAAATAAGAGGATCACTGATCTTTGTACCTGCACTTACCACAGAATCTCATATGATCTGTTCTGTGTAAGCATTGTTTCCTATCACCAATCCAAACCATAGAATCTAATCCTGGTCAAAGGCAGAAATGTTTCACTTTTTTTTTCATCATTGTATCTCTAGCACTTGGTACAATGTTAGGTTACAAAATTAGTCACTCAATAAATCAATGAATGTTAACATTTGCATTAGACATTTCTAATTGGAGGAGAACTTTTTAATGTTGAGCTTTGGTTCTAAGTAAGAATAAAAAAGAACTTTTTTAATCAACAAAACATGGCAGCAGCTAGGTGGCTTAGCAGATAGAGAGCCTAACCTGGAGATGGGAGAGCCTGAGTTCAAATCTGACCTCAGATACTTCCTAGCTGTGTGACCCTGGGCGAGTCACTTAACTCCCATTACCTAGCCCTTACTGCTCTTCTGCCTTAGAAACAATATAGAATATTAATTCTAAACAGAAGGTAATTTTTTAAAGTAAGTAAATAATTTTTTTAATTTTAAATTTAACAAAAAATGAAAATGTTAGGATATTGGATTCTCTGAACCTTTTAGTAAATTATATGGTTCTAAATTGTTTTAATGTCCTACTGCAGAAATCATTTGCAAAATCCTGTTTTTTTCTCATATTTTAATCAAGGATATCTTGTGTATATTGGAAGATAATTCTCAAAAGGATTTTATAAATAAGAGAAATTATACACGTAGATCAATAGTGATGTCCTTCCAATTATCTTCATGGGATAATCTCTTCTTAAATTTTTCCATTTTGGTTTTACTATGAAGCACCCTCTAAAGGGTCCCTTCATGTCCATCAAAATTGGGTCAGCTATAGTACATATTTCCTCAACACATACTTGGTCTGGGACAACCACTCTTCCCAACTTCATAATCCCCAAGTCATAGAATCATAGAATCTCTGAGTTCAAAAGGAACTCAAAAGCCATCATCTTCTATCTCTACCTATAAAATTTCACTCTACAAAAACCCTATCAAGTGGTCACTGGCCTTTGCTTAAAGCCTCCCAGTGAGAGAGAATGCACTAACTCCTAAGGAAGCCAATTCTACTTTTGAATAGATCAAAGTGTTAATTTAGCTTCCTTATATAACACATTAGGGACTGAAATGTAAGCAGCAGTATGCTGGAGCCAGCTTGTACCAGAAGGAAAGAACTGATTATAAACTTTAAAGTGTAAGCATTTGCATCTCACACTGAAAATCAGGGCTTGATTTATTTTCTTATTGATTTTTTAGATTTAAGTAAGTGATGGAAAAATGTTAATCAGGCATATTAAGTTTAAAAGTGAATTATGTGTGTGTGTGTGTGTGTGTGTGTGTGTGTGTGTTTTAGGAGAGCTGGTTGTTAAATATTAACCAGAACACATTTTGGGTGTCATATATCAAACTTTCTCTAGATTTGTTTTGATATCCTTGGCTTGGTCACTTCTGTAAGATGATACTATTTACAATATTCCAACATCCTCTGTGCTGCCATACAATTTAATTCATATTGTGTTTGGCACTAAGATCAAGTGTATGTAGTCTAAGGTGGTTTATGGGCTCTTTAGGCCTCCTAACTGCTTTAGGATAATTAAACTTTTGTCGGAAACAATAATATATTTTAATGTTACCTTTTATTTTTATATGCCAGAAAATTCTGTTCTCCCCAGCATGCAAATATTTAAGTCATGTGTTATAATAAAAGCCAAAAGCTTCCTGTGAGCATTGATACAGAGTAGGCACAATTTTCAAAACTTGCCTAGGGCATATCAATTTCCTGTCCTCACTGTGTTTCATCTGCACTGCCACCGAGATGGTATTCTCTGGTATCTCAACTTATCGATGCAATAGTCAAACACAATCATAATACTAAAAGATCAGTTAAATCGCTTGCTGAGAAAGCACAACTCCCAGGTCCATCCTATATTTGCAAAAGGTTCAGCAGTCCAATGTTGAATTTGGTATTTATTTGAATTAGTTGTGACCCCCCATCCTTTTCTTGTAACCCCAGATACTCATTAGAGTTCACTAACAATACAAATTTCCCATCTTGTGCCTGAAAATGACCCCCGTGTCATCATCATTTGCTCCATGTTGGTTCTGTGGCCTTCTTGTAGCCATTTTTCCTTTCTATTTCATATATCCCCCAGGAAACTCCCAGGGTTTGCATTATACCAACAGCATCCTGGAAATTTAGTGTCTGTACCACTGAGGGAGTTCAGAATGTAAAGCACACTATGTATTCATTCCCTTCTCTTTCTAAGTTCATAAATTCTAACCGAAATGAAAGCTTCAAAGTTAGATCTCTTTTAAATCAGCTGCTTCCTCTCCTGGGTTTTCTTACCTCCACAGACAAGGCCCTAGGTTTTTCTTATGTCTTCATTTGTATGTTTCCATCTCCAAGATGATGAGATGGTAGAACACACAGCATAATGTGAAATGCAGCTCCCCCTCGACATGACTGGCGAAGTACCAGCAACATCATTCTGAAGGCAGCCTGGGTTTTATCTGTCACTCTGACTGGCTCAACTAATGTGTGCTCTGGTCCCCCCAGGAACACCGCTCCAGCCATATCAAATGGAAAGAATGAATTTGAATGCCCAAGTGCTAAATTAAAATGTCAACTCTGACCTTTAGAGGTCACAGCATCAGAAGGCCAAAGTGATTGATGCTCTCCCCGTGCTGGTCGGTAAGCCAAAATATTTATAAATTGTAAAGAGCAGGAGAGCCGTAGGAAGACATCTAGGTTCCTGGGGCAGGATGTCTAAAGCTTTCCAATCCAAGCCTCCATCCCCTCCCATTGACCACCATCACCCAATTATGCCATTTTAAAAAAATGATTAGAATGTGGTTTAAGTCATTTATTCATAAGCTTTTTAGCAAATTAAATTTACATGATAGATTTCTTTTTTAAAATGCATTAGTGGCTATATGCCTTCCAGAAACCTTCAGAAGGAGGCACAGGGAGCCAGGGTTTCTTCCATCACAGCACACATTTCATTTTGCCTATAGATTAGGCAAGTTGAGGCATCATTCAACAAACATTTATTGAGCATTTACTATTTGCAAGACATTGAGAGAAATGGAAAGGGAAGAGGAAAGGAATAAGCATTTATATAGCACCTGTTATATGCCAGGAACTGTGATGAGGACTTTTAAAATATCTGATTTGATCCTCACAATGACCCTGCAAAGTAGATGTTATTATTAGCCCCATTTTACAGTTAAGGAGATAGTAGAGATAGACAGAGGTTAAGTGACTTGCCCAGGGTCACATAGGGAGGAAGTGTATGTGGTTGGATTTGAAGTTAGGTTTTCTTGTCTCTAGGCTCAGTGCTATCATCCATTGTGAGTTTGCAATCTAATTGGGAAAGGAGAAGTAAAGACATGAACACAAGTGAGTATAAAATCAAAGTACATCGTGAGATTGCAATATGTGTTGCAGAATACTATGAGAATGCAGGGGGAAGAGAGCTCCTCTATTTAGAGCGGAGAACAATAACCAAGAAAGACTTCATAAGGTTTTTAACTGGGGTGGGGACTAGTAATGAAGGAGCATGAGCAAGAGCAGGAGAAGAAGAAGGAGCAGGAGAAGGAGGAG
>NC_058131.1:619681158-619708013 GCF_016433145.1 Gracilinanus agilis
ATATATATGTATATGCATATATTTTTTTCTGGAAAATTATGAAGACAGAGAAAATTTATTCCATTCTAAGAATGAGGATGGAGTTGTGATGGGGAAAGAGGATTTACATGGAGAGGAATGGAAGTAGGTAAGAAGAGGAATAAGGACCTTCTTAAAATAGTGAGCCAGGTGGGAACAATCACCAAATAGGACAGTAAGAGATTCAGTTAGAACTTCTGCAGATGACATAAACAGACCACATTATTTTCAGAACATGGGTTTTTTGATAAAAGCAGTGTTTTGCATTAGACTCAAAAGACATATGTTTGAGTAGTACGTTGGACAGTACTGTGTAACTGATAAAGTTACTTAACCATTCCTAGCCACTATTAGGTGTCCTTTTTGATTTACAGGGATATTGTGAACCATTTATAAACCTAAAAGCAACAATGAAAGCTATTATTGTTGCTAATTATTGTTAACTTTTAGTATAGCTTCATTAACAATAGTAGACAAAATTGGAAGAATGGTCATGGGACATACTTTACAAAATGGGTTCTGAACAGTCAAAAGTATATCATTCATGCAAAGCCCCCGTGTACCTTAGTTTTCTTAGTTTATACTGTAAATGAATTATGTGTACTTCTGGGGACACATTTTAGAAAAGGTATTGGCAAAAAGGAGTATGTGCACAGGATTTCAAAAGAGAATATTGACATATTAGGATCTGTAGAAACAGCTAAAATTATTGAATTTTCCCTGGAGAAGAGAAGTTAGGGAGTCAGGACATTGGGATGCGGTGGTCATGATTTGAATTTTCAAGAGTTTGAAGAGCTATCATATGGTATTTGGATTAGTCATGTTTTGCTTAGCTCTGATTGACAAACATTGAAGCAATGCAAAAAAATGCAGATTTTAACCCAATGTGAATAAAAACTAACTAACAATTGAGACTGTCCAAAAGTAAACTGACATGACAGTCAATTAGTCAAAAATGCATATATTTAGAAGAGAGTCCACCATTACTGGAAGACTTTAAGCAAAAGCGAGATGTTTACTTATCTAGGATATTTTAGAATGAATTCCTTTTTGAGGAGAGCAAGTAGAGAGGTAGAATGAATAGAGCACTAGGCCTGGAGTCAGGAAGACTTTAATCTTAGTTTGCCTCAGTGTTATCAGCTATAAAATGGAGATAATAATAATGTTTAACTCCCAGAGTAGTTGTAAGGATCAAATGAGAAAATATTTAATAAGCTTTAACATGGTGCCTGTCATATAGTAAACATTATATAAAGACAAATTATCATTAGCTGTGTGACCCTTGCCACTGTCATTTATTTAACCTATGTTTGCTTTGATTTTCTCAACTATAAAATGGAGAAAATAATAGCACTTACTTGGATCAAATGAGATAATATTTCTAAAGTGCTTAGCACAGTGCCTGGCAAATAGAATATGTTTAATTAATGCTTGTTTCCTTCTTTGTGAATGGATCTTACCAGATAACTCTAAGACTCAATTTTAAAAATCATTTATTTTTCACATAATGTATTTATATTTTTTTCTATATTCGATTCCTTTCCATCCTTCAATTGAAGCACCAAAAGAAGAAAGAAAGAACAAGAAAAACAAAACCAACATAACAAATATTAATATCCAAGCAAAACAAATTTCCCCATTGGTCATGCATGACCAAAATGTATATATCACTCTGCATTCTGAGTCCATCATTTCTCTGTTGGAATGTAGACAGGATGTTTTATCCTTTGTCCTCTAGTTTGTCATTTCATTGATCAGAATTCTGAAATCTTTTTCAACCTCGACATTTTGTGGTATCTCATTTCTATCAGGTCATTGAGGTTGAATAATGACATACAAAAATAGTCATAGTTACTGGGACTATGTAAGAGAAAAAAGTTAGCAGGAATGAAAAAAAAACATGGTTAGTAAAGCTTCCTCCATTATTCAACCCTGGGAGCTACCAGAACAGAAAGAGTTCTTAAGGTACTAACAGAATTCTAAGTGTTCTTCATTTATGCTCTAACCTCATCACCACCTGTAGCTTACATTTATAGCCTACTTCTCTTAAGTAGAAGCTAGCTATTATTTTGCTGCTCATTGAATTTCATGGAAGTTTAGCTTTGTCTTCCAAGAAACAGAGACAACAAGGGCTTATAGATCCAAGTCCTTAGAAGGCTCTCTTTTTCTACAAATTTGTGAAAGGACAGGATTGAAATATATGTGTTCTAAGGCTCCTTCCACTTCTGATGTTCTGAGGAAGGATTTAGAAATAGAAAAGCTTTGATGAAAATTGGGGTTGGAAACTAGATCTTATTCCACAAGTAAAAGGACTTTTTCTATCACACTTTTTCTATCACAAACAGCACAGGCTAAATGATAAATGTTTGAATCAGACTCAGGACCTTTTAAAATTCTCTTGAACAAATGTCTACTCCATTATAAAGAGGTTAGAGATGACTTCTTTCTTTATTCTTCCCTTACTAGTAATAATCCAGAAGTAATCATCTACTTGGCTTAATAATGACTTGCAAGTTAGAAACCTAAAAATCTACTTTTTAAAACTTGTCTATTGCTTCTACATTTACCAATTAGAACTAAGCAAAACATGACTAATCCAAATTCTGCATAATAGGCCTTCAAACACTTGAAAACTAAAATCATAATCACTCTGTCCCTCTATCCTCACTCCATATCTGTTCTTCTCCAGGGAAAATTAAATAATTTCAGCTATCTTTATAGCTTTTTAAACTTATGGAACAAGATCTAGTTTCTTAAAAGAAATCTAAAAGGGAATAACTAACCAAAGGGGAAGTGAAAATACTAGAGAGGTTCGGTTATTCTTCCTTGGTGGCCAATCATATTTTTAATAGCCAAAGTACAGCCCTTTGGGTAGTTGAATGATGGAGAAATGGAAAGATTGCTAAGCCTGGAGTCAAAAAAACCTGAACTCAAATACAGCCTGAGATACTTATTTTCAGAGTGACCCTGGGCAACTTACTTAGCCTCTATTTGTCTCAATTTCTTCAACTATAAAATGGGAATAAAACATCACCTACTTCCCAGGGTTGTTGTAAAGTTAAAATGAAATTATATTTGTAAATGCTTAGCACAGTGGCTGGCACATAGTGGGCATTATATAAATGCTTATTCCCTTTTGTTCCTATTTCACTTTCTACATTTGGAATTGTCACTCGATTCCTTCTACCATTTAAAAGCATATGTAAAAAAAAAAAAAAGCATATGTATCATTTGAGGCCCAAGTTGTGGATGAAAATTTTCTCAAATTCTCCATCTCACAACTTATCTTCCTCCACACTGAATTCCTTCATGCAATTCATAAGAGTTTGAGCCATATGATTTATCTCTTGATTCTGGATTCTTGCATTGGGTTTCAATTCTGTTATATGTATTATAGCTCCCTAGCTAGAATGGTTGCTTTTTGATTAATTAAAGGGCTTTCATATTGTTACTGGGTAGTTGGTTCTTGCTTGTAGACCCAGTTCCCTTGACTTCCAGAATATCAAATACTATGCCTTCCAGTCCTTCAGTGTGGATGCAGCCAGATCCTGTAGTATTATAATGTGGTTCCATGATATCTGAATGGTTTCTTCTTAGCAGTTTGTAGTAACTTTTCCTTGGACTGGTAGTTCTTGAATTTCGTTATAATATTTCTGAGCATTGTCAATTGGAGACTAAATGTAGGAGGTGATCTGTGGATTCCTTCAATCTCCACTTTTCTCTGTTGTTCAAGAATGTTGAGACAGTTTTCTTGGATAATTTCCTGGAGAATGATATACAGGCTTTTTCTCTTGTCATGATTTTCCAGTAGTTTAATAATTCTTAAATTTTCTTTCTTGGATCTAATTTCCAGGGCTGTAGTTTTATCAGTGAGGTGTTTCATATTTTTTTTATTTTGTTTTATGGACTCTTGCTGCTTTGTGAAGTCATTTGCTTCTAGTTGTTGGATTATGATTTTTATAGGCTGAATTTCATCTCTGGCTCTCAATCCACTGAGCTAACCAGCTGCCCCCCTCCTGTTTTGCTTTTTTAACTTTTTTTCCAATTATCTTCAGCCTCTCTTAATTTTTTTCCTCTCTTTTTTTCTCTTAATTGTTTTTTGAATTGTGTTTTGAGTTCTTCCAAAGTCTGTGTTCAATTAACTGAAGTTTTGGCATTTTTCTTGGTGTTCCATGATCTTCCTCTGTTCCATTTATTCTTTGTTCATTACCTGGATAGAAGCTATGGATTGTATTTTTTTTTAATTTTTCTCTTGTTTTCTCATAGTTTTTCCTTCTTTCCCCCCTGTCATTGGCTGTAATCTTGCTCTTCTGTTTATTTGCTGGATCTTTGGGATTGGGCTATTCTGTCATGAAGGGTTTTCTTCTCTGCTGTGCTAATTGACTAGATTAGGCTGATGGAACATTAATGAGACCTGAGGTTAGATCTTACCCTGTAGCACCAGAAGCTGAAGGTATAGGAGAAGGTGTGGGGGATGAAGTGAGCTGGACTTCCCTCCATGTTATCAAGGTATTCTGTTAGCTTTTTCCCTAAGATCCCAGTCAGCTGAATTCTTACCAGGTCTCAGCTTCTCAGATCAATCCATGGAGGAGGGGTGTTGGAGATTGAGCTTCCCTGCCCTCTGAAGGCTTCTTATCTGCCCTATTGATAGACTAGATTAATCATGGAGTTTATCTGTGGAGCTGGTTGTGCCCTGAGGACAAAACCAGGAGAAGCCCGGCATCCAAGATGGAAAGTGGAGGCTACAACTAGGCTGCCCTCCCCTCCATATCTCTCCTCTAGCTTCCTCCCTGACAGCTATCATCAGCACCCTGAGCCTGACCCAACTGTGGCAGCAAGGCACTCCCTCAGAGCTGGGGCCCTCACTTTGAGATTCCAATCACTGATATTTGTAATGCAGAAAATGGCAGGATGGAATTTGTGCAAAATACAGGGTCAAGCCTCACCCAGAATTCCAGGGGACCCCCACTGGAGAACTTTGGGTGAGGAGGCAGTTGGTAGGGAGTTAAAGAGTTGATTTCTGGGAGTTGAGGGGAACAGATCTCTCTGCTGGCTGTTCCTGATTTAGGGTTCGCCTGGGAGGCCATAGTGGCAAAAGCCATTGTGGTTTCTACTCAGGAGTTTGCCTGTCTAGTAGGATTAGACATTTCCAGCATCAATATAATAATTATTTAGTTATATAGACATTAGAAGTAATTACTATATAGCTTTGAGAGCAAATTAGCTAAAGGTCTGCCACTCCCTCCTGGGAGGGGAGGAGTAGCTTCGACCTGACAGTTTCAGATCTTCCCAGTTCTTATCCAAATCCTAATTACCCCCTCTTGCCTTCCCCTTCTTTCTTTTATCAATATAGGCTTTATCTTTGATAGCAGTGCCTGAGTAGTTATTTGGGTATACTCACTACAGCCATTAAGCTTGATTCCTGTCAGTTGCCAGCCTAAGAAGTCTGTTCCTTCTCATTCCTTAACAGCAAGATATCTAGCTTCTACTCAGTCCTCAATCAGACCTGTGGGGAATATAAGTTGGGGAGAACATCATTAGAGATTAGCTTTGCTGAGCCTTGTCAGAAGTTATTGCCCTGCTTCCATATTCAATTGAAAGCCAACTGCTGAGTAGGAAGGGTTTGAGAGCAAGGAGCACTTCCCCTCCCCACTCACTCAAGCCTGTGTGTGGGAGAGGAGAGTGTCTTGCAGGCATCTGGCCCTGGCCATACCATCAGCTTTCCAACATCCCTGTTATTACAAACATGACATATTCCAGTAACCACTGGTGACTCAGCACAGTAGGTGGGGGAGGAGTCCTTGGACCTTCCTTCTTTCTTTTCCTTAAACCCAAGAATTCAGCCTTCTTGGAGTACCTTTTAAGTTGAATCAAACAGGAGGGTCCCCTGGCTCTGTCCTATTGTTACATTTGGTATTCTGTCCCCTCAAAGTACTTTGTTTTTTATTAATATGGAAGGTTTTTCATAGAGGACTGAGCTTTTGCTGCTTCTACGTGGCCATCTTGACTCTGCCCCAGGGATCTTTCATATTTTTAATTATTTCCCAGCTATCAGTTTTCTGGGAAATATCTTATAGAATCTAGGAGCCATAAGGGAGTTTTGACATAATTTACTTCCTCTGCTTAATGTTACATGTTAGGAAAGCTGAGCCTCTGAAAGCATAAATGACTTGCCCAATACGACTAGTAAGACTATAGCCTTTTTTTTTAATCCTTTTCTCTATGGTCAGAATACATCTCAAATAGCACAGGCTGAATGATAAATGTTTGAATAAGACTCAGGACCCTTTAAAATTCTCTTGAATAAATGTCTAATCCATTATAAAAAAGTTAGAGATGATGTTTCCTTTCTTTGTCCTTACCTTATTAGTAAAAATCCAGAAGTAATCACTTAGCTCAATAATATCTTGCAAGTTAGACACCTGAAAGTCAAGAGCACTGATATAGACCAGTGATTCAGAGGACCCTTTGATTTGAAGGACACACTACTGTATACAGGTATTTCAAATAAAAAATATCAGTGAAACAAACTCATGAATAGAGGGATTAGAAACTTTTAGGTTCTACTCACATAATGAAAAGGTAATTAGGAGGAAGGAGTCAAATATAACTATAAATAGTCATTTTAATAATTTTGGACAAGAGGCATGAAGTGAGACTTGAATCTTACCTGGGGGAGGAAGAAGGTCCTGAAATCTTAACTCATCACCATTGAAGGACTGAATGTGATGTCAACATGTTGCCCTAAGACAAAATCTTGTGTAGTTTATCTGTTTATATATTTGGGGTCAGATATCTCTAAATATCCCTGTATATGAAAGCAGCAATCCTAGAAAAAACAGTTCTCTAAAGAGCTATAAATGCTCAGAACGAAGAAACTAGATAGAACATCTCTAAGAAATCAACTCACTGATCCATATTCTCTAAGCCATAGAATAATGGAAAGATAACTGGGCTGAGGGACAGGCTCCCTAAAGCTTACCCTGCTCTATCGCTTGCTTTCTCTGTGACCTTGGGCAAGCTATTTCCCATCTCTGAGCCTGTTTCCTTATCTTCAGAATAGAGATAATAATCCTTGCCCTCTCTATCTCACAGGAGTATATAGAGAATAAAATGAGATAATATAGGGAAAAATACATCTATGTAGATATAAAGGATGTAGGTAGGAAAGGAATAATCAGCAATTTAGATGGAAGAAATAAGGGGGAAATGGTGGGGAAACTGAAAAAAAAACCTTGTGTACTACTAAGCCGAAGACCTTTCTTTGGAAATATACTACAAATATAAAAAGAAAACAGTTTTAGTTTTCTAGTTTTCCTCTAATTCCAGTTTATAACTGTTCATAATGGAGACAGAATTATTATGGGGAAGGGGAATACTAAAGAAGAGGTCCTAAAGCTACCATAATTCAATCAAAGAAAGGTTCCCATTAGCAGGAATCTATAGCTCTTAATAAGATCTTTTTAAGAAATTTAACTTTTACATGTTGATAAAATCTTTAATAATCAGTTTCTGACATTTTGTGATCCATATTTTCTCTGTCTCATCCCTCCACTCTCTCCAACATAGCAGGTCATATATATCACACACATGTTATCATGTAATACATATTTCTATGTTCATCATGTTGTGAAAGAAGACATATCTTCTCCACCAGAGAAAAATTCATGTAGGAAATAAAGTGAGGAATTGTATGATTCAATCTGCATTCAAACTACATTGATTCCTTTTGTGTTGGTGGATAGCTTTTTTTTTTTAATAAATAGGTCTTAAAGACAGATGCTGTGACTCTATCTCCCTACATTTGAACTGCCCATTTGGAGGGATTTTGTTCAGTTGTTTCAGTTGAGTCTGAATTTGTGACCTCGTTTGCACTTTTCTTGGCAAAGCTACTGAAATGAGGTATAGCTCATTTTATACATATGGGGAAACTGAGGCAAACAGGGTTAAATGACATGCCCAGGGTCACATATTAATTGTCTGAGGCCAAATTTAAGGTCAGATTTTCCTGACTCCGTGTCCAGTGCTCTATCCCCTGTACACAAGAGGTAGGAGGCAAAAACCCAAGTTCTAGTTCTGACCCTGTGGTTAACTAGCTATATGGGCCTGGTCAAATTCTTTCTTTGGGGACCTACTCTTTATTCTGAACTAGATGCCCTAACATTCTAGGTTTTTGTGCCTTGCTCAGGAAACTTCCTTCCCTTTCCTATTTCAGGAGTAGGTTCCACTCTGGTGGGTTCACAGTGTCACATTCTGGAAAATTTCCAGTGTACTCTACATTGTCTGCCTTTAATTTTCTGGACTGAGGATGTGAAACAAAATTAATTTACTTCTTTTGATTATTATCATCCTTGTGAGGATGGGAAAAAATGCAAGGGTTTGGAGAAGTGGGGAGACAGGTCTGCCAAACAAACCCTTTAACTAAACAAAACAAATTTTATTTCAGAAATTCCCCCACCAAAAAAAAATATTGAAAACTTTACCTTTATTCTAAGACCTTTGCAAATTGCTTGATATTTCTTTTGCTTGATATGGGATATTACTGCGCAGGTTTGGGGCAGAAAACCAGAACTTTATAATTTTAGAACAATAGCATTATAGAAATATAGGACTGGAATGAACCATCTAGTTCAGTGATGTTGAACCTATGGCATAGGCACCAAAGATGGCACCATGGCACCCAGAGCACTCTCTGTGGGCATGTGGTTGCCTGCTGACAGAGTTCTTTACTAGAAAGGCAGAGGGACTCAGGCAGAGCTGCTCCATTTCTCTTCTCCACCATGACTGATGACATTTTTTTACATCACCTACCCCTGTGCCCAGCAGCCAAATTGGAGCACCCAGGACATAATGTGGGTGACTCACAGACAGCAGAGATGGAGGGGAGAAAAGCACTCTAGCCATTCCCCTCCCCCTCTCTACACTTACTGAGGACATTCCTCACTTCGTCCACCCAGCAGCCCAATGGCAGCACTTCCTCCCTCCTTTATGTGAAGTATGGGCTGGCAGGGTACATCTAGCACTTGGTGGAGGGGAGATGGTCATGGTCCATGGTATGGAAGGGATGAGCACGGCACTCAGTCTGGGGGTGAGGGTGAGACCTAGCAATCCATCTCTAAAAGGGTCTCTTTCACTGATCTGGTTTGATTCTCATAAATTACAAAGAAGAATCTTAGGTCTAAAGAGATTGAGTAATTTGCTTAAAATCACAAATCAATAAATGGCAGAGTGAGGTCTAATTCCTAGTCAGTACTTCTAACATTTGACTCATTTGAGAATGTTTGTATCCAAGCTTTAAGAATCTCCAACTTCTATTTTTAATGTGCTTCATAATTTTATATCAATATTGTATTTTAATATACTATATTATTACATATAGTAATATCATGTTATATTTCTATTATGGTTTCTTTATAGTATTTCCTGGAACTTTCTCTTGCTTCATGCATATGCTTAACTCTATTTAGTATTCACTAAAGTCATTGCCAAGATTTAGAAGATCATATTTCAAAGTTTCTTTCACTCAAGACATTCTAGGAATGAGATCATAGCATTTCCAATATACTGTGAGATTGTGAGGAATAGGAACAATAGCTGAGATTTTCAGATCAAAGGTCACAAAGGTCAAATAGACTCATGTATTACTCATGATTCACTATCTACAATCTTTAAAAGTCAGTCAAGAGCCTTGGTAAGGTATTCACTGAGTAGAGACGAGTCCTGCACAAGAGACTGAAGAAAGCAAATTACGTAGACCAAGAGATGATGGAAGAGGTACCCAAAAGACCTCTCCTTAAGTCCTGTCTTAAAATATCTCCTCCACTGATACTGTCATCATCTGTGATTCATTCTTTTGGGTTAAATACACTAGACTTCTCTTTGAATATGAAAATAAGAAGTTAGAATTTGTATAATGTTTTGAAAAATAATTTAGGTTTGCAATGATATTTGTGCCTCAAAACAACTCTTTGAGGTAAGTGCTATTATTATCATACCCCTTTTGAAAATAAGAAAACTGATGCTGAGAGTGGTTAATTGTCTACTGTCTAATTTTAGTCTAACTTCACTTGGAAGATACACACATTTATGCATTAATTCAATAAACATTTTTTGTCTGCAATGTGGAAGTCCTGGTGACAGGAAATATCAAAATGAGCTAGAAGTCATAGTCTTGTCCTCACGCAAGATGTAACAAAGATATCTTTGTAAGATCAGTAGAGAACATATAGAATAAGGAGGAAAAAAAAGATTCTTATTTTTAAGAAAACTTTTGTTTCCAATTCTAAGACAGAAGAGTAGCAAAGACTAGGCAATCAAAGTTAAGTGTCTTGACCAGGGTCACACGGATTCGAAGTATCTGAGGTCAGATTTGAATCCACTACGCTACCTACCTGACCCTACCATTTTCATTTTTATATACCTAGGAATATAGCATCTCTTACAATTCTGGTCCTTTTAATAGGGATTTACTACAAAGATGAAGTTAATTGTCAATTCTGCTCTCATCCCTAGGAAAAAATGTAGAGAGCTCAGAAGGATGCTTTCCAAGGGTCCAATACTTTTGTTGAATACATTGTCTGTAAATATTGGGACGATTATGAAGAACAATAAGAGCTCAAGTAAGGATATCTTCCTAAATCATAAGTCTGAAGATGGCATTCTCTTGCTTAAAAACTTTCAATGGCCCCCTTTTTCCATTAGGCTAAAATACAAGGTTCTTTGGCTTTTAAAGTGTCTTACTATCTGACTCCTGCTTACCTTCATTTTACTTCCTTTTACATACTCTATATTTTGTCCAGATTTGTCTATTTGCTATTCCTCAGACTTGCTATTCAATCTCATGTCTCCATGTTTTTGTGAAGACTGTCTTAAATGCTTGGAATGCGTCCCTTCTTCACCCCCACATCTTCAAATTTCCAGTCTTCTTCAATGTTCAGTCTTGTGTAGCCACATCTAATAAGAAGCTTTTCTGATTCCCTTTATTTTTTAGCATGCTTTCTCTTCCTACTTAATACACTCCTGCATATATAAAGATATTTATTAATTTACTGCTATATCTTTACAAATAAATTCTTTTTTTAAAATCCTTAACTTCTGTGTATTGGCTCTTAGGTGGACGAGTGGTAAGGGTGGGCAGTGGGGGTCAAGTGACTTGCCCAGGGTCACACAGCTGGGAGGTGTCTTAGGCCAGATATGAACCTAGGACCTCCTGTCTCTAGGCCTGGCTCTCAATCCACTGAGCTACCCAGCTGCCCCACAAATAAATTCTAAGCTGATGAAGTGACCAGAACTGAAAAGAAAGTATGATGATCAAATTTGACACTCAAGAAAAGCATAAAAAGGTAAACAGAAAAGAAAAAAAACCTTAAGGGACTCAATGTGGTCAAACTAACCACTTTCCTTATAAAGGAATGCCAAGCTTTTGATTTATTAATATCACTACTGGTTGTGTATTCCATAGAAATAAAAAAAGGGGAAAGGACTTGTTTGTACAAAAATATTTATAGCTGTTCTTTTTGTGGTAGCAAAGAATTAGAAACTAAAGGGATGTCCCTCAATTGGAGAATGACTGAACAAATTGTGGTATATGTTGGTGATGCAATACTATTGTGCTATAAGGAATAACGAACAGGATAATTTCAAAAAGAGCTGGAAAGACTTACATGAACTGATGCAGAGTTAAATAAGCAGAACCAGGAGAATATTATACACAGTAATTGCAATATTGTGGAATGATCAAGTGTGATAGACTTTGCTACTAATAGCAATACAATGATCCAGGTCAATTCTGAGGACTTATGAAAAAGAATCCTATCTATCTCCAGAGAAAGAGCTGTTGGAGTAGAAATGCAGATGAAAACATATGATTTATCACTTGTTTATTTGGGTATACATTTTGCGATTTTGATTTTATAAGATTATTTGCTTGCAAAAATGAATAATATGGAAATATGTTTTGCATGATAATACAAGTATAACCCAGATTGAATTGCTTGTCAGTTCTAGGATGGGGGAGGGGAAAAGAGAGGAAGAAAATATGGATCATATAACTTTGTAAAACTTATGTGGAAATTTCTTTTTAAAATAAAAAAACTAAAATTAAAAAAATAATCACATTCCTATATAAGGTGATAACTTTGATACTTAAGATCTTAAGTTACTTAAGGTACTTAATATACTTAAGGAAATCAAGAGAAACAATGAGGTTAAACTTATAGTACTCCTTTAGAAAGTGATAACTAAGATACTTGACATATCTAAGGTACTTATAGTACTTAGGATATTTAAGATACTGAAGATGCTCAAGAAAAGTATCACTATTAGAATAGGAGCTGCAATCTCTACCTAACAGAGCATATACAAATTGAAATCAAGGAGTATTTTAAATATTATGGGAAGATAGCCCCAAAATTCCCTGTACCCCCCCAAAAAATTAAGGGATAAGAAAGAATACAATGGAGAAAGAGAAAAAGAGAGAAAGTTAGGGTGAAATCTCACATGAAAATGCATTTAAGAATAAGTACAGTGGAGAGAAAGTTGGGATGGTGGCAGGTAACACTTGAACCTTACTCATCCAAATTGGGGCAAAGAAGCAATAACATCTATACTGAGTTATTTACAGAAAATTATCTTACCCTATAAGGAAGTAAGAAGGGGAGAAAAACATGAAAATGATGAGAATGGACAAAAAGAAGGGTGGCTTTGGAGAAGCAGTAGTCAGAAGCAAAAAAAATATAATGTTTGTAAACAAGGAAAGGGTGAAAGGAGAGGAAGAGAAGGATAATTAGGAGGAAAACAAGATGGAGGTAAACATACAGTTAGTAATCACAACTAAATGTAAATACTATGAACTCATTCATAAAATGGAAGAGGATAACAGAGTGAATTAAGAGCTAGAATTTCACAGTATGCTTTCTACAAGAAACACATTTAAGAAAGCATTTAGATGCTGTTGGGGAGAGATAATAACAAACTTTAAATATTTAAAGGACTGTCACATGGAGGAGAGAACAAATTCATCTGATTTGGCCCATGAAAACAAATCTAGGAGCAATGGGTAGATGTTGAAGAGAAGTAAATTTTGCCTCCATGTTAGGAAAACAACAACAACAACAAAAAACTTGAGGAACAATTCCAGTTATTGAACAAGGTAATTGGCTGCCTTTGGAGGTAATGAGTTCCCTTCTCGTTGGAGCCTTGAATGAAGGTTCCATGCTTACTCAATAATAATGTAAAGGAGATTTTTCCTCAAAGTAGTGTATTAAATGATTTATGTGAAAGATATTTAGTAATTCTTTGATTACATGATTCTGATTGGGATAGTTTTGGCCACAGAAACTCAAATGTCCATTTATTAAGTCATGCATACTGAAAAGGCAAGGATTTACAACCTTAATCAGTGGAGAAAGTGCACACATTGATGGAATATGCACTACTTTTTGATCTTTTAGCCAATTTCATCTCTACCAACTGTTCTATGACATAGTTCTACATTTATTTACCTTGTTGGCAAGAAGAAAAAGAGAAAAGCCATACTCTTACTTTTCCTAAACTTTGACCTTTTTTTCTCAGTCCTGGCTATTTTACACATTTTCTCAGGCATCCAGCATCTAAGTAGTTCTGCTGCTGACAAATAGCAAGATTTTAACTTAGTACTGAGAACTTCAGGAGTCTAAGATTGAAAGTGATTGCCACTCAGTTAGATGATCAGGTTAATCATAAGAATTAGAGGTGGCTAATGACCATCTGGATAATAAGAATTGACTTGTTGGAACCAAGTCTTCATCCAAAGTAAAGAGGGACCTCCTACATGGGTGGAAAGTTGATTCTCATCATTGTTATTCTCCTTTAAGTGACTTCCAATGAGAGAAATCTATTATGTTAATATACTGGGAGCTACAATATTCAGGAAAACCTTCTTGAAAAATGTTAGTGGTGATATGGGCCATGAGGGATGCATAGAATTGTCATAAATAGAGACAGGGAATGAGATAATTACAAAAAAGAGGGAACAGTATAAACAGGAACAAAGAAGTGGGAAGGGTGTTTTCTGGGAAATGGAAACCAGTTCATCTGGACAAGAGGCTTAATAAAGGAAAGAAGAGGAGAGAAATGTGGAAAAATGGGAGCCAAATTTTGAATAGGGCCACTATTTTAAGGCCTAATAGTTGGTTAATATAATCTAGGAAGTGGATTTTTACAAAGACAGTTATGTTCTTATAGAGGCAAAAAGCATAAAGGGAAGAAGGGGCAAACTTGGACATATTTTATGTTGCCTTCCAACTCACTGAGGATCATGATCACCCATCTTCATAATCTCTACTGGGGCCACACTTTCAAACAAATCAGCATTGGCCTTCTTCCTGAGGAATGGAATCAGGCAATTCCTCTGTAATTATGCTATTGTGCTAAGATGTGCCAAACCATCTGGATGGGTTATAATTAACTGAGTTGGCAAAGGGGAGATTTGGTGGGTTTGCAAACTCCCCAGGTGTCTGCTTACCCAAGCAAAATCACACATGCATGCCATGGGATTTGGGTATGGGGTGGTGCTGGGCTCACAACTGCTGTTGTGGTTTACCAAACAGGTGTCTGATGAAGCCATCACCATTCAAGTCCTTGAGGACTTACAGCTGGACCATCTGCCATTATTGTTGAATTACCAGAAAACCAGAATTATTTTTTGGAGAAGGGGGAACAAAATTATCTACAATGTATGAATAACAGTTCATAGGAGATTACATATATATATATGGAACCATAGATGTTACTTAGTCCAACAGTTATCATATAGAAGAGGAAATTAAAAAGAATGGGTTTTAAAAGTGTCTTTTATCTTGTTTTTCTTCTGAGAGCTATTCTAGGGTATATGGAGATGCTCAGGGAAGGCTAGAAGCTCTGATCTAAAGGCTTGCTGAGCATTTTTAGGACTGCTTATCCACCTTTGGTGTCTACCTGTTACTCAACTCTCATCTATGACTCCAAGAAGTTATAGCATGGAGAAGGCCTTAATCTGGTAATCTATCTAAGCAGCCGGGTAAAACCAGACTAAGGGTAACCAGCAGACCTCAAACCTGTGAGTTGAGGGATGTCTAACCCAATCATGTGAAGACTTTACCCAGTATAATGGGTAGATGCAAATAATTTGTTCTAACAGCCAAGGAAGTGACAGATGTAGACACTGTGGAATGTTTAGACCTTGGTAAGACACAGAAGAGGCCAAGGTCATCCACTGCATCCCAGGCCATCACTAGTCATTCTGACTTTTGTCTTGATGCTGTACTTGGATGACTCTAGAAGACAGAGCAAGGCTGTTGACTTTGTGCAACTCTGCCGCACTTAAATCCAATTTACGTACAAGTCAAGATATCCCAAGTGGTATCATTGGTTCTCCACAAAAATGAAGAATGAACAGCAAAGGCAAATTTAAAGAGCTTGCCTAGTGGAAGCCAAGAGTAACCTTGTTTGCCAGAGGGGATCCAATGATACTCTCTGCTTTGGGTGTCATTTAATCATCTCTAGGGTTGAAATAAATTTCCTTCAAGGAGAACTTGCTAACAATCCCTATATAAATAACTTCTTGACATGGTTGGAATCTGTATCCATTATCTAGTTAGGTTTTGCCTGTATTTACATATCCTTTCATTTGTAATCTTGAGGCATATGAATTGATTTTGAAAGGATGGGAGTTTATTTGTGAAAGCTTAGCTTCTTGTGTTGCAATTAATAAGCCTAGTAAACATGATTCTTGCTAAATGATAGGTGCTGCATGGACAAGTAATCAGAGCCAGAAAGAAAGTGAAGGCATCTAGAAAGTAGGAGACAACAGCTCTAATACTCTCACCTCGCCAGATAACATCTGGAACAATGTGTTTAGTTAATGAGCTGGATATTTCTCAGATGCTGGCAAGCAGCACAATGAAGTGCTTCAAATTCATGCCATATAAAACTTTACTAAAGGAACTGGGCAAGTTTCAGCTAAAAAATAGACTTATAAGGGGACAGGGCAGCTGACACAGGGAAGAAGGATTACAGACTTCTGCCATGGCCCCATAAGACAAAACTTGAAGGAATGGATGAAAACTGCAGAGGGATTGATTTAAGCTAGAGGCAATTAGAGTGAAAATGATCTGGTAATCTATACTGGATAGATTGGAAAGGAAGAGACTAGAGGCAGGGAGAAGAGACTTGTGAAGGAAAATAAGCAGAAGAGATTGAGAATGGAAGTATTAGGAATGAAGAGTCAAAGTAAATTAAAGCACTTTAAAAATTATCTCTGATTCTAAAAGTAGAACACATTTCCTGGAGTGAAACAGGGGGTGGCTGACTCTATAACTGGAAGTATTCAAATCTGGATCATCCCTGGAAGTTATGTGATGGAGTGGATAAAACACTGAACCCCTAGTCGAGAACACCAGAGCTCAAATCCTGCCTCAGGAACTTAATTGGTGTATGAACCTGGGCAAACTTGATTTTTTTATTTGTAAAATGGGAATATTAACAGCACCTATTTCTCAGCATTCTTGTGAAGATCAAATAAGATAATATTTTCAAAGCGTTTAGCAAACCATAAAATACTGTATTAATGCTAGCTATGATGGTTACTATCATAATTATGATGATATTATAAACAGAATTCTTGTTATAGGTTAGGCTAGTTGGCCTCTGAATTTTCTTATAATTATGACCTGCAGTGTTCCATGAAGTCTAGAAACAACTGAAGTCCTTTTATGAGGGATACTGACAAACTGATATTTGTTTATAGTTGGTCAGCAAGAATGGAGCAGAACCCGCCAAAACAAGTTAGATGCTACCTCATTTCCTCATAAATGTTGTCTCTTTCTAGTAGAGTAGAAGGCAGAAATTGTCTTACTTTTATTTTCTCAGTGGCATATAGGTTTTCTTAAGCAAATACTTTATTGATGTCTGCTGAAAAGAATGGAGGTGTTTATTGTGCAGTGGAGAAGACGCTTTATAGTCATTATATTAAAATATCAAGTTTCATCTTGGTGAAAATGGGACTAATTGATTCTACTGGGACTAAGCAAGGGGAACTAGAAATAAGAAGGCAGATTTCATCCTCATTCTCATTCTCCTCCTCATCATCAATGCTTAACACAGTGCCTCACATATCATGCAAGCTAAATATATGTTTAATTATTGATTTTTCATCTTCAGCATCATCAGTAATTAGCACACTGCCTAGAATATAGTAGATGCTTAATAAATGTTTATTGATTGATCATTATCATCATCTGGTCAGCACTTAAATTTGACTTTAACATTTGTAACACATTTTACATGTTATCTAAATTGATCTTCATAACAACCTTGTGAAGTAGGGGCTACTATTATTTCATTGTAACATAAAGAATTTCCTGACACATAGGGGAAAAATCTCTCTTGGCAATTTGACAGGTTTCCTCATTTATGAGGTAATATGGTCTTTGTTGCTGCTGACAGTATTCATTTGCTGGATGACTCCAAAGTATGACCTTTTCAGGAAGTCTTAGAAGTGGTAGTTATACTGAGTGGGAGGTTGGACTAAGAGACCTCTAAGGACTCTTTCAATATTAATATTTAATGGATCTATAATCTATTTGAAGGTCATGAAAAGTTATTTCAAGGACAGTAATAATAGAAAGATAATGAAGAAGAGAAGCTATGAAAGGTATTGGGTTAAGAATGGAATTAAACATACATATTAGTTGTCTGGAAAGGTTCTTCCTTCATGTGACATTTTTTTAAACCCATACCTTCTGTCTTAGAATCAATACTGTGTGGTAAAGACTAGTGTGAATACTGCTATGCTCCTAGGGGATATTGGTTTGGGAAGCTGTGCCTTGTATTCCCCTAGGTATCTGGTGACTGAGGACACCAACTCAGTCACCCTTGCTAGATGATATAATTCCTACTTCCATATAACAGTGCCCAGGCAGGACCCTTGATGGTCTAGTGGATAGGTAAACCTTTCAGGTCCCACCTGAGGTTGATTGATTATTAATATTGGGATCTAATTAGACTTGGATCATGTTTCATCTGATTGCGTTGCTCCCTCCCCACGGGTTGTGATATAATGACCACTCAGGAAGGTACTTAATAAACTTTATCTATTGATGTTAAATAGGGAAAGGAACAATCAGGAACAGATTGGGGATAGGAGACCCTGTCACTAATAGCTATGATCAACAATCTCTCAGGACTGTAGGCTGTTATTTCAGTAAGGCTGAAGCTAGTGATTTTACACTCCTCTGGTTTAGCTTGGCCACTGCCAAACCAGGGAGGGCAAACTACTCAGTTGGTACAGATATTGTGATTTCTCTCAGCTTCTTTGTTCTCAGTTTCTTATGTCAGCCTGCACAGCCTTTAGGAAGAAATCACCCTTCAGGAAATCCACCCTCTTCTTCTTCTACCTCCCTCCTCCCAGTTCCCACTGGGGGCCCAGAGATCTAAATAGCTATGATGATTTAGGTGCCTAAAGATCTAGGGAGATTCAAAGAGGATTGATGACCCATGGTCAGCAACCCACAGATCACTGCTTCCAGATCAAAGATCAAAGATCAAAGCTCAATGGTTAAGCTCAAAGACTAAAGACCTCCAAAGACCAAAGACCCCTTCCAGATGACTGTTAGGGTATTTATAACCTCAGGCCAACTGCCTTTGCTCCTGTCCTCATGGCATCTGGGAACATTCTGATGTCTTCCAACTGTCTCCCTTGTCAGTCAAGGTGAGACTCAGAGTTTGAATATAACACTAGGCAATGGGGGTTAAGTGACTTGCCCAGGATCACACATCTAGGAAGTGTCTGAGACCAGATTGAACCCAGGACATTCAGTCTTTGGACCTGGTTCTTAATCCATTGAGCCCCCTCCTGTGACCTTTTCATTCAAGGAGAAAACAAGAATAAGAAGTTTTCAATCTTTGCTTCCAGTCCAGTACTAAGTGCCCAATATTGTGTCAAGCACTGTGGGATAATGAGTGAACACAGTAGAAAAAGATACAATCACAGCCTTCAAAGAGTTTATAATATTACAGCAACATTTAAATTCTTCCCAGTGACAGACTTAAACTATGAATAAGGAAAATTCTGCTTCTTTTGTTTCATGCAAGACTTACAGAAAGAAGGTTGAAGTAATGTGTATGCTTTAACTAAAAAGGAGGTCTAAGGATATAATTTCTAAATTAAAAAAAATGTGTGATGATGATCTGGCACATGAGTAAAGATTCTCTAGTAACATTTCCCCATTTGGAGATAGATGTTAGGTAGCTTTCTTCCTGCTTCCAGGAGAATTATGGTGACATGGAATGAGAGTATCTTGTAGAGATTGTGGAACATGTAGTCATCTAATCTCATGGTGAAGAGAAAGGTATTTAATTTTCTAAAGGTATTCAAAAAATCCTATGAGCTTCAGTCACTGACTCACTTGATCTCAGTACTCTTTGAGGAGCTTGTGGACTCCTCTATTCATGTTGCCTAGTAAAAGGATTGAAGCTACAAATACTCTGAGTATGAAAGGTCCAGTGGATGCCTCAGAAGAATTTTTGTTTGCAGCTAGTGGAGCATCAATTCCCCAGGGAGCAAAGGGTAATGATTGGGAGTGACTACGGTAGCCCACCCCTGTCATATGGAAGACAAGGATTCATCAGACAGTGGTGCTTCCTTTGGATTTGGACATTATGGGATTGGTGCTATGTAGGAATTGAGTGAAAACAAGCTTACTTCAGAAACAGAAACAGAAAGCCTGCCCTATGGATATTTTGTAAAAATTAATAAATTTTAGATGACTACATGGAACTGGGTGCTAGTCATTGGCAAATAACAGTGAGAGAAACACAAGTTAGGGCTTGAACTAAAATTAGTAGAAAAAAAAACCCATACATTTTCAGGAAACATAGAACAGAGGTGTCAAATGTCTGGCTTCTGAGTATATGGTTGCCTGAAATACTTCTGAGTGAAAATCTGAATCAGATAAAAAATGTAATCATGAAATATACAACAAAATAAATAAAAATACAATGCAGATATATTAATATATGGTATTCTAAGTTAATAGATGGAACACAGGTATCTTTATATAAAAAGGTTACATCATAAACAATTTAGAGGAAAAAGAAAAAGATGACCTGTCAGGTCTGTGGATAGAGGAAGAGTTAATTTCTAAGCAAGGCAGAGAGATGATCACAGAAGATAAAGTGGACAATTTTTGATTACACAAAATTGAAAAGGTGTTTTCACAAATAAATTCAGAATAGCTAGGATTAGAAGGGAAACAGTTTACTAGAAAAAAAATCTTTGCAGCAAGTTTCTCTGATAAAGTTCTTATTCCTAAAGTAAGCAGGAAACCAATAAAACTGCATGAACAAGTCATTTGCCAACTGATAAAAGCTCAAAAGGATACAAACGTAGTTCTCAAGGGAAGAAATCCATGCTATTTATAGATGTGAAAAAAAAAGATCCAAATCACTGACAGTAAAGTGTAAATTAAAGTAACTCTGAGTTTCCATTTAACACTCATTAAATTTGTTAAGTTCACAAAAAGGGAAAATGACAAATGTTGTAGGAGCTGGAAGAAACCAAGAACACTTGTCCACTATTAGCAGGGCTGTGAATTGACAGTCATTTTGAAATGTAACCGCAAATGAACTAAAAAATGCATAGTATTTGACTTAGCAATACAAATATTAGGCCTATATCCTTATGAAGTCATCAAAGGCAAACATTAACTGTATTAATAAAAATATTTATAGCCATTCTTTTTATTTGGTTGCAAATAACTAGACTAATGGAATGACAATCAAGTGTGGAGTGAATAAATAATTTATTCCTTAAATATAATATTTTTTTGTTTTAAGAAATTATGACAAAGCCACTTTTCAAGAACCATGGGAAAACTGATGAATTGATACAAAGTGAATTGAGGAGATTCAAGTGAACAGTTTTTTACTCTAACAATAATAACATTGCAAAAAAAATAATTAAGACATAAGAAATTTCATCACTACAATCATCAACCATGGTTCCAGAAGATTGATGATAAAGAATGTTACCCATCTCCTAAAAGAGAGGGGACAGACTAATATGAATAATATGACAAACATTTTTGGACATGGTCATTAGGAAAAATGTTTGCTTGCCCTATATATTTGTTAAAAATGTTTTGTTTTTCTTTTCTTTTCCTTAAAGGGTATAGATAGAAGGGAGAAAAATAGATGCTTGATAAATAAAAATATTAGTTTAGGAAAAAAATAAACTGGGTATACCTTTTTACCCAGAGGAGCTTCATCCAGAAGACATTAAAAATAGAGGGAAAGGATCTACTAGTATAAAAATACTTATGGCCACTCTTCTTGTGGTAGCAAAGTGAAGGGATGCCTATCAACTGGGGAATGATCAAACAATTTATGGTATATAATGATAATGGAATATTATTGTTCCATAAGAAATGACAAGTTGATCACAAAAAAGCATGGAAAGGTATATGAAATGAGGCCAAGTGTAGTGAACAGAACCAGGACAAAATTGTATTCAATAAGAACATTAGTTTATGATGATCACCTGTGAACAACTCAACTATTATCAAAAAGGCAAGATTTCAGAATAACTCAGGACAAAAAAGACTATCTACCTCCATAAAAGTAACTGATAAAGTCTGGATGCAGATTGAAGTGTACCATTCTTCACAAGCAATATGTGTTTTTTTCACAACATGATGAACACGGACATATGTATTGTGTGATAACATATATACAACCTACATCATATTAACTACCTTTTGGGGAGGGAGGAGGTGGAAGGAAGGGGAAAAAGATGGATTGCAAAATGTCAGAAAATTATTATTAAAATTGTATTGATCACTATAGATTAAAGAAATTGAAATTAAAACAAGGTACCATCTCACATCTATCAGACTGGCTAATATGCCAGTAAAGAAAACTGATAAATGTTGGAGAGGATATGGCAAAATTGGGACACTAATGCATTTTGGTGGAGTTGTGAACTGATTCAATCAATCAGAGGACAATTTGGAATCATGCTCAAAGGACTGTAAAATTGTGCATATTCTTTTATTCTATAATAATACTACTAGATTTGTACACCAAAGAGATTAAAATAAGGAAAAAGGACCTATTTGTATAAAAAGATTTATAGCAGCATTATTTTGTGGTGGCAAAGACTGAGGGGATGTCTAATAGGGAACTAGATGAACAAATTCTGGTATATGATTGACCTATAAGAAATGATAATAAACAGAATGATTCCAGAAAAAAAATTGGAAAGACCTACATGAACTAATGCAGAGTGAAGTTAAGAAGAACAAGGAGAACAATGTACACAGTAAAAGCCATATTGTACAAGGTATTCTTAGCAATCCAGGACAATACTAAAGGACTTATGATAAAGAATGCTATCTGCCTTCAGAAAAAGAACATTTAGAGCCTGAATGCAGATCAAAGAATACTATTTCCACTTTATTTTTGGATTCGTGTTTTACATTAATATCATCTCAAAAAAAATGACCCATATGGAAATATGTTTTATGTGATCATACATGTACAACCCAAATCAAACTACTCATCATCTCAGGGAGAAGAAGGGAGGGAGACAATGTGTAAATTATAATTTCAGAAAACATATTAAAATTGTTATTACATGTAATTGGGAAAATAAAATGTTTTAAAAATTGGACTGTTATCTAGAAAAAAATTAAAATTAAAAGAAAAAGAATAAGGTTTTTGAGGTCAAGGACTATCTTTATACTGATATTTGTTCATCCAGGCCTTAGCATATTGCTTAGAACCTAGTAAGCACTTAATAAAAGGAAAAGACTTGTGAGTTCAGATTGTTTAACCTTCCATTCAATTTAAGAACCTCCATATATTTCTGACAGATGGATATCTCTCTGTTTGAATATATCAACTGTGAAGTACATATCACTGAAAATGTGTCATGATGCTCCAAAATTAAGAGTAAATGAATTTCAGGACACTTTTACTGTCACCCATATTTATTTAGCTGATTTGAGGTCTCCTTAGTTATTCATAGGAAGGTTGGCTTGTCAATAAGATTATATTACTTAATATTCCAGCACACTTGATTATGCCTTTGAAACCATTCTGTGCTTTCTTGCCTTTACACCATTGTTTATTATATTCCTCATCATCCCAATCATGATAACAATTATGACATTGTTGATGTACTCATCAGATCTCTCTCATGTTGATGAAATCTGCACACACCTTACATATGTATTTCCACAGACCTAGGAGAGGAATCTCCTTTCCCCTGGCAATCTCTCCCAATGATATTTTATCTGTGATTCAAGAATAAATCAGTCACCTCCTCTTTGAATTCATCCATAATTCCCCCTCCTATCTCTTCTCCTTGGATATCACAGAATTTCCTTTTTTTTTTTAAAAAAAAACCCTTACCATCTGTCATAGATTCAATATAGTGTATGGGTTCCACGGCAGAAGAGCACTAAAGGCTAGGCAATGGGGGTTAAATGATTTTCCCAGGGCCACATAGCTTGGGAAGTGTCTGAGGCCAGATTTAAATGCAGGACCTTGGGTCTCCGTGACTAGCTTTCAATTCATTCAGTCACCTAGCTGCCACGCATAGTATTTTCTATCAATTTATATATTTATTCTAATTCTGGTGCTTTTCTTTATGGATATTGCATACACATATTGTCTCAATTTCCAGTACATTATAAGTTCTAGGAAGTCAAAGACCATGTAACATTTTTTTATTAGCCCAACATCTATGAAGGTTTCTAGTGTGTAATAAGCATATCTTCCAGAGTCTCCTCCATAACCTAATTTCTGTCCATACCAAGGACCGTGTCCTGAAGGAAATACTGTGTGGGCCATGGTCACCTGACTGTGGATACCTTTCATAGAATACTATTTCAGGAAATCCCTTTCTTGCCTCACATCATTCCATACTCTCAGACCATCTCCTCAAGAATTCCTGACTGTCTCCTGTGAGAGGCAACTTCCCACTCTCTAGCTGTGGAAACAGGAAATATTTGTGATCAAATAAATTTTGCCATTGTTCCTTGATCAGTGCTGTCAAATTCCATCTTTTTGGTCTAAATCACCTTTAACTTCCTGGACCAAAATGTCCTTGGCTATCACTCTCCATGTATATTATTTTCCCAATTAAACTATAAGCATTTTAAGGTCAGGGATTATCTTTGATTTTTGCATTTGTATTCTCTCCACTTAGCATAGTACTTCTAACATAATAAGTACTTTTAATTCATTCTTGAATGGAACAAATGCAATTTATTTCCCACAAATACATATAAAACTGTGCAATCTTACACTGGCATGAAAAGGACACTTTTGCCATCATTCTTACAAGTTGACAGCTTTAAAAAAGAAAAGGGTATTCCCTAAGGTAATATATGACTTTCCTTTTTAATAGGTCTAGCAAACCTTCATTAACAAAGTCTATAAACAAATCTCAATTAATTTTCTACAAGCTCTTCATTTGAGGGGTCTGTGCTTTGCTTTAGCCACCATGTGTCCATGAATAATCCATATATCACTAACAGCTAATGTGTAACATAATGTTCATTTTGTGGCTGGAGAATTACTGCTCTCGTATAATGAACTATTTAGGGAAAAGAACTTTATCTAACCTAGGGCAAATGAAGCTTTGCATCAGGGAGCTGACGTTTGTGGTATTAGACGAATGCTTTCTTAACAGAAGACCATGCTTTCTTCCTAGGATTGTACACTTCCTTACTTCATTAACTCTTGTCCCTATCCATTATATCCTAATCTTCTACAGTTAGTGCAACTTTCCTTCACCATCATCATCATCAGGGTCCCTTCAGTGCAGCACTTTCTTTTCCTACCTCAAAGATTAGCGGGTGAAGATTGTAATTTCTAATAGGTCACCCTCTCTCAGAAAAATTTCACCTGAAGTTGAACTGTCTTCTGTACATCAGGTACCACTCTCAACCTTTCTAACTGAATTCTATCTAACTGTATTCGCTCCAGGTATAGTGTCTGCCTAGTGATCTCCAGCTTTTTAAAAATAAGATAAATCAAATAAAATTTCAGAAAGTATTTTGTGAGATCTTCAACAGTTCTTCTTTTTTTCTGTTGTTGGTGCCATGCCTTTCAGATAGTTTAAATGCCTAGTAAATATTGTTGAATGAGTTTGAAACGAAATGTAATCCATACCAATAACTAATCAAAATCTGTTTCTATATTTGATCATGTTTGGTGTTCAGAATGACTACATTGGTATGAGACCTAACACTAATTAAGATGTTAATATTTATTACAACCTAAAATTAATATTGTTAATGAATAAATAATTTATTATTGCAGCAATATTAGATAATTGTAATATTAGTGTCCTACAAACCCAGACCACAAATCTGTGACTTCTAACAAAGGTATGTCTAAATAATAGGGTAATAATTTACTCTAGAGTGGGTTTGAAGCATAACTAGAAGAGATGTACAACTGTTGAAAACGAAATCAATCTGTTATCTCAGAACTGAGATCTTGAACTATATGTTATAAGAATTATCTGCTAAAACTAAACTAAAACTAAAATACTTCTATTAATTTGTTCTAACCACTATTTCCCCTAAATCCTTCGATTTAAGAGTCATAATTTGTGCCATTGCCAATGTAAAATTCAGTGTCCCCTTTGACAGCCAGGACCCTGTTACTTTCAGTAAATGAGGCTTGACTTATACAGAAAAAGAAAAAAAATTACGTTCATACTTTGATGGAACAGACTTAAAATTCCAGGTTATTAAAAATTCTGTCTTTGGAAATTTATTTATGAAACACATTATTTGTGATCTTGTGTCCATTTAGAGAGAAATTCAGGTAGGGTTTGGAATTTCCTATTTTCATTCCAAACTTGTCTTCATATTATAATTCAATAGACACAATGAAATACACAAGCCTGAATTGACTATATGAATTGTAACTGCTTTTTTAAAAGGCAGATTTATACTGTAATAAATGAATAAAATTTAAAATTGTCTGCAATTGAACTTCCGGGTTAAGATGGCGGCAGAGTAAGAAGCAGCTCTTAACCTCTCCTGACCTAAACACACAAAACTCCTCAAGGGGACATAAAAACAAGTCCAGACGAACGGAGGAACCCCACAACAGGGCACAGCGTGGAAGGTACATGGAATCGAGGCATCTCCATGCTAAAAAGGGGTGAAACAGCTCTCACTAAATCACGGGCTGAGCAACCACCCCACCCCCAACCCCTCCACACACAACACCTATAGCGCTGAGGCCAGCTAGGAAAAGGTGGAGCAAATTTGGGGCACCCATTGAGTCATTGGCGGCTCTGGGGCCTGTTCCTGAGACCAGCGGGATTTGGGACCCCAGGAAGCTAGCGAGCACACGTGGAATTTGAGCGTGGGAGAAGGACACCAGAAGCAGACGCAGGGCGCAGAGCACAGGCTGAGAGCGCAGGCACTGGTGGAGGCAGGGGTGGAGGCAGACACAGTCATGAGCTAAAGCTCTGAAACCCTGAGTGGGGAACCAGTGCAGACGGGCATACGACTGTGGAAGCAGCGCCCTGAGACTTGTAAGGAAACCTCTGGCAGAGGATCAAGCAAGGGGGTCCATCAGGGAGCTTGACCTTGGAAAAAACCAGACAGACCTCAGGAGCCAATAGACCGCGGACAGACCCTGAGCACAAGGATAAACCTGAGAAGCTGCTGGCCTAACGATGGCTACCCAGTCTCAGGAAGTTCTGAAGAGAAAGATTAACAACAAGAAAAAGAAGTCTTTAACACTTGACAACTTTTACACAGAGAAAATCCAGACAACCAAGCAAACAG
>NC_058131.1:619708513-619749056 GCF_016433145.1 Gracilinanus agilis
TCCTTCCTTCCTTCCTTTCTTTCTTTCTTTCTTTCTTTCTTCCTTCCTTCCTTCCTTTCTTTCTTTCTTTCTTTCTTTCTTCCTTTCTTTCTTTCTTTCTTTCTTTCTTTCTTTCTTTCTTTCTTTCTTTCTTTCTTTCTTTCAAAAGAGCCAGAACCTGAGACTCAGAAGAAAGAGAAGCCCTTTTCAGGCTCAGACCTGACCAGCAATAAAGTCCACCCTCTAAGCCGGGTCTTTCTTGTCTCTTGCTGCCCAAGCTGGTGTTGCTGCCCCTCAGCGCAAACCCTCTCTGGTTTCACAAGCTGTGTATGGCATTAGGGTTATGCTATGAAGGAACCGGGTGCCTGGGGAGCCACGCACAGGATCTGGAGCCCAGGGGCCCTGGTCCCATGTGGCTCTTCTGTTGGCCTTGGTTAATTCACCTCCCATTCTGGACCTTGGAATTCCCATTTGTCAAGGGAAGGGAGCTGGGGGGCTCCAGAGTCCCTTCCACCTCACAAATGCTAGGGCTTTCTGAGTGGCTTCCGGGTCACGGTCTTGGTGGTCCCGAATCTCTGGTGCATTCTCCCTCCTCGCCTTAATGTGGCTGGCTTCCTTCTGAGGAGGGAGGCTTTGCTCTGCCCCCTCCCCCAGAGCCTTGTGCTCGGGCCTCTAAGATGGCCTTCTCGCTCCTTGGGGTGTGTGTGTAGACAAAGAATATGGACGTGTGTTCACATATCCTGGGTAAACCTCTTTGGGCCTCTCTTGGCTCCCATCTTTGGACACGAACTCCTTGAACACAGAATGTGTTTAATTTGTAGCTTAGCACACAGTAGGTGCTTCGTTAATGCTTGCTGCTTGATTGGTTGGTGGGCCTGGACCTGGATACAGATTCCATCTCAGCTAGGAACTTGATTGGTGGCCCTGGACGCCGCTGAAAGCTCCAATTCCCTCCTTCATAAATGGGGCAGAGCAGCCCACGTGGATTCCAGGGGATTCACGACGAAAGCCACAGAGATCCTCATTTGAAGAAGCTCATGAATAGAGGACGATGCCGGGACGGCCCCCTGCAATTCTCAAGCGTAAAGGAAAAGAGGCCAGTCGGGGTGAGCCTGCCAAGAGGCAAAGATCCCAGAGGGGGCTCCGAAAGCCCTGCAGGGCCGCGATGCCAACAGGCTGACAAAGAGGCAGGCGGGGAACCGTGTCAGAGCCTTGGGGGTTTGGCCACAGAAAGGGAGGGCTGTGACGGCAACCCGACTGTCACCAGAAATCACCGAGTGACGGCCCGAAAGGAGCCAGGAAGCAGGGGAGCCTCCAAAAGGAAATAGCAGGAACCATGAACACGTCCCTAAGAGCTGCCAGAGAGCCAGACACACAGACAGAAGTAGAGAGAGATGGATAGACAGACGGACAGAGAAGAGAAACAGAGACAGAGAGACACAGAAAGATGGAGAAACAGAGACAGAGAGACAGAGAGACAGAGAGAGAGTAAGACAGAGACACAGAGAGAGAGAGGGAGAGACAGAGACAGAGACAGAGATGGAGAGAAAGACAGACAGACAACCAGAGGCAGAGAGAGCGAGAGAGAGAAGTGAATAGCTAAATGAAGGACTTCTTGCCTAGTGAATACGTGTAAGGAATGTCCTGATGGCTAGGATCGCGCGCCCGATGCCTGCTGACTTTCGTGACCTGACAGGTGACATAGAGCCACACTACAAATAGGGATCCCCAAATAGCAGGGGCTGCGCTGGAACCAGCCCATTAGCCCACATTTTACAGACAAGGAAACTGAGGCTCACAACAGCGACCGGCACACATTCAAGAACAACGTTTACCTTTTCCTGGCTGGATGTTGGGCACGTCTCTAACTGAATGGAAGGAAAAGCTTTCAAAATCCCCCGAGCGCGCAGCAGGAACAAGAAGCCTGGGGGAGTCGGGGGAGGTATCTGTCATCCCCAACCTCCTACCCACTCCTGGAGCGGCCCTAGTAGTCTGTCTTGAACCCAGGGCAGTTAAGCTTGTCTCCGATACTGAGTGGTTTGTACAAAAACTGGTCCTTTGGCTGACTTCTTCAGTACTCCACTGACTGTTCAATATATATACACGGATCAAAGCCAGATGGAGACCATTGCCCGGCCGACCCCAACCCGAGAAGGGCTGCCCTCTCTAGCGCACCTTCCTGTCCTGCACGGCGGTGTCTATTTACAAATATTTTTGTAATAAATTTAAATACTTATTTAAATATTTAATTTAAATTAAAAATTAAATATTTAAATACAAATATTTTTATTTACTTAGTTTGAGCTTTACAACAGCCCCCAGAATAGGGAGCTGGGAGGCTTCCTAACTGAGTCAAGCAGAGATGGATGAGGATGAAGATGAGCCTCCCAGAAAGGCCACATTCACAGGCATTTCTTCAGCTCCTGGTATGCATCAAGCACTTTGCTTTTGGGGATCCCCAAAAAGGACCAAAGACGGACCCTGCCCCCCCCCCGGATCTCCCAGCCTAAGGAAACAGCACCTAAGAGCGAGAGAGGATGGACTGGAGCTAATGCAGAGAGGAAGGCTCTAGGTGTAGGGAAGACTGAGAAGGGCAGTCGGTCTGGCCCCTGCCATGCACCAGGGGGGCTTACTTTGGGGTTCTCTCTGTATCTCTAGTGCCCGGCCTATCGTAGGTGCCCAATAACAAGGCTTCTGGTGGCTCAGTGGAGAGAGTTCCAATTCTGGAGTCAGAAAGGCCCGAGTTCAAATCTAGCCTCAAACCCTTGATCTTAGGCAAGTCACTCACCCAGTCGGCCTCAGTTTCCTCAACTGGAAAATGAGCATAACGATGCGCACTTACTTCCCAGGGCTTTTCATGAGGGTCAGAGGAGATGACATTTGCTCAGTGCTTAGCGCAGCGCCTGGCCCATAGTGGGTTCTAGGGGAATCTCACCGCTTTCCCTTTATCTTTGTGGAACAAATGAACCTGGACATAAAGGCTCCTCTTCAGATAGTCAGACTTGCAGGAGATGAGTCACCAGATCCTATTTTTCAAGCTGGGAAAGATCCTCGGAATCTTCTAGGCAAAGGGCCTGCTTTTACTTGTGATGAACGTGACCCTCGGAGGGGGGAAGGGGCTCGCCCACAGTCCCACAGGGAGCAAGGAACAGAGCTGGGATTTGAACTCAGGACCTCTGCCTCCAGGCCCTGGCTCAGTCCATGCCCTGAGCGGCCTCCCCATGAGTCGTCCATCATTCCTAATATGCATCACTAGAGACAGCGTGATGAGGCCCCGCTCTCGTGGGCTGACGGCTTTCATGTGCAGTTCTAGTGACAGATGCAGACACACTTCTCCAGATGGGACTGACTAACCCGCTGACGCCGGCCCAGGCCCGATCGAGGGGGTGAACCATGCTTTTCCCATGGCTCACTCGGGCCAGCCGGCAGGAGGAGGCTGCACAAGCCTTCCTGGAGATTGGAGGGCTCCAGGGTGGCCCCTAAGAATCCAGCCTGCCTGGATTTCTCTCTCTGTCTCTCTGTCTCTCTCTGTGTCTCTGTCTCTGTCTCTCTGTCTGTCTCTCTCTGTCTGTCTCTCTGTCTCTGTCTCTTTCTGTCTCTGACTCTCTCTGTCTCTGACTCTCTCTGTCTCTGTCTCTTTCTGTCTCTGTCTCTTTCTGTCTCTGACTCTGTCTCTCTCTGTCTCTCTCTCTCTCTGTGTGTCTCTGTCTCTGTCTCTCTCTGTCTGTCTCTCTGTCTCTCTGTCTCTCTGTCTCTCTTTCTCTGTGTGTGTCTCTGTGTCTCTGTCTCTCTCTCTGTCTCTCTCTGTCTCTCTCTCTGTCTCTGTCTCTGTCTGTCTCTGTCTCTCTGTCTCTCTGTCTCTCTCTCTGTCTCTTTCTCTGTCTCTGTCTCTCTGTCTCTCTGTCTCTCTCTGTGTGTGTCTCTGTGTCTCTGTCTCTCTCTGTCTCTCTCAGTCAGGGCTCTTTAGCTCAGAAAGGCCAAGCCCAGCAGCAGCAGCAGCAGCAGCAAGCACGGGGCTGCCCAGCCGGCCTGGGAGGGCTGCAATGTGGTCTGACCGCATTTCGCCCGGAGTTGCTGCTAATCTGATGGTGTTTGGGCCATAAATCGTGCCTGGCCCTTGGTGGGGGAGGTGGGGGGAGGGAGGGCCGGGGCTGGGGCCCGGGGGGAGCTGCTTTACAAGGGCATCAGGAGCCGCCGGGCGGGGCACCCCTTCCTGGTGCCAGAAGCCNGGGCCCGGGGGGAGCTGCTTTACAAGGGCATCAGGAGCCGCCGGGCGGGGCACCCCTTCCTGGTGCCAGAAGCCAGTGAAGAAGCCAAGGGGACGTCCGCTGGGGGCAGAAGGCCGGTGGGTCTGAGGGTCGCCGAATCCTCCCAAGTCAGAGCTGGAGGGAAGCCGAGAGCTGGGCAAATCCCTCCCAGGCCTGAGTTTTGCAGATGGCAGGACCCCTTTGGGGAGAGCCCGCAGACTCGTCCGTCCCGCTCTGTGGAGGAGCCCAAAGATTCGGAGCCAGGAGGGTCCCCGGCGGCCGTCGTTTCACAGATGAGGAAACCGAGACCCGTCGAGGGTGACGCGCCGCCGCTCTGCCCAGAGCCGCCCGGGCTCCTGAGAGCCACGACCAAGGCAGGCCCGGAAGGCCGGTGGCCGGACCCCAGCGCGGGGCTCTTTCTCCCGGACGGTCACAGGCTCGCCAACCAGCCGCCACGAGCTCAGAGCTCAGCGGCTGCTCCAAAGCTCTCACTTCAGAGGTGGCCCAAACTCCCGGGTCCAGCCCAAGCTCTGGGCTTCCATCTCTGTCCAACAGGATCGGAGAAGCTCGGAGGCGGGCCAGAAGAGAGCTCCCCTGGCCCTTCCCTCTCATTCCACGGGGGCTACGTGGCTGGCCCAGGACCGTGGGGTCACCGTGGCAGGGCTGGGCTTTCCCCTGAGCGAGGATCCAGGATCGGCACGGCTCACCTCTCCTTGCAAGCGGCTCCCGGGGCCGGGACAGCAAGAGAGGGGGCTGCAGCTCCTTGAGATGAGAAGAAGGTCAAAGGAGGGGGAGGGCCTCTGTTTGGCTTCGGGGGGACGGTGATCCCTGAGCACCAGGAAAAGCTGGGGCTGTCCCAGGCTTGTTTCATCTCTGTTTGTTCCTGGAAAGGATGTCACAGAAATGACTGGTGAAGAATGAATATTCGGTATAAGCGCAGCGAGCCGTGCCGTGGAGGGAGCACTGGCCTGGAGATCAGGCAGACTCATCTTCCTGTATTCAGATCTGGCCTCAGACACTTACTGGCGAGGGACCCTGGGCCAGTCACGTCACGTGCCTCAGTTTCCCCACCTGTAAAATGAGCTGCAGAAAGAAATGGCAAACCGTGCCAGTATCTCTGCCAAGAAAACCCCCACCAGGAGCAAAGAGAGCCAGCCATGACGGAGGAACAAGACTAAATCCGTAATAGAGAATGAAGCTGCCCTTGAGGCGTCCGAGTCCCCTGGCCCAGATACCCTCCATCCTCAGGGCCTGTGAAGAACTTCTGAAAGATGGCGGGGAGGGGGAGACACGCCGCAGTCCCGAGGGAAGGCCGGGGTCCTGGTCTTCGAGAGAAATGAGGCAGCGACCTTTCCATGTCGGTGAGCTTGACTTCAATCCCAGGGAAAATTCCAGAATAAATCGTTCAGGAGGTGATTGGTGAAAACTCAGCCTGGGTGCCGGCGACACCGCAAGGCCCCGGTGAATGTCGCCATGTCCTGTTCGCCCAGAAAGACGAGCCGGCGTGGCCTCCCGCCAGACCCCCCCCTCTGACAGGTGAGGGGAAGGCCGGGCTGGAGTTTCCTCAGCTTCTAGCCGAGATCTGGATGAATCGTCTCCTTCAGAGCGGCGGGGACAGGAGGACACACGCACATTGCTGAAGAACGGAGCGGAGGCCCAGATGCAAAGAGCTGCTGCTGATGGTTCCGTGTGCACGTGGCAGGAGGTCCCGGGGAGGCCTCCAGGGCCCTCTGCTCAGCCTCCTGCTGACTAACATTCTTTTCCGTGACCTGAACGAAGCCCCCAGTAATCGGCTTATCAGAAATTGAGAGTGAACGGTGGGCGTGACGGGATCAGGAGCCAAAGGATAACCGAGTCTCCATCCGGGACCTCCAGGCCCTCCAGGCCCCTCAGCCTCAAAAGCATGAGGTAGCCGAGGGCCAGGGGTCATCTGTACAGCTGGTGAAACTCTCGGAAGCTCTATGGAAGGGATGGAGGTAGAAAAGGAAGCAGCCACTGCAAAGAGCCGCCATGGCTCGGGGGTCATCTCATTGCCTGTTGGGGCAGGGTGGCTCGATGGGCAGAGAAGGGCAATGACTCAAACACAAATCATCTAGAATTTGTCAAAACGTCGGGCAGGCTAGCAGGCTCTCCTTGTGGGCAAGTCCAAAGACGCAGGTGATGAAGGGAAAGGAAGAGGTATTTGGCTGAGGCTGGGAAAGAGGAGAACGAGAAGGGGGGCCCCCAGGAGTGCGACAGAACCAGGTGAAAATAGAAATGGCAGACGTTTAACACAACAAACAAAAATAAAATACAACATTAAAAAAAGAGAGAGAGAGAGAGAGATGCAGGGGAGGAGATAGTACAGTTCGTTGAATTTAGAAGTAACTGAATGAGCAAAGCCAAAGAAGAGTAACGAGGGATGAGAGTCAACCTGAAGGGAAATGCTTATTCTCTACTAGGAAGCAGGATTGCACACTCAGCAGAGCACAAGACATGGGGTCAGGAAGGACTGGGTTCAAATTCCACCTTCCTAGCTATGTGACCCTGGGCAAGTCACTTGACTTCTGGATGTCTCCGTTTCTTCATCTGTAAAACAGACTGAGAGTACAGCACCTGCCTCACTGGATGACTAGGAAGATAAGGAGAGCTGATGTGTGTGCAATGCTTTGTAAATGCTCAATACAGAAATGGGAACCATTGCCATTGCTACAGAGATCTGGGCTTGGCAGAGTGTTTGGTGACATCTTGGTCAGCTTTTTGGAGAGCAGCACAGGCCAGCCGGTCCTTCGGATTTGCAGGGAATACCGGGCTGGAAGAAGGGAAGGCATGGGACCACCGTCAGAATGCAGGAAGCTCCGGGAGAAGGTGGCCAAATAGAAAGGTCGACAGCAGTGACAACAACCAGATGACCCCTGAGGCCCCCTTGAGCCCCAGCCCTTTGACCCAGTGACTGGGGATGGGTATGTCTAGAGACCTCTATCGTGGTCCCAGGACACGAGGTCACGAGGTCCTCATGGGCTCATTCCACGGGGTGCTCCGCCATCTAAAAATATCGGCTTTATACTCGTTCATTCAGAGGGTCTGAGTTTAGTTGTTTTTCAACAGTTTGGTTCTCTGTGAACCCATTTAAGGTTTCCTTGGCAAAGATACCCAAGTGGTTGGTCATTTCCTTCTCAGGCCCATTTTATGGATGAGGAAACTGAGGCAAACAGGGTGGAATGACTCACCCTGGATCACACAGCTGGTAAGCGTCTGAGGCCACGCACGTGTGACTTCAGGTCCATCCCCCGCCCCACCTCACTGCCCGGAACTCTCAGAAGAATCATAAAGGCATGCATCAGGGGCAGCAGCAGCCCACACGTCTCTTAACTAAGTAAATATAATAATTCCTTCTGGCAAAGTATCTCAGCTCCACTCGTCCCAAGAAGGTTCTATAAACTCTGGAAGATTTAGACTGGACGCAGCCAACGTCCTCATCAAAGGGAAGCCCTGGGGACCCGGCGTGGCTCCCTGCTGCTGCAGTGATAGGTCAAAGAATTGGGTGGGGGGGAGGCCATGCCCCTCTCGCCATGGACTTAGTGACTCCATCAAAGTTGGTGCCGCACGTGGATCAGTCACAGGGTGGACGACGTGGTATCCCAACGGACGTCTGTGGCGAGGACACCTTCAGAGGGATTCAGGAGAGCCGGATCAACACTGGGGGGCTTTGAGTCGAATGTGTCGGGGAGGAGGCAAATATGGCGACCAAAACCAGAGAAAAGGGGAACGAAGGCAACCTCGGCAAAGAGCAGAGAGGTCTCTTCTGAGCCAGGCTTTTCTTTCTCAAGAGCGTGAAATAATACGGGGGAGAGAAGAGTCTTGTGAGAGCAGGGAAGGAGGAGAGGAAGGGAGGTGGGGCTAGACCAGTGCTAGCTCGTATCACAGAGCCTCAAAAGAGCCACCGTAATGAAGGCGTCACCACGGGGAGGACCACGAGAGGCACCCAACGTGGATTTGCACAGAATGAAACAGGAAGAGCCAAAAGCAACGATAGTCCACACTAGCCAAGGCTTGCAGAGTATTTGCCTTTTTGTCAGCAACGTAACCAGAGTGCGCTCTGCCCTCATAGAAGTCTAGACCAGGAGCTAGAAGGAACCCGGGAGAAGATCACCAAGTCCAGCCTGTCCATTCTACGGGGGAAGAAACTGGCATGGAGAGGGGGGAAGCGATGGACCCAAAGTCACACACAAAGAAGGCTTAGGGCCAGGAACTGAACCCAAGTCTTCTGATTCCAAACCTTGAAATCACAGACTTCAAAGGAATTCTCCTCCCCAGTGCCTCAATGGAACTTTATACAATAATCATAATTTGTGCTTATCTAAAATATTGTTGATGATATCCATTGTCTTATCTCTCTCCCTAGGGAACAAAGTCATTGTTTATCACTAATAGTATGAAAAACATGGACAGTTAGGGGGCACGGTTGATAGTCTAGGGCAGGGGTTCCCAAACTTTTTTGGCCTCCCGCCCCCTTTCCAGAAAAAATATGACTTAGCACCCCCTGTCACATACTATCACCGCCCCCTTACAGTTATTCGCTGCCCCCAAATGCACCTGTGGCCATCACCGCCTCCCTGGATCACTGCAGCACCCACCAGGGGGCGATAGCTCCCACTTTGGGAATCACTGGTCTAGGGCTTATGCATTTGGCACCCAAGAATTCAAATCCTATCTCAGATACTATCTGTGAGACCTTGAGCAAGTCATTTAACGCCATTTGTCACAATTTCCTCATCTATAAAATGAGTTGTAGAAGGAAATGGCAAACCACTCCAGTGTTTGTGCCAAGAAAACCCCAAATGGGGTCACAAAGAGAGGGACACAACTGAAAAATGGCTGGACCACAGAAATGAATAACAGCAACATTACCCTGTGGTTTTCCTAAGGTGGCCTCTCCTGCTGAGGACAGGTATTAGTATCTCACTTTTGGGGTAACGGAATCTTTTGTTTTTGCATAACTTTCATTCCTGAGTCTATTCATTCTCCCTTTGCTCCCAAGTCATCTGTTGTGTCAAAGGTTAGAAAAGGAAAGAGAGTGGGGGAAAGCAATTCATTAAACACAACAACAGTAATAGTGGGCTGCCCTTCATGCCCATTGGCTCTCACCTCTGCAAAGAAGGGCGGGACTTTTCCTATCTCTTCCTTGCAACCAAATTTTGTCATTATAAGTTGAACATCCAGCCTCATTCCTCTCAGCCTTTCTATTTTCACTATTGTGATCAATATGCAAGTTGGTTTTATGATTCTGCCCCTTTTACTCTATATTGGTTCATATATCTTCCCATGACTCTCTTAATTTTTTTTAAATTTAAAAAAACCCTCACCTTCCGTCTTGGAGTCAGTACTGTGTATTGGCTCCAAGGCAGAAGAGTGGTCAGGGGTAGGCAATGGGGGTCAAGTGACTTGCCCAGGGTCATATAGCTAGGAAGCATCTAAGGTCAGATTTGAACCCAGGATCTCCCATCTCTAGGCCTGGTTCTCAATCCACTGAGCCACTGAGCTGCCCCTCTCTTAATTCTTAATATTTGTCATTTATTCCAGCATAATAATATATTGTTGTAAAGTGTGGCAACTCTACCCTTGCACTATTGAATTAGTGGTCCTCAATTTGTTTAGTGATCCCTCAGCCAAACACGACTGACAATCATTTTTTCCTGAGTTGTTGGGGAATGGAAGTAAGAATTTCAATATATTTTTTTTTCAATTCAACTCAATATAATTTTAAAGAATTTACGAAAACACATTGGTCAATCTCTGGATGATAAATTTCTTCATACTCCCCCAGGATGGCAGCTTCACAGCCCATTCCAAAGTTTGTTTTTGGAGCTTTGGAAGCCAGGAGGAATCTTCTGGAGAGGCCCTCTGTTGGCCCAGACTTCTGATGTGTAGGTGACCCCGTGCTCCTTAGGCCAACCTGAATTCCCAAGAGCAGTTGCCCAGAGCCCCCCATTGAAGTTGTGGCTGAGGTGGGGTTTGGGCACAGATCTTCCTGACTTCCAGTGCTTAGTACAGTGTGGGCATATTGCAAATGTTGACTAGAAGCTAATGGACTCGGGGGCTAGCTCTCTGTCTCCTTCCTAGGCCATTAAAGTATAACATCAGCAATCATTACTAGTCCTAAAATAATGATTATTGAATTGATCTTATCATTTTGTTAGTAGAGGGAACTCCTGGGGAGAAAACGTCCTTCCCAATAAAGTTGCTATAATGATGGTTGTTGTTGTTGAGGAAAGAAAGAGGAGAAGAAACAATACCAACAACACAGGTTATCATAACTGGATACAAATCTCTATTGCATAGTAAAACATGTGCAACCTAAATCATATTACCTGCTGTCTTGGGGAGGGAGGAGGTATGGGAAGAAGGGAAAAAACATGAATCACAAAATGTCAGAACTAAAAACTGAATTGAAGAATTGAAAATTGAGGGATTGTCCATCAATCATGGTATATGAATGATTGTGAAAGAACATTATGCTCTAAGAAATACTAAGCAGAATGATTTTGGAAAAAATCTGGAAAGAATTACATGAACTGATGCAAAGTGAAGTGAACAGAACCAAAAGAACATTGTATACACAATGACAGCAATATTTCTTGACAAACATCTGCAACTGACCTAGTTATTTTCAGCAATGCAGTGACCAAGAAAGCCCCAGAGACTCAAGATAAAAAATGCCATCTGCCCTCTTAGAAGGAACTGATGGAGTCGGAATGCAGACGGAAGCATAATACATTTCATTTTCTTCTTCTTTTTTTATTTGAGATCTCTTCCACAAAATGACTAACATGAAAAAATATTTTGCATGATTACACATGTAAAATCTATACCAGATAATTTGGAAATCAAAGCTTTTTAAAAAATGAAAACATTATTTTAACATGTAATATTATTTTAAAATTGTATCAATGTATAATCTGAAGAAATTAAAACTATCAATAATCACATGAAAAAGTATTCTAAATCCCTCCTAATTTGAGAAATGTAAATCAAAACAACCCTGAGGTTACTACCTCATGCCTAACAGATTAGCCAATTTGACGGTAAAGGAAAATATTATATGTTGAAGTGGATGTGGCAAGATTGGGACACTAATGCATTGTTGTTGGAGTTGTTAATTGATTCAACCATTCTGGAAGGAAATTTGGAATTATGCCCAAAGGGCTTTAAAAGATTGCATGCCCTTTAATCCAGCCATACCACTACTTGGTTTGTAACCCAAAGAGATAATAATGAAATACATTTGTACAAAAATGTTCATTGCCACGCTCTTTGTGGTGGCAAAAAATTAGAAAATGAGGGGGTGTCCCTCGGGGAATGGCTGAACAAATTGAGGTTTATGATGGTGATGGAATACTATTGTGCTATAAGGACTGATGATCTGGAGGATTTCTATATGAACTGAAAAGACTTCCATGAACTGATGCAGAGTGAAATGTGCAGAACCAAGAGAACATTGTACACAGAAAGTGAAACATTGTGGAACTATCCATTGTAATGGACTTTACTACTAGTAGCAATGCAATAATCCAGGACATTCCTGAAGGACTTATGGGAAAGAAGGCTATCCACATTGAGAGAAAGAACTGTGGGATTAGAAATGCAAAAGAAAAACCTATGACTTATCACTTATCATTTATATATAGGTAGACAATTTGGGGTTTTGGCTTTAAAAAATCTCTCTGTAGCAAAAATGAATAATATGGAAATAGGTATCAAGTGACAACGCGTTCAATGCAGTGGAATCGCTTGTCAGCTCGGGGGGGGGGGGTGGGAGGGAAGAGCAGAGGGAAAGAAAATTAATCATGTAAACATGGGAAGATATTTTAAAAATAAATAAATAAAATTTTAAAACAATATATAATCTGGAAAAGGACAACACTGAGGGAGTTATGAGAAAGAACACTATCCACATCTAGAGAAAGAACTGTGGTAGTAGAAATCCAGAAGAAAATTTGATTTATCACTTGTTATTAGGATTTAGGATTCTGGTTTTAAAAGATTATTCTATTACAAAAATGAATAATATGGAAATTATAACCCAGTAGAATTGCTTGTCAACTCTGGGAGGAGGGAGGGAAGAGGGAAGGAAGACAACAAGAATCATGTAACCATGGGAAAAACATTTAAAATGTCTTGATCATAATATAATTTTACTAATGTCACTAAAGTTGATGTGATAATTGTCAGATTCTTCTGAGAATAAAAATTAATTTTCTTTATACTTTAAATATATATTATACATATAATCTTGAAAAAAACAATTTATCAAAAATAATAATAGTTGGAAAGGGTACGTAACATAGTGCATACCTGACCCAGAACCTCTTCCATGACATCTTCCATAACTAGGGTGTGATGCAACCTCTATCTGGAGGTCTTCAGGGCAGGGGAGTCCACAGCCCTACAAGCCAGTCCATTCCTCTTTGCAGCAGCTCTCAGGGTTAGGGTACTGGCCTTGACTTCAAACCAAAAACCCAACTCTTTGTTGCTTTGGAAAACTCAATACAATTGTATGAATTCTATACTGTGTGACAGACCCCGGAGCAAGGCTCTCAAGGTATAAAGGACAGAAGTGTTTCCTGTCCTCAAGGCACTTACATTCTACTTGTACTCGTTGCTCCTAGTTCTCACCTCTGGAACTTAATAAAAACAAGTCCAACCCCTGCTCCTCACTGGATCCCCTTTCAAATGGCCGAAGCCAGCTGTCACAGCCTCCTTACACCTTCCACTCCCTAAGATCGATATCCTTCATGCCTTCAGCCTGCCCTCACACTAAGTGGCAACTCCACATCCTGGCTGTCTCCTCTGGACTCTGCCCAGCCTGTCAATGGCCTTTCTCCAATGCCGTCAGTGCCCAGAGCGGAATGCACACCTCCAGGTGATCTCTGAGCAGACCAGGGCAGAGAAATGCTCACCTCCCTCGTCCTGGGTGCTCCACCTCTCCCTGCGCCTCCCAAAGTGATTCCTTTTCTCTTGCTGGTGTATCACACTGTTGACTCAAGCTCTCAAACTGCATTTATTGTCTGCTAACGCCCTAGAGCTGTGCAGACTGAGTTCTGGCCTTCAGTCACCATCTGACTCCTCTCATTCTCCAGGATGAAAATCCTGTTTATGATCCACTATTGATACATTGGCCAAGGATTCAAATGGCTTGGACAGAGCTCCACACTGAATGCAACTTCAAATTGCATTGCATCTAGTCCTCATCTGGAGACCGGGCTATGTATGTATCTCCAAGAAGACTTCAAAACCTCTTCTTGAGAACCTCCAGTGACGGGAAATCACCCCCTCCTGAGACAGCCTGTTCAGTGGGACTCCGGAAGTGCTCCTGCTCTGCAAACTTCTGGGATGTGAAGAAACCCAAGACTGCACCACCCAGTCTCCTCACAGCAACCCCAAGGAACCTCTCCACATTTATCTGGAGTTTTCAAATTTACTCACCATGATCACTGGGGAAATCACTGAGCCACAGAACAAGAATGGATTCAAAGTCTTTTATAGGGCTGAGGATCTCTGGAGCTCTCCTGCATAAACACGCAGGGGCTAGCAGCTCTCTACAGTGACGGGACATGATCCAGGGACAATGAGAAGGCTAGGAGATAGTTGAACATAAACATAAAACTGGAGCTGGAACTCGGAAGTCCTCTAGACCCACCCTGTCATTTATAATAATGGGGAAACTGAGGCCCAGGAGATGGATAACTTACCCAAGATCAAAAAAAAATAAGCATCAGAAATGGAATTAGAACTGAGTTCTTCTGGCACCTTTGAGTATTTGGAAGGTTGTCAGTCAAAAAGAAGAAAAAATAGAATTCGTTTGTTGGTTCTAATGGACTGTCCTAGGAACGATGTACTGAAGAAAAGCAGATTTAGGCTTGATATAAAGAAAATAGTCACATCACAGAGAACCATCCCCTAGAACTGTGATGGCAAACCTCTGTGGGCACACCTGCCATCACCCCAGCACAGAGTTTGCCAGAGTTCAGCACTAGAAAGCCAGAGGGTCACAGGACCAGGCTGCTCCCTTCCCTCCCTCTCCACACATGCCTGAAAACATCACCTGCCCCTCTGAAAGGTTCTACATTAGCGTGTGCTAAACTCCTCATCTGGAGAGGTCTTCAAGCAGAGGGTGGAGAGCCACTCTTTAGGGATGATGTGGCGGGGCTTCTTTTTCCCATCTGAGAAGGTCTTGGTGTCTCTTTGAGCTCAGAGAAGTGGAGCTGCCCTAGGGTTTATCTCTTGTCCTCTGGCTTCTCAGTACTGGTCTCTGACACTGCTGGGTCTACTGTAAAAGCCTCCCAAGACCTCAGGCTGTCACTTCCCCAGGCAAAATGATACTGCAACACTAACCATTGCTCTTTGGATTTTCAGCCACTTTTGCTTTGCTTAATTCCTGTCAGTAAGGGTCCTCCATTGGATTCCCAACCTTCGCCTAGTCAGACTGCCAGAAGTTAAAAACCAAACCAAAACACACAAAAACCCCGGAGGGCTTTCTGCTCTGCAGCCAAGTACAGGAATGACTTTCTTTTTTTTTTTTTTTAAACCCTTGTACTTTGGTGTATTGTCTCATAGATGGAAGATTGGTAAGGGTGGGCAATGGGGGTCAAGTGACTTGCCCAGGGTCACACAGCTGGGAAGTGGCTGAGGCCGGGTTTGAACCTAGGACCTCCTGTCTCTAGGCCTGATTCTCACCCCACTGAGCTACCCAGCTGCCCCGATGACTTTCTAAATAAAAGTCCAAGGTATTTGGGTAGGAATATATCCTGAGGGTTGAAGAGATGCTCCAGGGACTCGGGAAATGAGGAGGATTGCCAGGGACATCATGACTTCCATTCACATAGAGCCTTAGGGTTGCCTCTGTGGCTTTCCTTTAAAAACAGACAAACCTAAGGAGCTGGTACTTTGTGGAGAAGGGGAGCTCTGAATCACAGGCTCTGGGCCCATGACTTCAAAAAGTCTAGCGTTGGCCCTGTGAGTTCACTGGTATAGACCAGAGTCAGGAAGATCTAAGTTCAAACAATACTTAGTAGCTAAGTGACTTTGAGGAAGTGACAACTTCTATTTGCCTCAGTTTCATCAACTGTAAAATGGGGATAGCAATAGCACCCACCTGCCAGGGTCATTGTGAGGATCAAATGAAATATTTGAAAAGTGCTTAGCACATTGCCTGGTACATAGTAGGTGACTGATAGATGCTTGTGCTCTTCCCTCCCAGATAAGGAAAACTCCTTCTCCAGGTACAGGTTTGCATCTTCATTGCTATGTAGAGCATTGGGAAAAGAGAGTAGTAGAGCAAGAGGAAACTTTCCCCTGTGGCACACGGATCACTCACCTCCTATTGATTTAGACAAAGAGAACTGCCAGAGCCCCAAGAGTTAGAGTGATTCCTCGGGGTCACATAGCAAGCCAAAGACAGGACTTGAGCCCAAATTCTTCTGACTCGTAAGGCCAAACCATGATGCCTCTCAGGATAGCTATTCTTATAGCCATTTCACAGATGAGGAAACTGAGGCTCAGAAAGTGTATTATTATTCTTTATTTTTCTATATGATTTTGAGGTCTGCAGGTTGCACCTCCATTTCTCTGGTCTTGACCTTCTTCTCTCACCACATTTCTCAAAAGCAGGTGAAGAGCATATGTATTATATGGGCAAGTAGGTGGTCTAGTGAAGAGAGTGCAGGGCCTGGAGTCAAAAAGACCTGAGTTCAAATCTGGTTTCAGACACTTACTAGCTGTGTGACAACCATGGGCAAATCACTTATCCCTGTTTGCCTCAGTTTTCTCATCTGTCAAATGATCTGGAGAAGGAAATGGCCAACCACTCCAGTGTCTTTGCCAAGAAAACCCCAAGTAACTGAACAACAACATTCTAGTCCTATGGTCCCCCATTTTATAGATAAGGAGACTGAGGCTTGGTAAAAGTAAGAGACTTGCTCCAATTCCGAGGCCAGTACAGTGCAGAGCTGGGCTGCCCACTTGCTTCCTCTTGGAAGCTGAGATGATGCTGGTCACTGGTTGGACATTCCTAATCCATTTCACATTCCTTCTTCCTAAACTCCAGGGAGTCGTGCTTTCGATTCTCTCCATTGACTAGATATATTAAAGAGACACTTTTTAAGCGTGTTTAAGAAATACTAAGGTTGCGGGCGGAGGGGTAGCGTAGAGAGTGCCAGGTCCAGAGCCTGGAGGTCCTGGGTTCTAATCTGACCTCAAATACTTCCTAGCTGTGTGACCCTGGGCAAGTCACTTCACCCCATTGCCTAGCCCTTCCTGCTCTTTTGCCTTCGAATGGATACTAGACAGAAGGGAGGGTTTAAAAAAAGAAAGGAAGGAATCCTAAGGGTCCTCCCATCCCAACGTGGCTTACTTCCTTTCCTCGGCTGCACAATAGGCTTAATAGCCCATAGCCACACACAGGAGGGCTGTGAGGAAGGGCTGGTGAGCCTGCCAACTTGGAAACGCCAAGCCGCTCCCAGGCCTTGCCCCCGGGGCCAGAGAGGCAGAAGAGAAACCCGAGCAAAGGGGAAGGCCGGCGGTCCCTTCTTTCGGAAACAAAGGGGAGCCCCTCCGGAGGGGCGCGGAGCCGTGGGGCAGCCGCTGGCGGAGGGAGGAGGCCGTGCACTGCCTCTTTGGAGCCCGCCCCACCGAGCCACCTGGTTCGCATTACTGCTCTGGCGTGTAGAGACGAGCCCGGCGCACCACACAGGTGGAAGTGTGAGGCTGAGCCCCACTGAAGTCCGGACTCGGAGAACTTTCCCAGCATATCACCGTTACACCAACATCTGGGCTCCAGGACGCCACGCTGATCCGCTGCAAAAACTGCCCCTGTTCCCCAAAGCTGCCCATTTGGTTCTCACTTCTCAGGTAGTCGGGGGCGGGCCGGCAGGGCGGGCTCTCTCGCTGGCCCGACTCGGCACTCAGGGCTGACGTCCTCCCTCCGTCCGCACGGAGCAGACATTCCCAGAGGGGGAAAGGCGGAGCCCCCTGCCCTCCGGAGACTTCCAGTCTAGCAGAGGAGAGCTCGGCGTTTAGCTCCGTGTGGGTGTCGCCAGCTCCAAGCTGTGTCAGCCAGAGCCCCGCGTGACCATCCCGCGCCGGAAGAGCCTTCCTCTCCCCTCGTCGTGGGGGCCAACCTCAACGTCAGGGCACCGCAATTCAGTTCCAATCCCAGCGGGCCCGCCCAAAGCTCCCTCGTCCCTTTGCTTGGGCTCAAGTCATCGCCAGGTAGAGGTCGGAGAGTTTCTAGTAAACTCAACCCAATAGAGCAGATATTTTCATTGGGGGGCGGCGGGGGGGGATCAAAGAAACCAGACAAGCGTCCGGCCTCAGATCAGGTGAACTCTCCAATCTCTCCGGTGCCAGGAGCGCGCTAAACCCCAGGCCCAGCCTTCGGGATCTTGGGGGCTTGGGAGGGCTTCAGGGGAACTGCGAATACATACATGCAAAGCCCCAGTGCCGAAGCCCATACAAGGAAGTGATTGGGCTGAAGACTGCAAAAGTCTTGCCCTCAGGGAGTTTACAGCCAAAGGGTAGCATTAAAAGATGTCCCCAACTACAAAGGGGGGCGGGGCGGGGTGCTGCTGTGTGTCCCTGCAGATTCAGACATCCATGTGCATCCCGCCAAACGTGTACCTATAATGTATAAGTGCATGAAGCCATGTGGTGGCTGTGCCGTTGACTGGCTCTGTGGAGAGAGCCAGCGAGGGAGGGAGGGTGGGAAAGAGAGATACATAGACAGGTAAATAGGTGGATAGATAGATAGATAGACAGACAGACAGACAGACAGACAGACAGACGGAGGGACAGATAGATAGATAGATAGATAGATAGATAGATAGATAGATAGATAGATAGACAGACAGATAGACAGATAGATGGATAGATAGATGTATAGATAGAGAGAAATAGAGAGCGATGCATGGAGAGAGAGAGAAGGAGAAGGATGGATGAATGGATGATGATGATAGATAGATAAATGCATGGAGAGAGAAGAATGGATGGATAGCTAGATGGATGGATGGATGGATGGATGGATAGATAGACAGACAGACAGATAGATAGATGGATGGATAGATAGACTGATAGACGGATTGATTGATAGATTGATACAGAAAGACAGATGGATAGATGGATGGACTCGATAGCTAGCTAGCTTGATAGAGAGATCTGGGCCAATTTTCCAGGCTGGGCACTTCTACAGGGCAAGCACTTACTAAATGTTTTCTCCCTTCTCTCTTCATTCATTCCTGGGCTTTGTAGCTTCAAAGCACAGCACTAATCCCAATGGTAATGGCAAGGATAAATCGCTGCACTGGTGGCCCCAAGGAAGGCTTAAGGTGGCCTCTTACACTAAGTGGATTATCTCTGAAAAATGGCCAGGAGGGCACGTGTGGGTCATAGGCTGGCTTGCAATCCACAAATGGGAGAAATGTCCTCATGGATCAGATCCCAAAGCTCCTGAAGGATCTAACGCATCACAGTCTCATGAGAATGTGCGGGCAGATCCACATGAAGGTGTGTATTTCTACACACTTGACAGAATATGCTGATATTATGAACATTTGTATAGTTTTGTCTTAAAAGAGTCCATTTCTGAAGGAATGAGGGAAAACAGGGTGACCCGTGCACTGTTGCAAACTGCTCCCACTGTTCTGGAGAATGATGTGTAACTGCCCAAAGGGCTAACAAAACGCGCCACTCTTTGACCCAGCAATAGCACAATCAGGTCTGCATCCCAAAAAGGAAAATGTGTACAAAAATATCTCTTGGTCTCCTTCTGTGGTAACAAAGAATTGGAAATTGAGGGGATGCCCATCAGCTGAGAAATGGCCGGACAAGCTGCATCATGTTATTATGACAGAATCCTGTTGTGCTATAAGAAAAGATGAGGGGGTGGTTTAAGAAAAAACATGGCAAGACTTATACGAACTGATTCAAAGTGAAGTGAAAAGAACTGGGAGATGATTGTTCACTGTAACAGCAGTGCTGGAATGATGACCAACCAGGAAAGTCTTCGCTACTCTGATCAATAGTGATCCAAGACAATTCCAAAGGGCTCATGATGAAAAAGCTCTGTCCGTCTCCAGAGAGAGACCTGGGGAACTTCCAGTACAAATGGCAGTTTCAGTTTCTCACTTTATTTTTTGCTTTTTGGTAATATGACTAAGATGCAAATATGCTTTTCATGATTGTACATGAATAATTGATACCATTTTGTTTACCTTCTCAGTGACTTGGGGAGGAGGGAGGGAGAAACATTTTAACATACTATTTCTGAGGGGCAGCTGGGTAGCTCAGTGGAATGAGAGCCAGGCCTAGAGACTGGGAGGTCCTGGGTTCAAATCCGGCCTCAGACACTTCCCAGCTGTGTGACCCTGGGCAAGTCACTTGACCCCCATGGCCCACCCTTACCACTCTTCCACCTAGGAGCCAAGACTCAGAAGTTAAGAGTTTTAAAAAAAGATACTATTTCTGTCTCAGAGAATCTCAGGGTATATGGCACTACCTGCTAATGGAGTTGGCCTGAGCTCCTTTCTTAGCCCAATTACCAAGGAAAAATCAATTTCTTTCTCCTATTTATGTTGACCTGTCTGAGGACTTGCTAAAAATCTCATTAAAAAAATCCTTAGAGGTGACAAGATGAAGACCCAGGTGTCCTTTCAGCCTGGCACTCTAACAATTCTGTCATGCCTCCAGCTACTACCTAATGGAGTAATGTTATAATAATTGTAATAATACCTAATGGTTATGTACTAGAAGAGGAGGAGATCTAGGCTTGTGGCTGAGCCTCCCAGCTCTGATCATAGCCTTAAACCAGTCATTTAACCCTTGTACTCCTCCCTTGGCATCACCAGGCAAGAAAATAGCACACTGAAATCAGTAGCCCCATCATCTTCCCAACTGACATCACCCACACAGGAGCTACTGAGCCATCTAAGGCACTGATGCTTGTCATTGCAGGTCCCAGCTGAGCCCCTGAGGTGCACTGTGCCCCACCAACTCCTCTGCCAATGGCCACATCTGTACTGGCTGCAGGACACATCACAAAACCTTGGCCAATCAGCTCTTCTAGTTTCATGTCACTTCTCTCTCTATAGGTCAGGGAGAAAAGGGCTTGTTGAAAGCCAAGGTGAGCTGCTAGTGGTCCCCACCAGTGAAGCCTGATCCATAAGCCCAGCCTGAGATCAGACAGGAGAAAAGGTGTCCATGACATCAACTCCATTGCTGGTTCTTCTGTTTTTTTGTTTGTTTGTTTGTTTTGTTTTTTTTAACCCTTGTACTTCGGTGTATTGTCTCATAGATAGAAGATTGGTAAGGGTGGGCAATGGGGGTCAAGTGACTTGCCCAGGGTCGCACAGCTGGGAAGTGGCTGAGGCCGAGTTTGAACCCAGGACCTCCTGTCTCTAGGCCTGACTCTCCATCCACTGAGCTACCCAGCTGCCCCCCTTCTGGTTTTGTTTTTACAAAATGGCATCATCTTTCTTATGCAGTAGAAAAGAGAACTTACTGGGGTGGAGTCAGAAGAAGAGAGATCAAACCTCGCTCTTACTACCTTCCTAGTAGCTCATAACCTGATGAAATCCATTCTCCTTCTCTCAGCCTCATTTTTCTCACTTATTTAAATGACAGGGTGAGCCTCAGCTTCTCTAAGGCCCTTCCTAGCTCTCTACCTTGTGATCACGTGAAGGGACATTGATGTAAGTACACCTGAATGTCCCCGGATTTCTTTGATTTGGGTAATCCCTCCAGCAATTAGATTCCAGCCTTCTCTAACTGAGTAAGTGGCCTTTGACAAATGCCATGACTAAAAGATACATCCCTTTGGAAACTGCGGATGAGCCTCTCTGGACTTGGACTGGTCTTCAGAACACAGACACAGAGTCCACCAACCTGAACCATCTTCCAAGTCTCTAACCTGACAAGATGTGCCCAGAGCTCGCCCTTCGCTGGCCCAGATTTCATGAGCCAAGGTCATGTCCCCGCCCCCATGAAGGATGGGAGGAGGTCATGAATGGAGAATGAGATAGAAACAACAATATCCAGGAAATGGACCTTAGAACACTGGAAGTCCAATTGGGACTGATTCATTTAACTTCTAGAATGGGATTCCAAACCTTTCAATATTCTTATTCTCCTTTCTGAAATCAAAAGAGGTCATTAGATAAGGGAGGAAGCTTAGAAATTACCTCTCTCCGCCTTGGCCACTCATTTGAACAACAGAAATAAGCTTCCAATTCTAACTAGTCATAAACGCAAGCACAGTCTATAAATACACATGGGAACTCAGTGGAGAGGAAGGAAGGGGACTTATTTTCAGTTCTTGATGAGAATAGAAAAAGCTGGGGTGGGAATGAGCAAGCCCTTTGGGGCAATGACATCATGAGAACTTTCCCATTCCCTCTGACTAATCCTAAGCTCCTGAGTAGTCACAAGCCTCCATAAGGTACCTAAAAACTAGGTAAACTGAGGCTGAAGAAAGCTAAGCAATCCTACCATTCCAGGCAGATAGCCAGAAACAAATGCTTTATAATCACAGACTTCTAGAGGTTCAAAGGCGCCTTAGAAACATGGTTGCTAACCTTCTTGAGTATGAAGGCTCCCATGTATCATCAAAAGGCTTCAAGGATGGAGCAAATAGGTAGCATGATGGATGAAGTGCCAGGCCTGAGTCAGAAGGACCTGGGTTCAAATATGGCCTCAGACACTTCTTAATTAACTCTGGATAAGTCACTTAACCCCAATTGCCTAGCTCTTACTGCTCTTCTGTCTTAGAATTGATACTAAGATAGAAGGTAAGAGTTTTTTATAAAAAGTTTCAAGGATGTTAGGTTAGGTTATTGACTGTTGAATAAATAGGATCCTATATATATATTCTACCTAGAAAATACCTCAGGAGTCATCTAGTCCCACCCTTCATTTTGTGAATGCAGAGCCCGAGGCTTAGAAAGGACAAAGTACTGACCCAGAGTCACACCACTGGCAACTGGAAGGATCGAGAATTGAACCCAGGTCCTCTGAAACAAAATCCATCCTGCTTTCTACTCTACCTCTTTTATATAATGCAAAGAAGTACCCATGGCTTCAGTGAACTGTATATGGATACATAGCTCTGGGATGCTGTACCAGCCCAAAAGGAGCAAAAATATTTAGTCCACAGGGGAGTAAGAGGTACCTGATTGTGGTACCACAGTGAAAAGGAGTACCTTTACTCTATCACAGAGAAGTAGGGACACTGGCTTTAGTTTCAAGACAGAGGGGAGCACTTGAGAAATGCACCTGCGGGAGAATGACCTGATCACAGTCCCAGGCCAGGAGGAATATTAGCACTGGTAGGTACATGAGAACAAGGACCCTTCCTAAGTGAAGAACAGAGGACAAGCCAGAAGGGCAGAGATCATCCCTCTCCTTACTACCTAGGAAGCACTGAAAAACTCCAGACCCACAGAACTAGCTCTGAAAACAGAAGCAATAATGGCCTGAAGAGTGGGACAGTGCCTCCCTATTCCCTTGGAGCAGAGCCTAACTTTAACTTAAAAATTAAAAGTCAAGAAATAGCTAGAAAAAAATGAATAAACGACAAAGAACTGGACAAAGCATTACTATGGTGACAGAGAAGATCAAGATAGAAACTCAGAAGAAAACAAAGTCAAAATAAGTACATGCAAAGCCTCAAGCATATACGTGAATTGGTCATAGACCAAAAAATAATTCCTAAAAGAGCTAAAAAATGATTTAAATCAAATAAGAGAGGGAAAGGAAAATGGAAAACGAAATGAGAGTAGTGCAAGGAAAGTATGAAAAGAGAGTCAACAGCTTAGTAAAGGCAGCACAAAAAAATGCCGAAGAAAATAAACAACTTAAAAATTATAATTGGACGAATGGTAAAAGAGACAAAAATTCCCCCAAAGAGAAGGATACCTTTAAAAAGCAGAATTGGAATTGGCCAAATGGGAAAAAAGAGGTACAAAATTTTGCTGAAGAAAAGAACTTCTTGAGAAGAAAATTTGGCCAAATGGGAAAAGAAGTGTAAAAGCTTAATGAAAGAAATAATTACTTAAAATTAGAATTAGGTAAGTGGATGCTAATTATGTGATGAGACAACAAGAAAAAATCAAAGTCAAAAGAATGAAAAAGTAGAAGAAAATCTGAAATATCTCATTGGAAAAACAACTTACCTGGAAAATTGGTCAAGGAGAAATCATTTAAGAAATGTTGGACTTTTTGAAAGCTGTGATAAAAAAAAAAGCTTAGATATATTTCAAGAAATTATCAAGGAAAACCGCTTTGATAACCTGGAAGCAAAAAAATTGAAAGAATATGCCAATCACCTCCTAAAATGAAAATTCCCAACTATATTATAGACAAATTTCAGAGCTTCCAGACCAAGAAGAAAATATTGCAAGCAACCAAAAATTAAAAAGCCAAATACCATAAAGTCAAAACCATGATTACATAAGATTTAGCAATTTCCACATTTAAGGATTGGAGGACTTAAAGCATAATATTCTGAAAGGCACTGGAGTGAGGGTTACAACCAAGAATAAGCTATCCAGCAAAACCGAGTTACAAGAAGAAATAGGTAGTAAACCCATAACTCTGAGGGATCTCATCTTTCCCCTCTAAGAACTAAATAAACATAACCAAAAAATAAACAAGTAGGAAGTTAAGGAGATAACTTTATCTTTAGATCATTTAGATATGATGACTTCTAGAGAAAATTTAATGGGAATAGAAAAGAGTATACCTTTTATCTCAGCTGTATTTTGCAACCTTCACATAATCTGCTCACGTACAATGAAATAAATCTCTCACAACCAAGTACAGAAAAGCAGAAAATAGCAAATGTATCTTTTTCACACTATAGTGTGAAAGTGCAAGAAAAATTGCTATAGTGCAAGAAAAATTGAACCTAACAAATGGAAACAGAGCTTTAAAATTAATTGGAAATTAAATAATCTAATTTTGATGAATGAGAGAATCAAAGAACAAATCATAAAAAATAATCCATAATGTCATTAAAGAGAATGACAACAATGAGACAATATACCATAATTTATGGTAGCCAAAGAAGTACTGAGGGAGGGGGGAGGGGGAATTCATCTCTTCAAATACTTACATCAACATAATAGGGAAAGAATAAATCAATTAATTGGGCATGCATTTTTTTAAACCCTTATCTTCCATCTTGGAGTCAATACTGTGTATTGGCTCCTAGGCAGAAGAGTGGTAAGAAATAGGCAATGGGGGTTGTTACTTGCCTAGGGTCACACAGCTAGGAAGTATCTGAGGCCAAATTTGAACCTAAGACCTCCTTTCTCTAGACCTGGCTCTCAATCCACTGAGGCACCCAGCTGCCCCCTGGGCATGCAATTTAAAAAAAAGAAAAAGAACAAATTAAAAATCTCCAACTAAACATCAAATTGGAAGTTCTGAAAATCAAAGGAGAGGTGAATAAAATGGAAAGAAAACCATGAAACTAATAAATAAAAGTATGAGCTGGTTTTATAAAAAAAATCAATAAAATACACAATTGGTTTGTTTAAGAAAAAGAGCAAAGCCAAATTACTAACATAAAAAATGAAAAATATAAATTCATCACCAATGAAGATGAAGTTAAAGCAATTATAAGGAGCTATTTTGCCCAATCACATGCCAATAAATCTGAAAAGCTAGGGGAAATTGATACATATTTACAAAAAATATAAATTTCTCAGAGGTGAGCCAGCACATGACCCAGATCACACAACCAGTTAATCTTGTCCATTCATTTATTGATTCTTTCCAGAAGACCACATTTCCTTGGACAAATTACAGATTTGGGGTCAAAAGATCCAGGTTCTTCCCACCACCATATAACCATACCAAAGAGGGAAATAAAACAGATTACCATGGAGATGTCCAGGAGGAAAGAGGCCAGATAAAGCAAGTGGCCAATACGTCTAGATTTTATAGAAAGAAGACTAGTCCTCAAATTGGTCAGATCTAAAGGAAAGGTAGTTCACAGAACAAATACACAAAGAAAGAAATGAGACTACAAAGTAAATTATTTCATCTGGTTAATAGAATAAATGCAATATTCCACCATGGGAAAGCTAATTAGTCCAAAGGAACAGAATTTCTAAGCTAGAAGGGGCCTCCAAATTCTACCCAAAAATTGTCTTTACAATATATTTCATAAATGGTCGTGGGGTATCTGGACAAAGGTTTTCAAAAAGATAGATCCCATTGCAGGAGAGAGGCAGCACCTCTCCCTCCCTGGGGAGACACACTTTTTCAGACAGCTTGAATTGTTAGGAGGTTGGTCTTGACACCCAGCCTTAACCAGTCTTCTGGGCACCTTTGAACTTATTACTCTTGGCTCTACCTCTGGAGCCAAGCAGAACAAAGTAAATCTCTTTTCCATGAAACAATCCTTCAGATGCTTGAAATCAGCTATCAGTTCCCCATCCCCACCCTGAAATCATCTCTTTTCCGAGCTATCTCTAACTCCTTGAAAAGACTCCAACAAGGCATTCAGCTTCGAATTCCAGGACCTACAGAAGAACCTCTCACATCATTAGTCCTTAAAAACTGTCTGTTGAATTCAAATGTCTTCAAGAGATCTTATTTCCACCCTTCTGTAGACATTTGTAGTGCCCTACTTTCTCTTCGCTCTCTCAGTTGAACACTTTGCCTCTTACTTTACTGAAAATATTACAGACATTCAACATGAGTTCTCTTTTCATCTCAGAACCCCTTGCTAGCCTCCCCTCCCTTTCTCTTCCTTTCCTCCGATCTGATAAAGGGGTGACTCTTCCCCTGACAAAGCCAATCCCTCTTCGTGTTCCCTTGATAATCTTCTCCTCACACCTTTTCCAGATGTCTGCAATCCCAATTATCTTCTCAGCTTCTGTGGAATCATCTCCCTGCCTACTGGTCCCTTCTGTACTGATTTCCAGCATAGGCTAGCATGCCTTATCCCAAACAAAGAGAGAGGCACATAGACAGATGAATAAGGGAATTCACTGGAACCCCACCAGCTCATGACACTGTTTTCTCTTTCTCTTCCCTTTCTGGCGCCCTTAGAAAAATTCATCACATTCAACGCTTTCTGCATCCTCCGCTCACTCACTCTTACCCTTTTGTCTGGCTTCGGACCTCATTGGTTAACTGAAATTTAGCTCTGCAAAATTCCCCGTGATCTCCTAATGGCCAAATCTGCTGGTTTTACTCTCAGTCCGTGTTGATCCTTCTTAACATCTCTTCAGCATTTGACACTGCTGACCACCCTCTCTGAACTTATGTCGTCTCTCCTGGTTCTTCTCCCCACTTTCTTACCAGTCCTCCATCTCCTTTGCTGGCTTATCCCCATCACACACCCTAACTGTGGAAGTTCCCCAGAGTTCTGTCTCGGGCCTCTTCATCTTCCCTTTCTCCCCTCTTTCTCAGTGACCTCATCAGTTCATACGGATTTATCTGTGTATACAGATGACTATACGTATATACATATATAAACTTTTTTGGTGTTGATGAATCCTTTCATTTGTGTCTGGCTCTTTGTGACCCCCATTTGGGGTGTTCCTTTTTTTTAACCCCTCACCTTCCATCTTGGAGTCAGTACTGTGTATTGGCTCCAAGGCAGAAGAGTGGTAAGGGTAGGTAATGGGGGTCAAGGGACTTGCCCAGGGTCACCCAGCTGGGAAGGGTCTGAGGTCAGATTTGAACCCAGGACCTCCCGTCTCTAGGCCTGGCTCTCCATCCACTCAGCTATCCAGCTGCCCCGCCATTTGGGGTGTTCTTGGCAAAGATATTGGGGTGATTTTCCATTTCCTCCTCTAGTTCATTTTATACATGAGGAACTGGGACAAAAGGAATTAATATATGTGTGTGTGTATGTGTGCATATATGTATATGTGTTTCTACATATATAGATTATAGTTAGGATTTATAAAGTGCTTTAGGGCAGGCAGAGCACTCTGAATATGTTATCTCATCTTTTCTTCATCTATAAAATAAGGGTAGAAAGAGCAGAACAAGCACTTTGTAAGCCTTAAAGGATTGTGCAAAGATTGCATGTTTGACATTAGTGAACTGTTAGTGTTTGTTAATTTATCATAAATAACTTTACAAAATAATAAAAATAAGGCTCACCTTCCCACCTCGTAGGATTAAGATGCGCAGAGGCAGAGTGGGGAGATGGTTGGCCCAAAGTGAGACAGAGGATCCTACAACTAGAGTTGGAAGGAAAACGATTTAGTCAGACATTCTCATTTTACAGGTAAGTAAACTGAGGCAGTGAGCGCTAAAGTGACTTACTCGGGGTGAGATAACACAGAACCAGAACCGGAGCCCAGATTCCAGACCATTAGTCTTTATTCTTTCCACTAAGCCCATTGCCTTTCACCTTATGCCACTTGAGGGGAGGGTCCAACTGTGAAGCAGGAAATCCAGATTCTATAAACAGCTGTAATCATGGATTTTCCTGATGAAAAAGTCCTATCCATTTGGACATTCGCTTTGGCACTGGTATCACTGCTAAACAAGAACCAGAACACTCCTTCCCAATGGGCCAATATACCTCCTAACAGCACCTGGATGGATTCCTGGGACATTCATGGAAGCTGGTAAACGGAGGGGAGTTCAGGATCCAGCTTCCTCCACTTCCTTGGGGATGCCCAAGTATTTGCTCATTCTGGGATGAAGGATCAAGTTTGTTATAAAATCCAAGGGTGGAAGGCGATATCCTCCCAGGGGCAGAGGCTCCGGGTCTTCCCCAGGGTTCCACAGGCAATCTGAGCTTAGCAATGGAGCTCTCCGCCTGGTCTGGAGATTCTCACTGCTCTACCCACCCACACTCCAGTTTCCTCCTCCATCCCAGAGCAAGTTCGAGGTAGGTAGGGCTGCTTTCAGCTGAGCCGCTCAAGATGGTCTAGGAAGCCTTAGGCTGCCTGGCTTCGCTTCCTGTACCTGCCTCTGTCCAGCGTCCGGGTCCCACCAGGAGAGCCATCTGAGCTCCTAGAGGTCTCTCGGCAGGATGTGATTAACTCTGCCTGCTAATGGAATTAGTGAGGGCCCCCATTGGAAGCTAGATTACACGGCAGATCCAATGCCTTTGCCCTGCTCACGTGGTTGTCTCTACTGACTCCGGAGGGCTGGTTGATGGACGGGCTCACACTGTTCCCCAACGATCACGCGTCCCCATCGCCTACCCACGGAGAAAAGGGGGAGAAGACCTTAAAGCCTGACATGCCTTCAACAGTAGCCATAAGGCGTGACCTTAATGCCCTCAACAAATTTAAGTCAAGCAGGTATGACTTTGCAGACACAGAAAGCCCACGGTCACCCCCGTATTAACAGCTCGTGTTTCTTTCGTCCATGCCCCGCAGTGCTCCTGGGAGGTCCGTAGTGCGAGCACTGTTAACCGCCTCCACTTCCATCTTGTCTTTGTGGAAACTGAGGCTCCCAGAAACTTAAGTGAATTCCCCACAGTCCCAGAGCTCGTGAGAGCCAGGATTGGGCCCCACTCCATGGGGCTGCCACCCAGATGGCCAACGTCATTCTGAATCTAGCAGTGGGGTGTGCGTGGGGGGAGTGGAGTGGTGGCTACGTAGAAAGCGCTTCCTTTATGTGTGTAAATCTATATCTTCTATATCTTTCTGTACTTGTCTTTAGGTACATAAATGACGTGTTCATATATAATCTATTCATCTATAATAAATATGTCTATAAACATAAATATAAAGTATGTATAGAAAAGTATCTTTATGTATAGAAAATCTACATACAGAGATGAGAAAGCTTTACAAGCTTTCTTCAAAGAGCTCCCAACCTGATGAGGAAGGTAACGGGCAGCCAATGAGGTAAACCCAACCTAGAGATAGCAGAAATTGGAGACACTCTGCAGAGGGAAGGCACCAGCATGAAAGGTCATCAGGAAAGGGATCCTACAGAAAACAAGATGTTCGCTGGGTCTTGAAGGCAGCCAGAGAAGGCAGGAGGGAGAGATGAGGAGGGAGAGGGTTCGGAGCAATGGGGAAGCCAGTAAAAATGCCCAGAACTGAAGTAATGGGGGAAAAAGGTGAAAGAAGGTGGCTTAGCAGTGCCAGATCTCAAACTGTTATAAAGCAGCCATCATCAAAAGAATCTGGTACTGGCTAAGAAATAAAATAGCAGATGGATGGAGAAGATTCGATAGACAACATTCAGAGGTCAATGACTTTAGCAATTTAGTGTTTGATAAACCCAAAGATCTCAGCTTTTGGCGTAAGAACTCACTAAGTTAATAAAAATCGCTGGGGAAATTGGGAAAAGAATATGGCAGAAACTATCTCACACCCTATACGGAGATATGATTTAGCTATAGAGTGATGCTGGGGGCAGCAGGGTAGCTCAGTGGATTGAGAGTCAGGCCTAGAGACAGGAGGTCCTAGATTCAAATCCAGCCTCAGCCACTTCCCAGCTGTGTGACCCTGGGCAAGTCACTTGACCCCCATTGCCCACCCGTGCCACTCTTCCACCTAGGAGCCAATACACAGAAGTTAAGGGTTAAAAAAAAATAAAAAAACAAAACAAGAGTGATGCCATCATCAAATTAGAGGAACACAGAATAAGTCTTCCTGACAGATCTTTGGAGAAGGGAAGAATTTATGACAAACAAGAGACAGAGAGCGTTATAAGATGTAACATGAATAAGTTTGATTATATTAAATTTGAAAGCTTTTGTACAAACAAAATCAATGTATCCAAGACAAGAAGGGAAACAAGAAACTAGGAAAAAATGTATAACAAATTCCTCTGATAAAGGCCTATTTTCTTAAACCAATAGAAAACGAAGCCAAATGTATAAGAATACAAGCCATTTCCCAACTGACAAGTGGTCCATTGATATGAACGAGCAATTTTCAGATGATGACATCAAAGCCATCAGTAATCATATGAAAAAATGTTCTAAATCCCCCTTGATTAGAGAAATGCAAATTAAAACCATGCTGAGGTCCCTCCTCACACCTGTGAGATTGGCCAATATGGCAGTAAAGGAAAGTAAACGTTGGAAGGGATGTGGCAAAACTGGGACACTAATGAGTTGTGGATGGAATTATGAATGGATCCAACCACTGTGGAGGGCACTTTGGAACTAGGTCCAAAGGGCTATGAAACTGTGCATACCCTGTGACCCAGGAAGAGTCCTACTAGGTCTGTATCCCAAAGAGATCTTTTCAAAAGGGAAAAGAACCCACTTGTACAGAAATATTTATGGCAGCTCTTTTGGTGGTGGCAAAGAATTGGAAATGGAGGGGAGGTCCACCGATTGGGGAATGGCTGAATAAATTGTGGTATATGTTAGTAATGGAATACTAAGAAATGATAAGCAGGAGGATTTGAGAAAAAGCTGAAAAGACCTGCAGCAACTGATACAAAGCGAAACAAGCAGAACCGGGAGCACATTGTACACAGTAACAGCAATATTGGACGATGGTTATTGGTGAAAATTTAGCTACTCTCCACAACGCAGTGATCTGGGACAATCCTGAAAGACTTCTGGTGGGGAAGGCTCTCCACCTCCAGAGAAAGGGCTGCTAGAGGCAGTTGGGGTTTTATTTGGGGGCTTTGGCTATCTATGAGGGTGCTCTTACAACAATGACCAGTGTGCAAGTGCATTTTGCACGACAATAAAAAGAACATTAAAAAAGAACAGAACACAAAATGTCCAGAGCCAAGAGATCGAGTGTCTTGTTCAAGGAACAGCCAGGAGGCCAGTGTCGTCGGATCACAAAGTATGTGTGTGTTGAGGGGTGGCGGTGGCACAGGTTGTAACACTGAAAAGGTCAATACTCTCTGCAACGGACTATAGACAGAGGATTTCTCTGAACACTTTAAGGGGCTAAATCAGAATCTTTTCTGGATTGCTTAGTAAATAACTGTAAAATTTGTAAATAAATTTGTAAAAATATTAGAAATTTGATAAATAAACATATGTGCATGTATGTATACATGAATGTTGTATGTGTGTGTATATGTATATATATATATGTTTTCTGTCTTTCAATCTTGTGCTCCTTGAGGAAGGAAGCAGGTTTTTGCTTTGCTTTGCTTTGGTTTTTTGCCTTTTTCTTTGTAGCCCCAGCTCTGAGCATGATGACTTGGTGCCAGTGAGTGCTCAGTAAGTGCTTTTTGACTGGTTAGTGGATTGAATGAGCTGCATCGTTGGCTCATGAGTACAAGGACAAGTGGTCATCTGCCTCCTCCGGCGGAGCATTGGACCCTGATCCCGGAGTGACAATGTATGGGGCATCATGCCAACCCCTGCTCGCCCCGACATGCACCGTATAGACCAGCATAGAAGGGCAGGGAGGAGAGGCTGAAAATCCACCTTCTTTTATGGAAAACTCACACAAGGCAAGGGCTCAAAAGAAGTGATACAAGGACACACTCAAGGTCTCTCTGAAGAACTTCAGCATCAACTGTGAGACACGGGAGACACTGGCATGTGGCCATCCAGCATTCAGAAGGCACTGTGTGTGTGTTCTGTGAGCAGAGCAGAATGGCAGTGGTTCAAAGGAAATATAAGATCCCCAGATGTAGAGAGATCTCCGTCCCAAATCTTCACTTGGGCTATTGGCGCCTGATCTGGGATGGAGCCTGATCAGCCAACAGTTGGCCACACTGTCCACTGACCCGACATAGTGATGTCCTTTTGGTCCTCTTCCAGTACAAAGGATGACAACCAACCAATCCTGGGCCCTGGTGTTAAACATTCTAATCATCGTGGCAGCCAACAACTTGTTTTGATTTTGATGCAAGCACTGAATGACTTGATTGCCCAAAAAGGTTTCCTGAGTACAAGGACTGGCATGGAGGCTTTTCATCTTAACAAGATCATCCACTTAGACCTGACAGGGATCTACCTCGTTTTTTTCATGTGAAGTCACTGGGGCTTTAGAGCTTCAGCGACTTTGCTGAGGGTCCAACTCTATTAGGTGTCAGAAGCAGGATTTGAACCTGAGCCACCCTGACTTCATCCACTACAACTACAGCATGTTTATTCTAAAAAGATTATATCACCAAACAAATGGCAATCATTTCACCATGTGTAATACGTAATTGTAATGGTCACCAGGATGTCATCCACACTTATAAGGAGGAGGGCTCCTCTCCTTTCCTACAACATCATTCTAGCCCCCTCGTCCTACAGATAAGGAGCCTGAGCCTCAGAGGAGGCAAGGGACCTGCCCAGGCTCCCACAGCTAGTAAGCATCTAAGGCAGGGTTTAAAACCAAATCATCCTCTCTTTAGGGCCAGTACTCTATCCACTAAGGCACAATGCCTTTCATTGACTTTCTATCTGTTGTCTTAGTTGAGGAGACTCTCAGAATGCCTGGCACAGAGTGAGCACTGAACAAACACTTGTTGATTTATCAGTAATCATAATATCATCCATTACCAGAATACTTTAAGGTTTTCAAAGCACTTTACTTATCTGATTTCATTTGAGCCTCCCCAAACCCCACTATTATTATTCCCATTTTAAAGGAAATAAATTGAGACCAGGGAAGTCAAATGACTTCCTCAGGGTCACACAACTAGTAAGCATCTGAGTCTGGATTTGAGCTCAGGTCTTCCTGTCTTCACATCTAAAATTTTTTAAATTTAATTTAATTTTTTTATTTTGATTATTTTCCCATAGCTACATGTTTCATGTTCTTTCCCTCTCCCTCAAACCCCTTCCCACCCACCACCACCCCAAAGCCAATGCACAATTCCACTGGGTTTTACATGTATTATTGATTAAGACCTAATTCCATATTATTGAGAGTTCGACTAGAGTTATTGTTTAGCATCTACTTCCCCAATAATATCCCCATCAGCCCATGTGTTCAAGCAGTTGTTTTTCTTCTGTGTTTCTCCTCCCACAGTTCTTCCTCTGAATGTGGCTAGTTTTCTTTCTCAGAAGTCCCTCAGCCTTGCTCTGGATCCTTGCATTGCTGTTAGTAGAGAAATCCATTATGTTCGATTGTACCACAGTGTATCAGTCTCTGTGTACAATGTTCTCCTGGTTCTGCTCCTTTTACTCTGCATCTCTTCCTGGAGGTCTTTCCAGTTCACATGGAATTCCTCCAGTTCATCATTTCTTTCAGCACGATAGTATTCCATCACCATCAGATACCACAATTTGTTCAGCCAATCCCCAATTGAAGGGGATTCCCTCCTTTTCCAATTTTTTTGCCACCACAAAGAGCACAGCTATAAATATTTTTGTACATGTCTTTTTCCTTATTATCTCTTTGGGGCATAAACCAAGCAGTGCTATGGCTGGATCAAAAGGCAAATAGTCTTTTAAAGCCCTTTGAGCATAGTTCCAAATTGCCATCCAGAATGGTTGGATCAGTTCACATCTCTACCAGCAATGCATTAATGTCCCAATTTTGCCACATCCTCTCCAACATTACCCACTTTCCTTTGCTGTCATGTTAGCTAATATGCTAGCTGTACGGTGGTACTTCAGAGTTGCTTTGATTTGCATTTCTCTAATTATAAGAGATTTAGAACACTTTTTTATGTGTTTGTTGATAGTTTTAATTTTTTGATCTGAAAATTGCCTATTCATGTCCCTTGCCCATTTATCAATTGGGGAATGGCTTGATTTTTTGTAAAATTGATTTAGCTCCTTGTATATTTGAGTAATTAGATCTCTATCCGTTTTCTGTTATAAAGATTTTTTCCCAGTTTGTTGTTTCCCTTCTGATTTTGGTTGCATTGTTTTTATTTGTGCAAAAACTTTTTAATTTAATTTAATCAAAATAATTTATTTTACATTTTGTAATTTTCTCTAACTCTTGCTTGGTTTTAAAAGCTTTCCTTTCCCAGAGATCTGACAAGTATACTATTCTGTGTTCACTTAACTTATTTATAGTTTCCTTCTTTATATTCAAGTCGTTCACCCATTCTGAGTTTATCTTGGTGTAGGGTGTGAGATGTTGATCTAGACCTAATCTCTCCCATATTGTTGTCCAAATTTCCCAGCAGTTTTTGTCAAATAGTGGATTTTTGTCCCCAAAGCTGGGTTCTTTGGGTTTACCATGCACTCTCTTGCTGAGGTCGCTTACCCCTAGACTACTCCACTGATCCTCCCTTCTGTCTCTTTGCCAGTACCACATTGTTTTGTCCACATGGAGAATTCTCTTTACTGTGCCCAGTGCTTAGCACAGCACCTGGCACTTAGTAGGTAGTTAGGTAACGCTCATGGATTGATTGTTTCACCTGGTGCCTCCATAACTGTCCTACCGAGTAGGCAGCACAAATGGTATTGTGTTTATTTTACTGCTGAAGAAACCACAATGCAAGGTTAATAGATCCCAGCTCTGCTCAGAATCGGCACAAAGGTTTTCTGGCTCCATCCCCAGTCCTGGCCCCCAACCACCCCCAGACCACCCCCACCCCAAGCTGCTCAAAGTTCACTTTTTGTTGGACAACTTCACTGATAGGATCTAAGAGACTCCACCCATCATCCGCCCAGACCAAACATTTAGGAAAGAAGGAAGATGGGGCGGATTGGTCAATAAAATCCTCTTCCTTTAGCATGGAGAAGCCTGCTGGAAAGAGCAGCAGGAGATGGAATATATTCTATCTCCATCCATGTATACAGGGCTTAGCTACTGTATTAGAGGGGGTAACACATTTCGAAAGGGCACCAGCCTCCTGGCAGCCACCCTGGAATGGGGGAATTTCTATGTTCAGATGTCATTCACGTGCTACTTATTCATGCTCATTAAGGAACTTTACACTTGCCAAATTTCCCATGAAATTTTTTTAATGACTTGATTCCTGTAGCTTTTTTTTTTTGAATGAATGAATAAATGAATGACCTATTTGGATTTCCCAGTGTTGCCCTTTACCTAGCCTAAGCTATGCTCCTGTCCTAATTATGGCCCCAACTCCCTGAACTCTTGTGGCCTTTGATTTTACAAGGCAGTATGTAATTCCTGTTGGAGTAACAAGCCAGAAGTTCAGCATTTCTTCAACCTAGGAAAATTTACAAGTCTACCTAAATACCTCCTGGTTCTCGTAAATATTTAGGAAACATTTCTGAAATGTTTCTGAAGCCTGAAGCTTCGGGAGTCAGCAAGTTCAGGCCCAGGAGGCCCTTTGCTTCAAATTTTTCTTCTCTTGTGAACAATGCCTTCATAGTTTGATTCTTCTCTAGCCCATTGTTCCAAGGATCCTGCCTTTACGGTCTCAGGACCTGCCTTTCAGTCCTGGTTTGGCTGTTCGTTCAATGGGTATTCTTGATCATTCTCCCCCTTTTTCCCATTGCCAGGAAAGTTGCTGTCCATAGTTAAGAAAGTGGGTTTGTATCCCTTCATCCAATAGGTATAAAACAATGGATGAGGAACAGAGTCAATAGACTATCCGGCTTGGATGACATGTTGGTTGTACAGCGACTTTTCAAAACTTTTTTATTCTTTGTTACAAAGGATAGATCTTTGGGAGGAGGGAGAGGATTTATTAGTAAATGAACATGAGGTAAAAGAGAATGGCTTGACATTTAAAAAAGAAATCTGAATTTCTACTTCCTATTAACAGATGACAAAAAAGGAATATGACCATTGCTGGAGGGACAATGGAAAAACAGGCCCATTTTGTATGCCTTTGACAAAGCTGTAAGTTGGTACTGCCATTCTGGAGAACATTTTGGAACTTTTTCAAATCAATTATACCTACCCTTTGACCCTGTGATGTCACTGCCAGGCATATTACCCAAAGATATCAAAAAAGAGGAATAACAAGGCAAGAATTCTTTTTTTTTTATATATTTTTTATTGATTAAGAAAAATTTCCCATGGTTCCATGATTCATGTTCTTTCCCTGCCCTCCCTCCACCCCCTCCCACAGCCAACATGCAGTTCCACGGGGCTTTACACGTGTCATTGATCAGGACCTATTTCCCATTATAATGAGCTATCACGGTGATGATGGGTGCTAAAGGCATCAATGTAGAAGAAAACGACTCCAAAACGTCTACAAGCAAAGCCTCACAGAAAGACTCATCTAGAGTTCAGACTCAATTAGAATTCTTTATTGTCCTATTTCCGTATTGGTCATTGCTGCCGAGACCTCCAAATAAAACCCAAAATGCTCTGATGTGAAAAACAACTCCAAGCGCTTTCTCTGGAGGTGGCGAGCCGTCCCCGTCAGAAGCCGTCCAGGGTGGTCCCAGATCGCGGCATTGCTGAGAGGATCCAAGTTTTCGCAGATCCCTTCCAGCATGGCTGTTACTGTGAACAACGTTCTCCTAATTCTGCTTATTTCACTCTGTAGCATAAACCAGAATTCTTAGAAGAGATAAAGCAAGAACTAACCCAAAAAGAGTTCGTTTATTTTAATAAATGGAATGAAAATGTTGAAGGGGAAAATGAAAAAGCAATAAGTCATGGAAGAAAGAATTGGAAAAGGAATTAACAGCTTAAGAAAAGGACTCTTCAATGTTTTTATGACCTCGTGAAGTTTCTATTCGGTACTTTCTGATTTTCAGGGAGTTTGTTTCTTGGGCCGGTTTTGTGCCTCTTTTCAGTTTAGTGATTAAAACGAGGAAATAGCCAAATGCACGTACAAGAACTCAGGATTGCTCATGAATTAGGATGATGGAAACTAGTGATAAAAAAACTCAATCAGCAAACTTCTGGGGTCTGGGATTGGAGCCTCCTAAGACCCTATGAAGGTAACATGAAGATGTCGAAATAAGGGGAAGTAGCTGGTCCCTCCCTCGCTTTACAGGGAAGGAAACAAAGGCCGGAGAGTAGAAGCGGAGCCTCGAGAGGAGCCCAGGACCGGGGCTGAGGTGGGATCCCAACGTCGTCCTCCTCGGCCAGGATCCGCGTTTGATCCAAATAAAGGGAAGGCTCGGTTCCGACACAAGGAAAAGCTGGAAGGTGGACTGGCCAGGATCACGGCAGGTAAGAAGCACAGGTAGGATTTGAACTGGGGTCTTCCGAGTCCAAACTCTGCCTCCATCTGGAACCCTGGAGACGTGGGCTGAGCTGGCCCAGAGAACTGATACGGGCCAGACCCGCGGCCCAGGCGGCTACCTTCACGTTCACAGTAGTCCCAGAAGGAAGGGAAAGCCGTGAGGCAATAGGGAGAAGCCGAGTGTTCGAGTTCTCCCGCCTAGGGCAGGTGCCCGTGCCCAGGCCTGACCGCTCTGGCCAAGGAAGCCCGCGGGCTCTGGGCCCCCTCGTTCAGGGAGGGGGGCTTCCGGGCCCCACACGTAGCCCCACTCACAGCTCCGCTGCGGAGTCAAGGCAGAGCCAAGACAGCAGCCCAGGAAGGACGCTCTCCTGGGAAGAACTGAGGGTCCCCCAGGAGGGGGAAGAGCCTCCGCCTGCCTTGGAGGGGCCGGAGGGGGACCCCCACGCCCCGAAGAGCCCCTCTTTGGATCTCTCTCAGAGGAAGGAGGGGGCTCCTTCTGCCGGCCCTGGGGGGCAGCGCCAGGAGCGACAAGAGGAGGAAGAAGCAGCGTCCGGCCGGCTTCCCCAGAAGGGACCCCCCTTAGAAGGGGCCGCCCTGGGGGGAGGGCAGGTGCTCGGACACCAGAGAGTCTTTCGGCACATCGGGGTTCGCACCCCATTTCCCCGGTTAGGCTCTGAGCTCCAGGAGGACAGAGAGGGCGTTTTTGCCTTTTTATATCCCCAGACCTTGGCCTAGTGCCTGGCATCTAGGAGGTGCCTAATAAATGTTTAGTGACGCCTGCCTGCCTGCGGAAAAATGTAGCAATAGAGCCAGAGGACCCGAGTTCGAGTCTCAATTCTATATGCTAAGCTTCCGTCTTCTCATCTGTAAAACGAGGGGTTTAGACTGGACGGCCTCTGGGAAACCCCTCCAGGGCAGCTCCATGGCACGAAGATAGAGTGTTGGCGGTCCAGAGTTCAAATCCAGCCTCAGACACTCGCTCGTCGGGTGATCCCGGGCAAGTCTCAGTTTCCTCCTCCGTAAAACGAGCCAGAGAAAACGGCGGCAAACCTGTGCGGCGTCCTTGCCAGGGAAGTCCAGGAGGGGCCCGAAGAGCGGGACAGGCCGGGGGGGCGGACAACAGCGGATCCCCAGCCCTAAGCGCTGAGGCCGCCCGTCCTCGCCCGCATCCCCGCCGACGTCTTCTCTCGTTCCTGGACGAGGTCGGAGCCAAAGCCCGGCCCGAGAAGGCCGAGGCCGGGCCTGCGTCCTGTTACGAGGGCAGCCGCCGTCGGCTCGCCCTGTCCTGGCACCAAATGGCACGGAGGGGGAGGGGGACACCCGCGTCCCCGGGGCTCTGGGTTCAAATCTCACAACGGTGTGTGTGGCCCAGGGGAAGCCCCGGGTCCCCCCATGAGCCAGAGGAGAGCCCTTCCTGGGGGCGGCCTCACCGGTAAAGCAGGAGGCTGGGGGAGCTCGGGGGCAGCCGGGGCCGGAATGCCTTCACAGAGGATCGGACACCGAGTGCCTCCGGAGGCTGGCACGGACGGAGGGGCGGCCGGGGGGCAGCGGGCAGAGCAGCGAGGTGGGAGGCGGGAAGGCCAGAGTTCAAATCCTGCCTCAGAGACGTCCTTGGCTGTGGGACCGTGGACAAGTCCCTTCCCCCGACAGCCTCGTGGCTTTGTCTCTAAGATGAACCGGACGAGGCGACACCGATCATGGCAGTGTGTTTGCCAGGAAACCCGAGTCAGACGCGGCTGAAGGAGAACCACAGCCCAGCCGGAGCCGGAATCCTCTGGGCACGGGGAGGTCAGCGCTTCTGGGCTCTGCTGCCCCTTCTTGTGTGGAAGCTCCAGTGCCAGGCTGGGAACCCCCAAAGACCCGAAGTGCCAACATCGGTCATGGGGAGGGGCCGGGTCTGCCTTGGGGTGCCAAGATGCGAAGGGGGCTGCGACCCGCCACGCACCGGCCTCTTCCTCTTCCTCCTGGATACCCCAGAGTGTGTGCACATGTGTGCGTGTGTGCGTGTGTGCATGTGTGCTTGTGTGTGCCTGAGTGTGTGTGTGTGAGTGTGGGTGTGCCTGAGTGAGTGTGTGTGCACGTGTGTGTGTGCATGAGTGTGCCTGAGTGTGTGTGCATGTGTGAGTGAGTGTGTGTGTGTGCCTGAGTGTGAGTGTGTGTGTTACGTGTGTGTGTGTGTGTGTGTGTGTGTGTGTGTGTGTGTGTGGACGTGTGTGTGTGTGGCAGGCGGGCAGTGCTTTGCCCCCAGCGGCCACCACCCAGGCGAGATCCTCAACCAACTCCCTCCTCTGGTCCTCTGGCTCGGGGACAGCACTGCGAGCTCGAGGCCGTGATGCCCCCGTCAGAGCCAGGCACATCCTCGGAGGTGGCCGGACACGTCTGAGTGCCCCGAACCCGGCACAAACAAGGGGACCTTCATGCCTCGCCTTCTGGGCTCGGCCCCACATGGGACGTCCATCCTCCGGGAGGCTCCCGGCCAGCCTGGCTGCGGAGGGGCTGGAAAAGATGGCGTCTGCCTTCCCCGCTAATCCCGCGAAGGTGCCCCCAATCCACTGGCCGAGGAGCGCCTCGGGGTGCTGGAAGGCGGGGAACGAGGCGATTCCTGGGGATCCCTCCGGAGCCCTCTCTGGGGCTGCCTGGCTCATCCCGCCTGAGAGTCAGGGAGCCTCCCCTGCCGGGCCAGCAGTGCCCGCTGTGTGCCCGGCAGAGGCTGGAGAGAGCCGTCCGGGAGCTCCGCAGAGGGGGAGGCCGCGCTGCCCCGAGACATGTGCAATCTGCTGCAATCATGGCCTTAGAACTGGGGGGAAGAGCGCTGGGGGAGGCGCGGGGGCTCCCACACAGCACGTACACTTTCGAGGCTTCTTCGCCGCCCTCCCAGCAGCCACCCTGATCAAGGGCCGCCCGTTCCCTGGTGGTTTAAGAATAAAAGGCGGCCTCTCTTGGCTCAAGCCAGAACCCTAAATTGGCGCCTGGAACGCTCTCTCGCCGCACCCCACCTTCCGGCCTCTCTGGCTTCCTTCAAGCTCCGTTTTGGCCCCTCTGGGAAGGCTCTCCCAGGCCTCTGCCCTCCAGGGGCTGCTCCTCCTCCTCTCTTGTTCACGCAGGTGTTCGCATGTCGTCTCCCCCAGCAGCCGCTTCCTCGAGGGCAAGAACTTGGAGCTCAGCACTCCGCTCGGTGCTTGGCACCTCAGAGATGCTTCATTGATGCTTATTGACTGACTGACTGAAAGCTGCAACCCTGGGAAGACCGTCTGTTCTCCTCCATTTCATGCCTCTCTCTGGCCTCTGTTTGGGAATGAAAGCTTCATCGTGTTTGGGGAAGAGGAAGAGGAGGAGGAGGAGGAGGAGGA
>NC_058131.1:619749556-619775951 GCF_016433145.1 Gracilinanus agilis
AAACGAAACGAAACGAAACGAAAGGAAACGAAACGAAACGAAACGAAACGAAACGAAAGGAAAAGAAAAAACCAGGAACCTGTTATACTTCCCTTACTACTTGGATCTCAGGAGCTGCACATCTGACTAAAGCCAAAAGTTGCATTTGGGTCTATATTCTGTAGCATGTGATCAGCATTCATTTCATGGCTAATACTTTGCCCATGATGAGATTTGCTCATAAATCTATTTAAAGATTTCTGATAGGAGTTCTAGCTGTTATATGGAAATATGTTACCTGAATATAGACAAAATTTTAATATCTTAATTGAGTCTAACCTTATGTGGATCATGAGATATCAGTGTAGATCTACATTACAGTCATCAATTCAGAGAGTAGTTTCAGAAGATTGAATTAATTCAGCACAATAAATAATACCTAACACTGTGCCAATCAATAAAATGTGTTTCTGGCCTATGGAACTAGGTTCTCACAGTGTGCTACCAAGAAAGCAGAACTAGTAGCAAAGACGTGTAGGTATCAAGAAAATCAATCAAGTAGTGTAACGATTAAAAATGATAAAGGCTGATATTATGAGGAAAAATAATATTTTATTTAGGCCCATGTTGACAGAATAAAATCAACCATGAGCCTGTAAAATTTTCAGATTTCCACCTCAGCCATTACATTCCTACTTTCCCTCATTTTGTCCGCTTAGCAGAAGAGGAAGTCAAACCCTACTTCCCAATACTTAAAGCCAGCTTTACCTTGAATATGTCATCCAAAACAGGAAACTTGTTGGACCATGAGAAATGTAGTTTCAAAGTCCCCCGCATGTCCACAGGAAGATTGTCATATATCTACATATCTTGAGGCTTAATACTTCTAAATAGAACCCCAGAAATTCTAAATAACACAGTAGATAGGTGCCTTCAAAAAGGTAGATATCAGGAAATATTCCCTAAGAAATTGTCTGTCCAAAAGCAAATAGGCTATTGTGAAACAATAGAATCCTATCACTGGAAGTTTTCCAATAGAGATCCTATGGTAATCTACTGGCAATATTATAGAGGGATTCCTACTCATTTGGGTGTGGGACTAGTTGAATTCTGAGCTCTCTTCCAATTTGGAGATGTTAAACATCAAAGAGCACATTAGCCTTTACTAGAAACACATTCCTTAACTCTTTCATGTATAATTACATGGAAGAAGTGACATCTTAAGTGGTGGTTATCTAGTGACCTTAAAATCTCATTTAGCTCCCCAAAGGACTCCCAGAAGAATGCTAAAGCCCTAGGAGAATCTTTCAAGCAATGTGCATCACCCTTAGGCATATAGTGAGATGCTCAGGTAATTTATCAGCTGAATCCCCCTGGAGTCATCTTGTATTCATTCAGTTTCCATTTAATTCTTTTCCATTTACAGTATGAAGTTTTAAATGGCATTTCAGGAAATGGGAACAAAGCTCCTATGTATTATTTTTTTATTAATTGGGAATGAGTATATATTCTTTCCAAGACTGATATTTATTATTTTAGCACATAAGCAAAAGTTAACAGATAGTATTATTTAGAGTGAGTATACCACTGGGATCCATCAACAGAGGTTTGATTTGCAAGAGCTGTAAAATCTTTTCACCATACTCAGCACTATTAAAACTCTTATCGAAATATCACATACATTTGGGGTTTCTAGATTTAACAGAAAAACAATTATTAAAGGATTGAAAGAATAAGATAATAAAAAAGAGCAAAAGCAAGAGTATAAAAGTGGACTTTAAGCTTAAAATTTTTAAAAATTGAACTATGTTAATGGCAACTAGTTACATCAGTTCCTGGAAAATAAAGGGAGAAGAAATGGAAGCAGTGTCAGATTTTACATTCTTGGGTTCAAAGATCATTGCTGATGGCAATATTTAAAGAAATTAATTCAGATTATTTATTGAGAGGTCATATCCTGAAGTTTAAATACTTTGGCCACATAATGAGAAGAAAGGACTCATTGAAAAAGACTGATGTTGAAAAAATTGAAAGCAAAGGAGAAGGGGTTGGCAGAGGAAGAAATGAACAAATAGTGTCATGGAATCATTGAACATAAACTTGGACAGACTTTGGGAGACAATGGAGTACAGAAGGGCCTGGATTCCTATGATCTAAGGAAAAGTTAGACATGGTTGAAAATGACAGAACAACAATAATAACAAGAACATTTGAGTTGAGTTAAAAATATTTACTCTATAAGATAATTTCTTGACCCAGAGTTTATCTACTTTATATATATATATATATATGTGTGTGTGTGTGTGTGTGTGTGTGTGTGCAGATACATAGATAGATACATAGATAGATAGATAGCTCTATTCAAATGTAATTGGTTTCTCTTTTAATCCTATGTAAACCAGAATGCCAACAGAGTCCATGACATACAAAAAACATAAAGAACCCAGATCTATAGAATAAATGACTGACAGGTGACTTACTCTTTTCATGTGCATGGTTTATTATTATAAGGAGAGTGAAATATTATTATAAGAATGTTAAACAGCAATTCTTCATGTGTGTAATAAATGAAATCAGAAATTTATTTATATTTTCTGTTTTCAAATTTCATTCTGTTCCCCTTCAAATAACCTTCCCATTGTCTTCATCTACTTTTTATGTGTAAAGTAATGAAAATAATAACAGTATTATTTTGAAGTTTCCATGAACTGTCTTTCCAATATTGTGAAGGAAATACTGTTTTACACCCTAACACTAAAATAGTAAATGACAATTATCTTGTGAAATTTGCAAAAAGAAAAATAATATTCATTATAACCTTCTTCCAAAAAAATTCTAAGATTAGAAATTGTGTATTTAGATGCAGTCCTAATTAAAATTTCAAAACAAAACAGCTCATGTTGGGTGTAGTGATTAATTACCATTAAACAAACATTTGGCAGAAATATAAAAAAAAGAATTTCTATGGAGGGTGGAGCAGCTTATTGCTATCCAATGAATGCACATAATAAGCTACTTTGAGAGCTTTAATGAATGGAAAAGGGAAAAATTAAAGGGAAAGAATGATAACCTGAAAACAATTAAAAATATTGGCTCAAGAACTGAGAACAAGCTTTATGTAGTCTTTTGGATCCTTAGATTGTTTTTGTTAGAAGGCATGGGATATTTCCCATGCCAAGATTCCTAAATAAAAAAAATACAATCCTCTATAATAGAGCTTAAATGTTTCATGAAGATTTCTAATCTTACCTGTAAGTGCTACAGTGATCCCTCATCTCTAACTGAACTAAGACCAAGCTTCTTCTCAAAGCCAAGACTTTTCAATATATTATCTAGAATTATTAAATTGTTTTTTCTCTGTCTATTTCTGAACTTGCCACTTTTGCTTCATACAGGTATTTTGATTTTCTCCCAACTCTTCAAGTAGGACTTCTAGTCTACTCAGCAAATATCTATTTGTCAGCATTTTCCAAAATTATTGATAGAAATCTATCACAGATATTTCAGTTTCTCCTTCTTCCTCTACCAAACTACGACACCTAAACAACAAAAAAGTGATGCAATTGAATACATAAAGCAACAGAAAGACAGTGTTGAGATAGCATTATTATCTAGCTGGAATCAAATATCCTTAGGTTGAAATCCTAAGTGTTCTTTTTATGACTTAGGTGGCTTTAAAAGATTTACTTAATTTTCTGAACTATATATTTCTTAAGATGCAGCTAGGGGAGACAGAGACAAAATGGTGGAAGTAGAAACACAAAAGCTTAGACTACTTTGAAAATCCTATCCAGCCAACCTAAAAATAAAGCCTCAAAATGAATACTAAAGTGACAGAACCAACAAAGGAAAAGAGTAAAGCCACTCTTCTACAGAAAACAACTTAGAAGATAGATGAAGAGGTCTATTTCACTGGGAGTGAAAAAGAGGGGAGTGTAGCCAAGAGAAAAGCCACACAAAGAAGTACTGGCACATACCAACAACAACCTGACAAGATACCCATAGAAAATAATTATGGAAAAAAAGAAAAACAAGATATGGCCTCAGAAGGGGACTCTGAAATTAAAGGAGCCACACACATAAACCTTCAAAGAAAAATAGGAACTGGTCACAGGCTCTGAAAGAAATCAAAAAGGAATTAAAACATCAATAAAATAGACAGAAGAAAAATGATTAAGAGAAATGAAAGTAATGGAAGAAAAAAGAATGGTTTAAAAAGCAGAATTGATCAATTGGGAAAAGAGGCACAAAAATCTAATGAAGAAAAGAGTATTTTAAAAGGTAGAAGAGGCCAAATGGAAAAGGATGCTCCAAAGCTCACTAAAATAATCCATTTAAAAAAATTAGAACAGGGCAAATAGAAGCTATCTACTTCGTGAAACATCATGAAACAACAAAACAAAATCAAAAGAATGAAAAAATAGAAGAAAATATGAAATATCTCATCAAAAATAAACTGACCTGGAAAATAGATCTAGAAAGTAAAAATGTAAGCATTTTCAGACTACCTGAAAGTCATGGGGAAAAAAGCGTAGGCATCATATTATAAGAAATTATGAAACTGCTCTTATACTATTGAACAAGAAAATAGAAATGGAAATAGTCACTGGTCACCTTCTGAATAAAGTCCTCAAATAATAAATCACAGGAATATTTTTGTGAAATTCTAGAGCTCTGAGGCCAATGGGAATATAATACAAACAGCCAGAAAGAAATAACTAAAATATCATAGAGCCACAGACAGAATTACACTTGGTTTATTTCTACATTAAAGGTCTGTGAGACTTGGAATATAATAATCTGGAAGGTAAAGGAAATAGGTTTACAACCAAGGATTATCTTACCAGAAAAGGTGAGCATATTCCTCCAGAGGAATAAATGGTCATTAAACACAATAGAAGATTTCCAAGCATTTCTAATGAGAAGATTAGATGTTGTATGGGAATTGGATCTTCAAATACTAGGCTCAAGTACAACAAAGTAAACAAGAAAGAGAATTCAACAACATCAAACAGGTTATATTCCTACATGGAAAGACAGTTTTTGTAACTCTTAAATTTTTATGATTATCAGACCAATTAGGAGGAGTAAACATAGATAAAGGAATTGGGAGTAAGTTGTTTAGAATGATATCATATGTAAAAAAACATCAAATGGTAAAAAAGATTGCACTGAGAGAAAAGGGAAGGGAGAGGTAGAATGGGGATAAATTATATCACCTAAATAGGCATGAAAATAAAACCTATTAGTGTAGAGAGGAGAATGAGGGTGGTGATAGGCAATGCTTCAAACTTATTCTCATTGGAATTGCCTCAGAGAGGGAATAACAACAAAGAGAAGGGAGGGAAATGTCAAAGGTGATTAAAATCAAAACACTCTTGAAGAAGGACAGAGTGAAAGGAGAGAGAAAGAGCAGGACCAAAAGGGGAAAATAAACTGAAGGTGAATACACAGAAGATAATCATAACTGTGAATATGAATGAGATGAATTCACCCATAAAATAGAAGTAGATGGCAGAATGGGTTAAACCCCATAATGCTGTGATATATTGATTATCAAGGAACGCATTTGAAACAGAAAGTCACACACAAAGTAAAGGTAAAGGTATGGAGTAGAATCTATTGTACTTCAACTGAAAAAAAAGGAGTAACAAACATGATCTCAGGCAAAGCTAACGCAAAAATAAATCTAATTAAGTAAGCAAGGAAAAAAGTTACATCTTGATAAAAGAAAGTTACCATAGAAAATGAATATCAGTACTAAACATATATATCCAATGCTATAGTCTCAAATTTTTTAATAAAAAATTAAATGAGCTTACAGAGGAAACCATAAAATAATGGTGTGGGGGACCTCAAACTTCCCCTCTCAGAATTAAGTAAATCTAATTTAAATGAAAGGTGTAAAGGAGGTGAATAAATTTTTTCTTTAAGTTATATTTAATAGGTTGTTGTTAAAATAGAATAGTTAGTAAAAGGAATATACCTTCTTTTCAGCAGTATGTTGTACATACCTAAATTGACCATGTATCAGAGCATAAAATCTTCAGAACCAAATGCACAAAAGCAGGAAAAAAGCATCCTTTTGAGATCATAATGCAAAAAAAATTATAATCAATAAAGGTCTATGGAAATACAAGAAATAACTAATTTTAAAATAAAGAATCTAATTTTAAAATGAGATTTGACAAAGAACAAAGTAAAGAAACAATCAATAATTTCATTGAAGAGAATGAAAATAAGACAATATAACAAAATTCACTGGACACAGCTAAAGCAAAACTTGAAGGGAAATTTATATTTCTAAATACTTACATCAATAAAATAGAGGAAAAGTAGATCAATGTATTTGGCCTAAAATTAGAAAAACTGGTAAAACAAATTTAAATCCCCAAACACTAAATTAGAAATACTAAAAATCAAAAGAGGAAATTAATAAAATTGAAAGCAAGAGAAAAATTGGTATGTTTTATTGGTGATGTGTAACTAAAATAAAAAGAGCATTGGTTAACTTGATTTATAAAAGTAAAGAAGAAAATAAAATTACCAGTGTCAAAAATGAAAAGCGTGAATTCACCAACCATTATAAACTATTTTCCCAATTATATGACAATATATTTAACAATTTAAGTAAAACTGACAAATATTTACAAAAATTTAAATGGCCCTGATTAGCAATAAAGGAATTAGAATATTTAAATAACATGAACTCAGGAAAAGAAATGGAATAATTCTTCAATGAACTGCCTCAGAAGAAATCCTCAGAGTGTGATCAAACATTGAAAGAACAATTAATCCCAATATTATGTTAAATACTTGGAAAATGGTAAAAAGAGTCATACAAAATTATTTTTGTAATACAAATATGTTACTGATACATAAGCCAGGAAAAGCAAAAATAGGGGCAGAAAATTACAGAACAATTTCTTTAATGTCAATGCAAAAATATTAAACATACAAGTAGCATAGACACTACAGCAATATATCACACAAATCATTCACTATGGTTTAATGGGTGGGATTTTTATCAGCAATGCAAGGCTGGTTTAATATTAGGATAACTAACAGCATATTTACTATGTCAATAACTAAACTATCAGAAAACATGAATATATCAAGAAATATTTTTAAAAGTGTGACAAAATACAATACCCATTCCTAATCAAAATAGAAAGTAGAGGAATGAATAGGCCTTTCCTTAAAATAATTAGTATCTAACTAAATTCATTAGCAATGGAGTTAAGTTAGAAGACTTCCCTAAGAGTTCAGGGGTAAAGCAAGGATGTCCATTATCAACATTATTATTTAATATTTTACTAGAAATGCTAGCTTTAGCAAAAATAGAAAAGGGGAAATTGAAAGAGTTAAAACTCACAATGAGGAAACTAAGCTATCTTTCTTTGCAGATGATATGATGGTATAGACAATTCTAGAGAATCAAATAAGAACTAGTTGAAATAATTAATGATTTTACAAAGTTATAGGACACAAAATAAATCCACATAAATCATTAGCCTTTCTCTATATTACCAACAAAGTCTATCAGCAAGAGATATAGAAATTCCATTTTAGATAACCCTAATCAGTTTAAAATATCTGGGAACATACTTGCCCAGAGAAATCTGGGAATTATATGAGCATAATTAGTAAAATGCTTTTCAGACAAATAAAGTCAAAGCTGAACAATTGAGAAAACATTAAATGCTTATGTGTAGGACAAGCTAACATAATAAAAATGACAATTTTACCTAAATCAATGAACTTATTTAGTACCATATCAAACTACCAAAAGATTATTAATTTAAATTAGTTAAAATCATTTTATAGTACAAGGAAAAATAATAACAAAATTAATCTGGGAGAACAAGAGATCAAAAATATCAAGGGAATTGATGAAAAAAAAATGTGAAGGATGGTGACGAGAAGTACCAGATCTTAAACTGTACTATAAAGCAGTAATAATCAAAGCAATCTGGTATTAAGAGAATAGTGGATCAATTGACTACATTAGGAGTAAGACCTCAACAATCTAGCATTTGATAAACTCAAATATCCTATTTTGGGGTATAGGGACTCACTATTCACAAAAACTGGTGGGAAAACTGGGAAACATGACAGAAAGAAGGTACACCCTATAACAAAATAATGTCAAAATTGTTATATGATTTAGACATAAAGGCTGATACCATCAGTAAATTGGGGGAAGAGAAAAGAATTTATCCATTAGTATATGGAAGGGAATAATTTATGACCAATAAGAGAAAATATTACAATACATAAAATTAATAATTTTTAAAATATACAATTTTAAAAATGTTGTACAATGAAAACAAATGTAACCAAGATTAGAAAAGAAACAATAAACTGGAGAAATGTTTTATAACCAATTTCTTTGATAAAGATCTCATTTCTCAAATATACAGAGAACAAAGTCAAATTTATTAAGAATTAGAAAGATGGTCAAAAGTTGTGAACAAGTAGTTTTCAGATTAAGAAATCAAAGGTATCAATAATTATATGAAAAATGTTCTAAATCACTCTTAAATTCTATTTAAACCACTGTTAGGTACCATTTCACACCTATCAGATTGGCCAATATGACAGTAAAGGAAAATGATAAATGTTGGAAGGGATATGGCAAAATTGGGACACTAATGCATTGTTAGAGTTGTAAAGCAATATAAACTTTCTGGAAGACAATTTGGAAGTATACCTGAAGGGCTATACAACTATGCATACCCTTAGATTCAGTAATACCTCTACAAGACTTGTATTCCAATAAGGACCTACTTTTACAAAAATATTTATATCAGCCCTTCTAATGGTGGTGAAGAATTAGAAATTAAGGGGATGTGAAGAAGTAGTAAAATTTCTAGAAAAAATTCTGGTACATGATGGTGATGGAAACTATTCTACTATAAGAAATAATAAACAGGATGATTTCAGAAAGAGATGGAAAGACCTACATGACCTGATGCAGAGTGAAATAAGCAGAACCAGGAAAACATTATACACAGTAACAGCAATATTGTGGAATGATTAAATGTAATAAACTTTGCTCCTAATAGCAATACAGTTATCCAGAACAATTCTGTGGGGCTTATGACAGAGAATTATATCTACTTACAGAGAGAGATTTGAAGTAAGAGTACAGATGGAGGCAAATGATTTATCATTTGTTTATTAGAATATATGTTTGGGGATTTTAGTTTCATAAGATTATTTACTTACAAAAATGAATAATATGGAAGCATGTTTTGCATGATAATACATGTATAATCCAGATTTAATTGCTTGCCAGTCCTGGGAGTGGAGAGGGAAAAAAGGAGGGAGACAATTTGGATCAGAAAACTTCAAAAAACTCATGTGGAGATTTATTACTAAATTTTTTAAAAATTATAAACCAGATTAGAAAACAGAATCAAATGTATTGTTCACCAGAAAAATATCAACCAGAGACACACACAGAGTTTAAAGAAGGGGTTAGCATAGAATCTTTTATGCTTCAGTTAAAATTTTTTAAAAAAGGTAAGGGTAGCAATTATATTTTCAGAAAAAAGTTTAAGAAAAATAGATCTAATTAGAAGAAATAAGTAGGGAAATCACATCTTGCTTGAGGCATAATAGATTATGAAGTAACAGTAATACTAAACATATAGGAATCAAATAGAATAGGATTCAAAAGGAATAATTAAATGGACTGTAAAACTATACTAGTGGGGAATACCAGGTTTCCACTTTCAGAACTAGATACATCTAACCATAAAAGATATGAGAGAAAAAGTTACAGTGATGAATAGAATTTTAGAAAAGTTAGATATGATAGACTACTGGAGAAAAAAATAAATGGAAATAAAAGGGAGTATACCTTTTTTTCAGTTGCCCCTGGCACCTTCATAACAATTGATCATGTATTAAGCTATAAAAAATTCACATACAAATACAGAAAATATATATATGTATATTAAATAGATCCTTTTCAGCTCATAATATGATAAAAAAGTATGTTCAATAAAGGGCTGTGAAAGGATGGATTAAAAGTTAATCAGAAACTATATAAATCAATCCTAAATAATAATTCAAAGAGCCTGTCATAGAATCAATCAATAATTTCATTAAAGTGAATGACAACAATGAGGGAGCATTCCAAAATTTTTGAAATGCAACCAAACAAGAAATCAGGAGAAAACTTCATCTCCAAAAACATATATTAATAATAGAGATAAAAAGCAAATAAATGTATTGGGTATGCATTCTTAAAAATAGAAAAAAACAAATAAAAATCCCTAATTAAACATTGAAATGGAAATATTAAAAATCAGAAGGGAGAGAAACAAAATTGAAAGGTAAAAAAATAAATGAATTAATAAATAAAAGTAGGAACTGCTTTTAGGGGAAAAAACACCAATATGGAAAACTATTCATAGATTCAATTAAAAAAACAATAAATTACTAATATCAAACGTGAAAAGAGAGAATGAACCACCAAATAAAGATAACAACAGATTAATAATTAGGATCCAATTATTCTCCAGGAAAACTGACAATCTGATTGAAATAAATGAATATTTACCAACACATAAATTGCTCAGATTAAAACAGGAGAATAACATACTTAAATAACTCTGTCAGAAAAAATTAAGCAAGTAATGAATTGGCTTCCTATGAAAAATATCTCCAGGACTGTATGGATTTACAACTGAATTCTACCAAACATTTAAGTAAAAATAATGTAGAAAAAATGTTTTGTAATAATATTTACAAAATAATAATTTAAAAAATTAAATCAGATTTAAACATTTGAGGAAATATTTATTGTACATGGGTAGACTGCATCAATATAATAAAAATTACAATTTTACCTAAGTTAACTCACATGCTCAGTGTAAAACCAATCAAACTACCAAATAATTATTTTATAGAGGTAGAAGAAATAATAGTCAATTTCATCTGAAAGAACAAAATAAAAAACATCAAGGGAATCAATGGAAACCAATTTGAAGGAAAGTAACCTACCAGGAAGGGATTTCAGATTGTATTGCAAAAGGGTACAGTATATAGTATGATGCACTTGGAGACAGAAAAACATCTTCCTGAAATACAATCTGGCTTCAGACACTGTATTACTCTGGGCCAATCCTTTAACACCGTTGACTTCAGTTTTCTCATTTGTAATAAGCTCAAGAATGAAATGGCAAATCATGCTAATATCTTTGCTAAGAAAATCCCAAATGGGATAACAAACCCTTGGACACAAATGAAAAAAAAAATGAACAACAAAATCATCAAAACAATCTTGTGATAAGAAATAGAGTGTTAGTCCAGTGGAATAGATCAGATACACAATCCATAATAATAAAGGGCCATCATAATCTAGTGTTTAATAAACACCCAAATCCAAGCTTTTGAGATAAGAACTCACTATCAAACCAGAGTTGGTTATAAAACTGGAATGCATATAAGTAGAAACTAGAAATAGAATATCTCACAATATTTAACAAGATATAGGCAAAATGGACATCTGGTTTAAACATAAGTAGTGATATCATAAGGAAATTAATGAGTATGGGAAGGTGTACCTTTTAAATATATGAACATCAGAAGAATTAATTAACTGTGATAAAGGATTACAGGAAATTAAATGGATAATTTTGATTACCTGAAATTAAAAATCTTCCACACAAAGGTAATGCAGTCAAAATTAGAAGGAAAACAGAAATATGGGAGGAAATTTACATCAGATTTCTCTGATAGAGGTCTAATTTCCCAAATATGTAGGAAACAGCCTTATTTATAAAGGTAAGAGGCATTATCCAGTTGATAAGTTGTCAGAGGACCAGAAAAGGTAGTCTTCAGAAAAAGAAATAAACATTACCAATAGTCAAAAGTGAAAAAAAATATGCTTACCTCACTACTAGTGAAAATCAAATTGAAATAGCTTTGAGATACCACCTCATACCTGTAAGATTGGCTTACATGTCAGAAAAAGGAAAATGGTAAATGCTGGAACAGACGCAGAAAAATTCGGAAACTAATGCATTGTTGGTGGAGTTGTGAACTAGTTCAACAATTCTGGAGAACAATTAGAAACTGTGCCAAAAGGCCTACAAAAATGTGCATATCCTTTGACATAGCAGTACCACTACTATGTTTTTTCCCCCAAAGAGATGAAAGAAGAGAGGAAAGGACCTATTTGTATAAATATATTCTTAGCAGCTCTTTTCATAATGGCAAAAACTTGAAAACTGAGGGAATACTCATTAGCTGGGGAAAAGTCATATATGTGATATATGATTGTTATGGAAAACTATTGTGTTATAAGAAATGATGAGCAGAATTATCTCAGAAAAACTTAGGAAGAGAAGTTAGCAGAGTCAGCAGAACATTGCACATAGTAACAGCATAATTTCAACTGACATTCTTTACGCCAGATCTGGTGCTCTATCCACTGTTCCATGTGGGCAGCTAAGTGGCACAGTGGATAGAGTACCATTTCTAAATTCATGATAAGTCATCTTGCCAAATTCAAATCCAACTAGCCTTGTAACCCTTAGCAAGTCATTTAATCTTGTTTGTCTCAATTCCTGACCTATAAAATCAGCTGAAGAAGGAAATAGCAAACCACTCTAGTTTCTTTGTCAAAAAAAAAATGAATGGCTCATGAAGAGTGTGACAAGACTGAAAAAAGTTAACAGGTACAAAAAAATTTGGAAATATTTAATAAAATATTTTTTCAAATAAAATAATAAAGAATTTTTATGAGAGGCAGGTTGAAGAAATATGATACCATCAGGTTTGTATATTTACTTTGTGGTGGAGAGAGCTATGTTAGTAGAGGTCTCTGTCCCAAATTTGGAGATTTGGAAGTGGGCCAATGAGAGATTTAGAGAGGACATATAGCTTTGCAGATGATGTATATAGATGTAATATGTGAATCTATGGAAATAGATGAATTTCCTAGGGATGAGAGTTCAGATAAAGATGAGTAAAGGACTCAGGACAAGATCTTTAGGCAAAGTTACATTGGGAAGGAAATGGAAATATAAGTCAACAATGGAAACAAAGAATGAATAGTTAGACTGGAAAGTAGAAAGATAAAAGAGAATTTTTCATGAAATCAAATAAAAAGAATATATCCAACAAAACTCTCTGACAAAGGTTTAACTTTCCAAATATATAAGGTCTAAGTCAAATTTACAAAAAAACCAAGCCATTCCCCAATCAACAAATGGTCAAGGGACATGAATAGGCAGTTTTCACATGAAATCAAAACTATCAATAAGTACATGAAAAAGTGTTTTAAATCCCTCCTGATTAGAGAAATATAACTTAAAACAATGCTAAAGTACCACTTCACACCTAATAGACCAGCCAATATGGCAGCAAAGGAAAGTAATAAATGTTGGAGGGGATGTGGCAGGATTGGTACACTAATACACTGCTGATGGAATTGTGAATTGATCCAACCACTCTGAAGGGCAAATTGGAATTATACAAAAGGGCTTTAAAAGAATGCTTGCCCTTTGATTCAGCCATACCACTGCTGAGTTTATACCCCAAAGAAATAATAAGGGAAAATACTTGTACAAAAATATTTATAATCATGCTCTTTGTGGTGGCAAAAAATCGGAAAATGAGAGGGTGTCCATTGATTGGGAAATGGCTGAACAAATTGTGGTATCTGATGGTGATAGAATACTATTGTGCTGAAAGGAATGACGAACTAGAGAAATTCTATGTGAACTGAAAAGACCTCCAGGAATTGATGTGGAATGAAAGGAGCAGAACATTAAACACAGAGATGGATATCCTATGTCACAATCAAATGTAACAGACTTTTCTACTAGTAGCAAGGCAATGATACAGGACAAGACAGAGGAACTTATGAGAAAGAACACTATACACCCCCAGAGAAAGAACTATGGGAATAGAAACACAAAAGAAAAACATTTGATCAATAATGTGGTTCAGTGGGGATATGATTAAGGTTCAGATGTTAAAAGATCACTCTATTGCAAATATGAATAACATGGAAATAGGTTTTGAACAATGATATATGTATAATTGTGGAATTGCCTGTCAGCTCTGGGAGGGGGAAGGGAAGAAGGGTGGGAAAAATCATGAATCATGTAACCATAGAAAAATATTCTAAATTTTTAAAAAAAGAGTATATCCAAAACATAAGTATGGATAGAAGCATAGCTCTTTATTGTAAAAAGGTACATCTCTTCCCCAGAAATGAGAGGGTCATTTCTTCCAAAAAAACTGGAAAGATAGTGAAAGAAAGGTAATATGAAAAAGAGTTTTAAAGGATAAGAAAGGAGATGAAGAAGACAGAGTAGAAAGAGAGGAGGGAGGAAAATTGTTGCCACCGCCACTGCAGCCACTGCTACTGGTGCCATTATTAATAATAATAAGTATTTCAATAAAACCAAGTATGTGCCACACACTGGGATGATTGTTTTAAAAATATTGGGGAAGCCCTGGACTGAGCTGGATAGAAATTAGAGTGCAAAAAAAGATAGCTTAGATAGGATGTTTTCTCTACAGCATGCTATTAGGGGAAGCACAGATATTAGGAGAGAAGAAAATGGTAATTTGCTTAGCATGAAAATAGGAAGTATACCAGATGATGGGATTGCTGAGTTAGCTGGATTGTGGAGATGAGGCACATGATAATTCCTTAAGACAAGGTAGGAAAAAGAAAGGAAGGAAAGAACAAAGTAAGCTCAGGAAGGAAGGTAGTTTGGGAGGAAAAGCAAGTTAGTTTGGTAGGAGGGAGGGAGAAAGGAAAGGAAGGTGGAAAGATGAAGAGGTAATAGTAGGACAGGAGGGAAGGATAAAAGAGGAGGGAGATAGGAAACATAAGTAAAACTTTAAAGGATCAATAGAAGAAAACAAAAAGTTCAGAAGGGGCAGACATAAACGGACTGCTTTTTTTTTTGCATCTGTGTTCAATTAAACCTACACATGAAAAACTGTATATTATAGAAGTTTGTGATTTCATCCTTTGAGACAGTTTCATCTTTTGTTCTTCTTTGCATTCTTTGGAATTTTCCAAATTTGTTGATGAATGTTAAATGCATAATTAAAGGAATAATTCAACAAAGGCACATCGTCCTCCAATAAGTTTCCTCTTGTCAAAGTAGAATAATTGTCTCTTCTTATTTAATGCCAAGAAAGTGCTTATTTTGTCCACCACATATAAAATATAACCTAACATTGAGATGCATTCTTGCCTAGATTATTATAAATAGTATGACAATATCATTTGGGAGAAATGTAAGCTTAAACACTCCTTTTAAAGAAGGAATTTAACTAACAAACAAAAATCACATCATTATCTCAAGAGATGCTGAAAAAGCCTTTGACAAAATACAGCATCCATTCCTATTGAAAACCCTGGAAAGAATAGGAATACAAGGACCTTTCCTAAAAAAATTAACAGTATATACCTAAAACCATCAACAAGCATCATATAAAATGGGGATAAATTAGAAGCCATCCCAATAAGATTAGGAGTGAAACAAGAATGCCCATTATCTCCTCTATTATTCAGCATTGTACTAGAAACATTAGCAGTAGCAATAAGAGAAGAAAAAGAAATTGAAGATATCAAAATAGGCAATGAGGAGACTAAGCTATCATTCTTTGCAGATGATATGATGGTCTACTTAAAAAATCCTAGAGAATCAAATAAGAAGCTTGTAGAAATAATCAACAACTTTAGCAAAGTTGCAGGATACAAAATAAATGCACATAAATCATCAGCATTTCTATATATTTCCAACACATCACAGCAGCAAGAGGTAGAAAGAGAAACACCATTTAAAATCATCCTAGACAATATAAAATACTTGGGAATCTATCTACCAAAACAAACACAGGAATAATATGAAAACAACTACAAAAACACTTTTGAAACAATTAAAAATAGATCTAAACAATTGGAAAAACATGGATTGCTCATGGGTAGGATGAGCTAACATAATAAAAATGACCATGCTACCCAGATTAATTTACCTATATAGTGCCATACCTATCAAACTACCAAAAAACTTTTTTACTGAATTAGGAAAAACTATAATAAAGTTCATTTGGAATAACAAAAGATCAAGAATATCGAGGGAACTAATGAAAAATATGTGAAGGAAAGGGGCATAGCAGTACCAGATGTTAAACTATACTATAAAGTAGCGGTCATCAAAACAGTATGGTACTGGCTAATAGACAGAAAGGAGCATCAGTGGAATAGACTTGGGGTAAGTGACATCAGCAAGACAGTCTATGATAAACCCAAAGAGCCCAACTTTTGAGACAGAAATCCACTATTTGACAAAAACTGCTGGGAAATTTGGAAAACAATATGGGAGAGATTAAGTTTAGATCAACATCTCACACTCTACACCACGATAAATTCAGAAAGGGTGAAAGACTTGAATATAAAGATGGAAACTATAAATAATTTAAGTGAACACAGAATAGTATACTTGTCAGATCTCTGGGAAAGGAAAGATTTTAAAACTAAGCAAGAGTTAGGGAAAATTACAAAATATAAAATAAATGATTTTGATTATATTAAACTAAAAGGCTTTTGTACAAACAAAAACAATGTAGCCAAAATCAAAAGGGAAACAACAAATTGGGAAAAATCTTTATTACAAAAAACTCTGACAGGGGTCTAATTACTCAAATATACAAGGAGTTAAATCAATTGTATAAAAAATCAAGCCATTCCCCAATTGATGAATGGGCAAAAGACATGAATAGGCACTTTTCAGATAAAGAAATCAAAAGTATCAATAAGCACATGAGAAAGTGTTCTAAATCTCTAATAATTAGAGAAATGCAAATCAAAACAACTCTGAGGTATCACGTCACACCTAGCAGATTGGCTAAAATGAAAGAAGGGGAGAGTAATGAATGCTGGAGGGGATGTGACAAAATTGGGACATTAATGCATTGCTGGTGGTGTTGTAAATTGATCCAACCTTTCAGGATGGCAATTTGGAACTATGGTCAAAGGGATATAAAAGAATGCCTGCCCTTTGATCCAGCCATACCATTGTTGGATTTGTACCCCAAAGAGATCATAGATAAACATACCTGTACAAAAATATTTATAGCTGTGCTTTTTGTGGTGGCAAAAACCTGGAAAAGGAGGATATGTCCTTCAATTGGGGAATGGCTGAACAAATTGTGGTATATGCTGGTGATGGAATACTATTGTGCTCAAAGGAATAATAAACTAGAGGAATTCCATGTGAACTGGAAAGACATCCAGGAATTGATGCAGAGCGAAAGGAGCAGAGCCAGAAGAACACTGTACACAGAGACTGATATACTATGGTAAAATTGAATGCAATGGACTTCTGTTCCAGCAGCAATGCAATAACACAGGACAATTCTGAGGAACTTATGGTAAAGAATGCTACCCACATTCAGAGGAAGAACTGCAGGAGAGGAAACATAGAAGAAAAATAACTGCTTGAATGCATGGGTTGAGATGGACATGATTGGGGATGTGGACTCGAAACTACCACACCAATGCAACTAACAACATTTTGGAAATAGGTCTTGATCAATGACACATGTTAAAACCAGTGGAAGTGTGCATCAGCCATGGGTGGGGGGAGTGAAGGGGGTGAAGGGGAAAGTAGGAGCATGAATCATGTAACCACGTTAAAAATGAATATTAATAAATGTTTAAAAAATAAATTAAAAAAATTGGGGATTGCAAAAAAAATTAAATAAAGGACTTTAAAAATGGCTAATTTCCTTTATTCCATCTTCTGTTTCACAGTTTCAAATCAATTTGTTCTTATCTGAAGTCTAAGCATCTTTTCTGACTGACTACCAGAGCCACTAAAGTTCTGAGATGACCTGGGTGCTCCTATTTAATTACCACAATGCCTACCAGTATATGTCTATTGGTCACTGCTCTAATAATGGGAAAAGATCCTGAAGCTCAATCTAAAAACCAATGTTGCCAGTTATTTTTACAACTACTAAGCAATCTATTTTCCAATACTGCATATGTGCCAATTAAAATGAACTTGACAGATCACATGATTCTCAGAAATATGGGGATGAAATGGTGATTCCTAACCACTCAGCAAATGAAAAACATCAGTATTTAGGTTCTTTTACATAGAATGGCCTAGAGAAAAATCCTAACAATAATAGCATATTAGTCAGAAAAGGGCCTTTATTATCTGTATTGTCAAATGCCAGCTTCTGATGAGCATTTTGGTTTAGAGACTATGTAAATATACATTCATTTTGAGGTTGTGTCATAAAATGAATGCTTTCTTAATTCCAAATTGGTAGCAATTGCCTTGTTTTTGTCTGAAATTATTTCCTCCTATCTCTCATAAAAATCTCCCACATTATATCACTTTATTCAATGAGGGTTGCAGGATGGTAAACTGGAGGGAAAAGGAAATGCATTTGTGTACTGTTAGTTCAGCAATGCATTCAGACCCAAATGGCAGAAATATTATGACTTAAAACCATCTTACAAAAGCCCAATCCTATTTTGAAAATGGGTATTGAAATACCTGATTGCATATTCACATTAAATACTGTCTTTTAAGGAACCAAAGAAACAGCTGTAAAGAAAGACATTTTCTAACCTCTACAAAGCATTCAATTCCTCTAAAGAAAGTTGTCCACTGCTTTAATTTACTGTAATCATGCTTCACCACAATTCTCAAGGCACCTTTTGCCCTTTGTCAACTTCATCCATTTAGTGCTCTGGTCTAACATTCACCTGTATAAATTCTTCAAGCATATTACTAAAAGGACCCCACAAATATAACACCAACTGAATAGAACGGATGCCATGTGACACTGACCCATCCCAACATGTATTTTCAAGGCATTGATAGAAGTACATCTGTATAAAAATCAGCATGGAAAATATAATTTGCTTTAAAGTCTTTAGCAAAGCCATAGCCAGATGGTGTCTTATGCTAAGGGCCAAATGCAGATTTTGGAGCATTTGAAAATGTCACAGCTTGTTGGATAGCAAAGACACCAGTTAAATGTTGGGGGGAAACCTTTCCTAGATGACTGTGAAGCTACAATTAGCTTTCAAAGAGTCATTTGGTAAAAAGCACATAATCATTATTATCAACAACGACAAAAATTTTATTGGTTTACTACTATGTGCAAGCCACATAAATATCACACTCTAAGCTAGAGTTGCTGATTCCATTTTCTACATGATCATTGGCAATGGAACCTACATGAATATAGGTATAATAATAACTAAATTGTGCCTAGAGAAATGGGCTCAGATGGCAAACCAACTAAGGCTTCTCAATAAATAATAGGAAAAAGAAGCAAATAATTGTCTAGTTTTAGAAAGTGAAACAATGATTTTATTCTCCATATCATAAAATCATTGAGAATTAGAAGGGAACTCAGCAAAATGCCTTCATCATTTGAGAGTGTTCCCTCTTCTGTCATTGACCATCTTGAACTCCAATCTGAGAGTGTCCCATGCTAGCCCTGCTGTGAGTCAAACCTATTAGAAACAGTGAAAACCTACAATTAAATTCAAGCCTTCAATATGTGGTTATTATGTAAGGCAATATGGAAAAAGATAAAATTTGTCATGGCCTAAAGCACACTGATCTTATCCAAAGAGTGTCTATTTTGGCTTTAAAACAGCTATAGAGAACAGACCCTGACATAACCAATAATCAATTGATATGATTGAAGGAATAAGGACAGATGTGTAGTATCTTCTGTGCCCACATGGAATAGGTCTGATTTAATTTATTTGTAGAACAATGGGAGTCATAGAGTTAGTCAGAACAAAAGTGGCAAATGGATTTATATCACAGAGATGGCTTACTGTGTGGCTAATTGGAAGATATATAGTTAGATTTTCAATCATTTTAAAATTATAAAGAAATTCAATTATCAAAAGTTGAAAGCTCAAAGAACCTATATTTTCATTTATCTGGGAGACAAGTATCATTAGAAATAAGTTGGCTATGATATTTTGGCAATATGAATTATTTTTTAATTTTTTTTGAAAAATTGTATTTAATGAATTAATTTAGAATATTTTTCCATGGTTACAAGATTTATGTTCTTTCCCTCCCCTCACACCTACTACCTCTGAGAGCTGGCACAATTTCACTGGGATTTACATATGCCATTGATCAAGACCTATTTCCATATTATTGATATTTGCACTAGTGTGATCTTATAGAGTATATGTCCCCAATCATATCCCCATTGACTCATGTGATGAATCAATTATTTTTCTTCTGTTTCTGCTCCCGCAGTTCTTCCTCTAAATGTGGATAGTGTTCTTTCTCATAATTCCATCAGAATTGTCCTGGATCATTGCATTGCTGCTAGTAGAGAAGTCTATTACATTCGATTGTACCTCAGTGCATCAGTCTCTGTGTACAACATTCTCCTGGTTCTGCTCCTTTCACTCTGTATCAATTCCTGGAGGTCATTGCAGTTCATATGAAATTATACCACTTCATTATTCCTTTGAACAAAATAGTATTCCATCACCAACAGATACCACAATTTGTTCATTCATACCCCAATTGAAAGGCATACCTTCATTTTCCAGTTTTTTGCTACCACAAAAAGTGAGGCTATAAATATTTTTGTACAAGTCTTTTCCCTTATTATCTCTTTGGGGTATAAACCCAACAGTGGTATGGTTGGATCAAAGGGCAATCAGTCTTTTAATTCCCTTTGGGCATAGTTCCAAATTGCCATTGAGAATGGTTGGATGAACTCACAACTCATTCAGCAATGCATTAACATACCAATTTTGCCACTTCCCCTCCAACATTTATCACTTTCCTTTGCTATCATGTTAGCCAATTTGCTAGGTGTCAGGTGGTACCTCAGAGTTGTTTTGATTTGCATTTCTCTAATTAAAAGAGATTCAGAACACTTTTTCATGTGCTTATTGATAGGTTTGATTTCTTTATCTGAAAATTGCCCATTTATCAATTGGGAAACAGCTTCATTTTTTTGTACAATTGATTTAGTTCCTTATACATTTGAGTAATTACACCTTTGTCAGAGGTTTTTGTTACAAATATTTTCCCCAATTTGTTCCTTTCCTTCTAATTTTGGTTGCATTGTTTTTGTTTGTATAAAGCCTTCTTAATTTAATGTAATCACAATTATTTATTTTATATTTTGTAATTTTTTCTAACTCTTGTTTGGTCTTAAAATCTTTCCTTTCCCAAAAAATCTTACAAGTATACTATTCTGTGTTCACCTAATTTTCTTATAGTATCCTTCTTTATATTCAAATCATTCACCTATTCTGAGTTTATCTTGGTATAGGGTGTCAGAAGTTGATCTAAACCTAATCTCTGCCATATTTTTTTCCAATTTATCCAGCAGTTTGTGTCAAATAGTGGATTTTTGTCCCAAAACCTGGGCTCTTTGTACTAATCATAGACTGTCTTGCTGTCACTTACCTTGTCTATTCCACTAATCGTCCCTTTTGTCTCTTACCCAGTATTATATTGTTTTGATGACCACTGCTTTATAGTACAGTTTAAGATATGATATTGCTAGGCCACCTTCCTTCACATATTTTTCATTATTTTCCTTGGTATTCTTGATCTTTTTTTTTTCCAAATGAATTTCGGTATAGATTTTTTTTCCTAATTTGTTAAAAAAGTTTCTTGGTAGTTTGATAAGTATAGCCCTAAATAGGTAAATTAATTTGGTTAGAATGGTCATTTTTATTATGTTAGCTCATACTACCCATGAGCACTCAATGTTTTTCTAATTGTTTAGATCCAGTTTTAATTGTGTGGGAAGGGTTTCATAGTTGTGTTCAAATAATTCCTGTGTTTGTCTTGGCAGATAGATTCCTAAGTATTTAATATTGTCTATGGTGATTTTAAATGGAATTTCTCTTTCTAATTCTTGCTGCTGCAATGTGCTGGAAATATATAGAAATGCTGATGATTTATGTGGGCTTACTTTGTATCTTGCAACTTTGCTAAAGTTGTTCATTATTTCCACTAGCTTTTTAGTTGATTCTCTTGTATTCTTTAAGTAGACCACCATATCATCTGCAATGAGTGATAGCTTGGTCTTTTCACTGCTTATTTTAAGAAATCCAACTTCTTTTTCTTTTCTAATTGTTACTGCTAGTGTTTCTAGTACCATGTTAAATAATAGAGGTGATAATGGGCATCCTTGTTTCACTCCTGATCTTATTAGGAAGATTTTTAATTTATTCCCATTGCAGATGATGCTTGCTAATGGTTTTTGTTATATATTGTATATTATTTTTAGGAATGGCCATTCTCTTCATATACTTTCTATTAGTTTTCAATAGGAATAAGCGTTCTATTTTGTCAAAGGCTTTTATGCATTTTTTGAGATAATCATATGATTTTTGTTGGTTTGCTTGTTCATATGGTCAATTATGAGGATCGTTTTATTAATATTGTACCATCCTTGCATTTCTGGTATAAATCCCACCTGATTATAATGAATAACCCTTGTGATCACTTGCTGGAGTATTTTTGTTAGCATTCTATTTAACATTTTTGCATTTTTGTTCTTTAAGAAGACTGGTTTGTAGTTTTCTTTCTCTGTTTTTGACCTGCCTGGCTTTAGAATCAGTACAATATTAGTGTCATAAAAGGAACTTAGTAGAACTCCTTCTTTTCTTACTATGTCAAATAGTTTTTTTTTGTATTGGGATTTGTCGTTTTGTGAATGTTTGATAGAATTCACTTCTGAATCCATCTGTTCCTGGGATTTTTTCATAGGGAGTTCTTTGATGGCTTGTTCAATTTCTTTTTCTGATATGGGATTATTTAAGTAGTCTATTTCTTCTTTTGTTAATCTAGGCAATTTATATTTTTGTAAATATTCATCCATATCACCTAGATTGTCATATTGATTTTCAGATAATTAGATAAAATAGTTTTTAATGTATGCTTCAATTTCCTCTTCATTAGAGGGGAGGTCTCCCTTTTCATAGTTTATACCATTAATTTGGTTTTCCTTTTTTAAAGTAGATTAAGAAGTACTTTATCCATTTTATTTGTTTTTTCAAAGTATCAGCTTCTAGTCTTATGTATTATTTAAATAATTATTTTACTTTCATTTTTTTTTTAATTTCTCCTTTCATTTTTATGATCTCTAATTTAGTTTCCATCTGTGGATTTTAATTTGTTGCCTTTCACATTCAGAGTTATAATTATCACCTTTGTATTCCCCATCATTTTGATTTCTTCTCCTAGTAGTGCCCTTCCTTCTTTCAGTATTTCCTTCTATGCTGGTGTTTTACATTTAATTAGCCCCCCTAATCCCCACCCTTATTTTACTTTCCTTCCCACCCCCTCCCTTCTTATTACCCTCTTACTTTCCTTTATGATCAATAAATTCTCTTCCTCCTCTCTTTATCTCCCTTTTGGCACTCCCTGTCCAACTCCTCCCCTTTTGGTTTTTCCCTCTGAACTTCCATTTAGGATATGATAGTATTCAATACCTCAATGGATTTAGATGTTCTTCCCTCTCAGAACTGATTCCACTAAGAGTAAGATATAAGTATTACCTGTTAGCACTCTCTTCCTCTCCTTCTTATAATTGTATTCCTCCCCTCCCCCTCCCATTCACCACTTTATGTGGTATAAATTATTCTATTTTTCTTATTCCTTCTAGTTTCTCTTGTTCCCATCTTCTATCCCTCCCTTTGTGCGTGTGTGTCTGTGTGTGTGGTGTATATACATATATATATATATATATGTATATACACACATATAATTTTATAACACTTAGTATCCCAATATCTACCTGTGGATAATTCTTCTAAGTACTATGAGAGTGAATACAGTTTTTGAGCATTACAAATATTATTTTTCCATATAGGAATATAAACAATTTGACCTTATTGAAACCCTTAAAAAACTTTCCCCTCTCTTTCTTGTTTACCTTTTCATGTTTCTCCTGACTTTTGTATTTGGACATCAAATTTTTCATTTAGTTCTGGTCTTTTATTTATAAATACTGGGAAATTTATTTTGTTAAATGTCCATACTTTACTCTGGAAGTATATAGTCAGTTTTGATGGGTAGGTGATCCTTGCTTATAGACCCAATTCTCTTGCCTTTCTGAATATCATATTCCAAGCCTTGTGGTACCTTAATATGGAGGCTGCCAGATCCTATGTAATCCTGATTGGTGTTCCTTGATGTCTGAATTGTCTCTTTCTGGTTTCTTGTAATATTTTCTCCTTAACTTGGAAACTTGAATTTGGCAATTGCATTCCTGGGGGTTGCCTTTTGAGGATTTAATGTAGAGGGTGGTCTATGGGCTCTTTCAATGTCTATTTTGCCTTCTTGTTCAAGAACATCAGGCAGTTTTCAAGAGATAATTTCTTATAGTATGATATCTAGGTTCCTGTTTGTCTCTGGGTTTTCAGGTAGATCAATGATTCTCAAATTGTGTCTTCTAAACCTGTTTTCTTGATCTGTCAATTTCTCAGTGAGATATTTCATGTTTCCTTCTATTTTGTCAATCTTTTGACTTTGCTTTATTAATTCTTGCCTTCTTGTGAGATCATTGGATTCTACTTGCCCAATTCTAGTCTTTAAAGACTTGCTTTAAGCTATAATATTTTAATTTTCCTTCTTGGTCTGGTCTATCCTGCTTTTCATGGCTTCCAGCAGGTCATTTTTGAACTTAAATTTGCTTATCATTTCATTTGATTTCTGGACCCTTCTAGATGTGAAATTTTATCTTTTAAACTGTAAATTTTTTTAGCTATCTCCTTCTTTTCTTGCCAATTTTCTCTAATGTTTTTAACTTGGTTCTCAAATTCCAGTCTGATTTCTTGGAAAGCTTGTGATCAATTTCCATTCTATTTTTTTTAAAGATTTGATGTGTTAGCTTGTTTGTCCTCCTTTGCTGTCTCCTCTGTAGTTTGTTGTTTTTCTAAGTAAAAATTGTCCAGAGTCAAAGAATGGTTTTTTTGTGTGTGTGTTTGTAGCTTGGGCATTACTGGCCATTGCTAAGTTAGTTTTCTCTTGACTTCTCAGCCAGAAGCCTGCTTGAGGAGGGCAGGCAGCTCTCTTTGTATTGAGCTTCAGTGATTTTGCCCCAGGGCTATTTTTTTGAGTCTCCTTTATATCTGCTTTCGGCAGCCCCTCTCTGCCTCATCTCTGTGCCCAGGTTCTACATTTCCCAGCCTTCTGGGGCCCTGAGTCTTGCTGCTTTCAGAGGTAGGTGTCCTCAGCTGGCCTACCTCCAAGAATCTAGCAATTTTGCTTGCTCTGCCTCTAGTGTGCTTGCTCTGACTCTGGTGTGGTAGGTGTAATGGGGGAGAGGTGATAAGTTCACATGTTGGTACAAATAGTTTTGTCCCCTTATGGCATGGAAATGCCCAAGCACCACCTACGTTCAAGTTGGTGCCCTGCAGTAGAGCCGCTTCAATCATATGATTCTGCTCCTTGTCTTTTTTGAGGCTTTTCACATCAGTCTGTGATGAGGAGAAAGAGCCTCTTGATATTACTCTGTGGCCATCTTATCCCGGAAGTCCCAGGAAGAATTGGAAGAGAATATATGCAATAGGTTTTATTATTTTTTTCAGTCACTCAAAGAATGCAGATTTTCCATCTAACATGTTTTTAGTAGTATTCTTTTTTTTAAATTTAAACATTTATTAATAATCATTTTTAACATGGTTACATGATTCATGCTCCTACTTTCCCCTTCAGCCCCCGCATTCCCTCCACCCATGGCCGATGCACATTCCCACTGGTTTTGTCATGTGTCCTTGATCAAGACCTATTTCCAAATTGTTGGTGGTTGCATTGGTGTGATAGTTTCGAGTCCACATCACCAATCACATCCACCCCGACCCATGCGTTCAAGCAGTTGCTTTTCTTATATGTTACCTCTCCTGCAGTTCTTCCTCTGAATGTAGGTAGCGTTCTTTACCATAAATCACTCAGATTTGTCCTGGGTCATTGCATTGTTGCTGGTATAGAAGCCCATTACATTTGATTTTACCACAGTATATCAGTCTCTGTGTACAATGTTCTTCTGGCTCTGCTCCTTTCACTCTGCATCAGTTCCTGGAGGTCTCTCCAGTTCGCCTGGAATTCCTCCAGTTTATTATTCCTTTTAGCACAATAGTATTCCATCACTAGCATATACCACAGTTTGTTCAGCCATTCCCCAATTGAAGGACATACCCTCCTTTTCCAGTTTGTTGCCACCACAAAAAGCACAGCTATAAATATTTTCATACAAGTCTGTTTATCTATGATCTCTTTGGGGTACACACCCAGCAATGGTATGGCTGGATCAAAGGCAGGTATTCTTTTATAGCCCCTTGAGCATGATTCCAAATTGCCAGCCAGAATGGCTGGATCAGTTCACAACTCCA
>NC_058131.1:619776451-619791461 GCF_016433145.1 Gracilinanus agilis
TGGAATACAATATTCAGAAAGGCAAGAGAGCTGGGCCTTCAGCCACGAATCAACTACCCAGCAAAACTAACCATATACTTTCAGGGGAAAGTATGGGCATTCAACAAAATTGAAGAATTCCAAGTTTTTGCACAAAAGAGACTGGGACTAAATGGAAAGTTTGACACTCAACCACAGATATCAAGAGAAAGATGAAAAGGTAAATAAGAAACAGAGGGAAAAGAAAGAAAAACTCATAGTATTTTAAGCTTGACTCTTTAAGGGCATAAATAAGATCTAATTATCTGTATTACTAGGTGGAGAAATGCTATGTATAATTCTCTGTAGTGAACTCTATACACTATTATAATATTCACTATTATAGCAACCAGAAGAATAATTCATAGGGAGAAGACAGGATACTAAATGGTCTAAGAAGACATGGTGGGTGGGAAAGAGGGGGGAATAGTAGGGGACACCAAGAAAAATCCGAGTAAATAAGAAAAATAAGATAGTCTATTACACACAAAGAGGGCATGGAAAGGGGAGGGGATGAATAACATCATAAGAAGGAGAGGAAGAGAGCATAATCAAACCTTACTCTCAGTGTAATCAACCCGGAGAAGGAAGAGTAGCTTTATTATCCATCGGGATAAAAAACTCTATCTAACCCTACTGAGAAAGTCAGAAGGGATAAACCAAAGGGAGCAGGGGAGTGGGGAGGCCAAAAAAGGGAGGGGAGAAGAAGGGGGAGGGAATTCATTTGGTCTTTAAAAAAACAAAAATAAGGGAACAACAAGGGAGGGGGCAGAAAGGGAAGTCAATCAAGGGAGGGGATAAGGGATACTGGCTCAAAGCAGACCACTGGTGTAAAAGAAAATAGTGCAATAAGAAGGAGTGGGTCTAGGGGAGGATACAAAAAATGTCAGTGAATACACAACTAACAATTGTAACTCTGAATGTGAACGGGATGAACTCACTCATAAAACGGAAGCAAATAGCAGAGTGGATCAGAAACCAAAATCCTACCATAGGTTGTCTACAAGAAACACATATGAGGTGGGTAGACACACACAAGTTCAAGGTTAAGGGTATGAGCAAAATCTTTTGGGCATCAAATGAGAAAAAGAAGGCAGGAGTGGCTATCATGATCTCTGACAAAGCCAAAGTAAAAATAGATATGATTAAAAAAGACAGGGAAGGTCATTACATCCTGATTAAAGGCAGTATAAACAATGAGGAAATAACACTGCTCAATATATATGCACCAAGTGGTATAGCATCCAAATTCATAAAGGAGAAACTGGCAGAGCTCAAGAAGGAAATAGATAGTAAAACCATAATAGTGGGAGATCTAAATATTCCTCTTTCAGATCTAGATAAATCAAATCAAAAAATAAATAAGAAAGAGGTAAGAGAGATGAATGAAGTCCTAGAAAAATTAGATTTAATTGATATGTGGAGAAAAATAAATAGGGACAAAAAGGAATACACCTTCTTTTCAGCTGCACATGGTACATTTACAAAGATTGACCATGTAATAGGGCATAGAATCATGGCAAACAAATGCAAAAGAGCAGATATAATAAATGTAACCTTCTCAGATCATAATGCGATAAAAATAATAATCAGTAAGGGCACCTGGACAGGCAAGTCAAAAACCAATTGGAAATTAAACAATATGATTCTTCAAAACCAAATTGTCAAAGAAGAAATCATAGAAATAATCAACAAGAAGAGAATGACAATGATGAGACATCCTACCAAACTCTGTGGGATGCAGCCAAGGCAATACTCAGGGGGAAATTTATATCCTTGAGTGCATATATTAACAAATTAAGGAGGGCAGAGATTAATGAATTGGGCATGCAACTCAAAAAATTAGAAAGCGAACAAATAAAAAACCCCCAGATGAAAACTAAATTAGAAATACTAAAAATTAAGGGAGAAATCAATAAAATCGAAAGTAAAAGAACTATTGAATTAATAAATAAGACTAGAAGCTGATATTTTGAAAAAACAGATAAAATAGACAAAGTACTAGTCAATCTAATAAGAAAAAGGAAAGAAGAAAACCAGATTGACAGTATTAGAGATGAAAAGGGAGACCTCACCTATAATGAAAGGGAAATTAAGGCAATAATTAAGAACTATTTCGCCCAATTATATGGCAACAAATATAATAATTTAGGAGATATGGATGAATATTTACAAAAATATAAATTGCCTAGATTAACAGCAGAAGAAATAGAATACCTAAATAATCCCATATCAGAAATAGAAATTGAACAAGCCATTAAAGAACTCCCTAAGAAAAAATCGCCAGGGCCTGATGGATTCACAAGTGAATTCTATCAGACATTCAAAGAGCAACTAATCCCAATACTATACAAATTATTTGATATGATAAGCAAAGAAGGAGTCCTACCAAATTCCTTTTATGACACAAATATGGTACTGATTCCAAAGCCAGGTAGACCAAAAACAGAGAAAGAAAACTATAGACCAATCTCCCTAAAGAACATAGATGCAAAAATCTTAAATAGAATATTAGCAAAGAGACTCCAGCAAGTAATTAAGAAGATCATCCACCATGATCAGGTGGGATTTATACCAGGAATGCAAGGATGGTTCAACATTAGGAAAACCATCCACATAATTGACCATATCAACAGTCTAACAAACAAAAATCACATGATTATGTCAACAGATGCTGAAAAAGCCTTTGACAAAATACAGCATCCATTCCTATTGAAAACATTGAAAAGTATAGGAATAGAAGGACCCTTCCTAAAAATAATAAACAATATATACCTAAAACCATCAACAAGCATTATATGCAATGGGGATAAATTAGAAGCCTTCCCAATAAGATCTGGAGTGAAACAAGGATGCCCATTATCACCTCTATTATTCAAGATAGTACTAGAAACACTAGCAATAGCAATTAGAGAAGAAAAAGAAATTGAAGGTATCAAAATAGGCAATGAGGAGACTAAGCTATCACTCTTTGCAGATGATATGATGGTATACTTAAAAAATCCTAGAGAATCAACTAAGAGGCTGGTAGAAATAATCAACAACTTTCGCAAAGTGGCAGGATAAAAAATAAATGCACATAAATCATCAGCATTTCTATACATTTCCAACAGATTAGAACAGCAAGAGGTAGAAAGAGAAACACCATTTAAAATCACCCTAGACAATATAAAATACTTGGGAATCAATCTAACAAAACAAACACAGCTATTATACGAAAACAACTACAAAACACTTTCCAAACAAATAAAACTGGACCTCAACAATTGGAAAGCCATTAACTGTTCATGGGTAGGACGAGCTAACATAATAAAAATGAACATACTGCCCAAATTAATTTACCTATTTAGTGCCATACCTATCAAATTACCAAAAAACTTCTTTACTGAATTAGGAAAAACTATAACAAATTTCATTTGGAATAACAAAAGATCAAGAATATCAAAGGAAATAATGAAAAAAATGTGAAGGAAGGGGGCCTAGCAGTACCAGATATCAAACTATACTATAAAGCAGCAGTCATTAAATCAATATGGTACTGGCTAAGAGATAGAAGGGAGGATCAGTGGAATAGACTCGGGGTTAATGATGTCAGCAAGACAGTGTATGATAAACCCAAAGAGCCCAACTTTTGGGACATGAATCCACTATTTGACAAAAACTGCTGGGAAATTTGGAAAACAATATGGGAGAGATTAGGTTTAGATCAACATCTCACACCCTACACCAAGATAAATTCAGAATGGGTGAATGACTTGAATATAAAGAGGGAAACTATAAATAAGTTAACTGAACACAGAATAGTATACTTGTCAGATCTCTGGGAAAGGAAAGATTTTAAAACCAAGCAAGAGTTAGAGAAAATTACAAAATGTAAATTTAATGGTTTTGATTATATTAAGCTAAAAAGCTTTTGTACAAACAAAAACAATGTAGTCAAAATCAGAAGGGAAACAACAAATTGGGAAAAAATCTTTATAACGAAAAACTCTGACAGGGGTCTAATTACTCAAATATACAAGGAGTTAAAGCAAATGTATAAAAAATCAAGCCATTCCCCAATTGATAAATGGGCAAGAGACATGAATAGGCAATTTTCAGGTAAAGAAATCAAAAGTATCAATAAGCACATGAGAAAGTGTTCCAAATCTCTAATAATTAGAGAAATGCAAATCAAAACAACTCTGAGGTATCACCTCACACCTAGCAGATTGGCTAAAATGAAAGAAGGGGAGAGTAATGAATGTTGGAGGGGATGTGGCAAAACCGGGACATTGATGCATTGCTGGTGGAGTTGTGAAATGATCCAGCCATTCTGGCTGGCAATTTGGAACTATGACCAAAGGGCTATAAAAGACTGCCTGCCCTTTGATCCAGCCATACCATTGCTGGGTTTGTTCCCCAAACAGATCATAGATAAACAGACTTGTATGAAAACATTTATAGCTGAGCTTTTTGTGGTGGCAAAAAACTGGAAAATGAGGGGATGTCCTTCAATTGGGGAATGGCTGAACAAATTGTGGTATATGCTGGTGATGGAATACTATTGTGCTAAAAGGAATAATAAACTGGAGGAATTCCATGCAAATTGGAGAGACCTCCAGGAAGTGATGCAGAGCGAAAGGAGCAGAACCAGAAGAACATTGTACACAGAGACTGATATACTATGGTAAAATCAAATGTAATGGGCTCCTGTACCAGCAGCACTGCAATGACACAAGACAGCTCTGAGGGATTTATGGTAAAGATGCTACCCACATTCAGAGGAAGGACTGCAGGAGAGGAAACATATAAGATAAACAATTGCTCCAATGCATGGACTGAGGCGGACATGAATGGGAAATAGACCCTGAACAAGGACACTTTTTACAACCAGTGGAAATGTGCGTTGGCCATGGGTGGGGGGAGAGCAGGGGGTGAAGGGGAAAGTAGGGGCATAAAGTATGTAAACAGATTAAAAACGAATATTAATAAATGTCTAAAAAAAAGATATAAGGATATTATGCATCTATTTCTTCATTGGTATAAAGAATTCCCAAGTAAGGAACCAGCTTCTACTGATTCAGGTCAACACCTTCTCTGCAATTTATGGTCTTAGAGAATAATCGTAAGCATTGAAATGTTAAGTGACTTACCTATGGCCACATAAACTAATATACACCAGTGTTAGAATTTCTACCCATGTCTTTTCTACTTCAATGCCTACTCTCTAAGAAAGTGATGATTACTAAAAGACATAAGGCTCCATCAAGAACAGATCATGCCAAAATTGGGACACTAATGCACTGTTGGTGGAGTTGTGGATTGGTCCAACCATTCTGGAGGGTAATTAGGAACTGTGCCAAAAGGGCTTTAAATGACTGCCTGTCCTTTGATCCAGCCATACCACTGCTAGGTTTGTACACCAAAGAGATAATAGGGAAAAATACATGTACAAAGATATTTATAGCCGCGCTCTTTGTAGTGGCAAAAAAATTGGAAAATGAAAGGGTGTCCATCAATTGGGGAATGGTTGAACAAATTGTGATATCTGATGGTGATGGAATATTATTTTGCTGAAAGGAATAATGAACTGGAGGAATTCCATGTGAACTGGAATGACCTCCAGGAATTGTTGCAGAGTGAAAGAAGCAGAGCCAGGTGAACATTATACACAGAGACTGATACATTGAGGCACAATTGACATAATGGACTTCTCTACTAGCAGCAATGCAACGATCCAGGAAAATTCTCAGGGACTTATAAAAAAGAACACTATTCATTTCCAGAGAAAGAACTGTAGGAGTAGAAATGCAGAAGAAAAACAAATGATAGATCCCATGGTTTGATGGGGATATGATTGGGCATGTTGACTTTGAATATCACTTTATTGCAAATATTAATGATATGGAAATAAGTGTTGAATAATGGTACATGTAAAACCCAGTGGAATTGCTCATTGGCTCCTGGAGGGTGGGAGGGAGTAGGGGAGGGAAAGAACATGAATCATATAACCATGGAAAAATATTCTAAATTAATTAATCAATAAAAAATTAAAACATTAAAAAAAAGAACAGATCATGCCAGCCTAACTTCATTGTTTTTCATTATAGCATTCCTAGAGTGGTAGATAAAAGAAATGTTGTAAATATTATTTATCCAGATTTTAGCAAGGCATGGGACAAAGTGTCTTATGCTATTCTTATAGAAGAAATTGAATGTGGATGGGAGTAGAAGTGTCAAACATGTGGCACATGGGCCACATATATCCCATAAATACTTCCAAATGTGTCCTGAATCATATTAAAATGTATGTGGGGAATGTTTAGTAAAATAAGTAAAAATACAATAAAATACAGTTCATGTTAACATGTGATTTTCTAAGTCAATATACACCTTTAAGGATCTTAATATATAATTTCGTGACCCTTGTTTCTATTTGAGTTCGATACCATTGGACAAGAGTACATTTAGGTAGATTCAGAATTCATTGAATCAAGCCTAAAGGATAGTAATTTTTTAATGGTTAGATGTCAATTTTAAAAGAAAATCTCTAATTGAGTATCATAGGATTTGTGTTTGGTTCTTACTGTTAAGCATTTTTGTCAGTGTCTTGACTAAAGGTATGAATAATAACAGCAGTTTTGCAGATGGCACAGATCTGAGAGGGTAACTAAATCATTCAATGACATAGCCACACACATGTATACAAGCTAGAATATTGTCTTGAATTTTATAAGGTAAAATTCATAAACAAATATGCATGAAGTCTTATATGTAAGCTCAAAAATTCAATCTCACAGATATAAAATGGCAGAGGTATGGTTAGATAGCATTTTGTTTGAAGAGAATCTGATGGTTTCAGGGGACTCAAGCCCAAGTAGTTAATAATGTGATATGACCACCAAACGAGCTAATGTAAATTAATTGACAGAGAGGTGATAATGGTGCTATTCCCAATTAGTATGAATAATGAATTCCATGAAAAATCACATTATTCAAATTCACACTGCATATTTCCATTGAATTGGAACCCATGACCATATTTTATAGAATATTCACTTTGGATAGTATATATAATCTTTTTAGAGGACTCGTTATTTTCACTAGTTAGGACTTAGTTATAGTCTTCCCCAGTCATCTGGAGTGTTATACTGGGTGGGGGTGGGGGTGGAACTGGGAGTCATTTCTTAAAAAGGACAGTGATAAACTGTACCGTGTCCAAAGGTGGTCAACAAGAATGGTGAAAAGGCTTCAAGATCATTCCATATAAAGAATGATTGACAGAAGTAGGGATGTCTAGTCTGAGGAAGATAGGATGACTATCTCCAATTAGCTGAAAGGTTGTCATACAGAAAAGAGACTAGACTATTTGGCCCCAGAGAACAGAATGAGAAGCAATAGGTAGAAACAGCAAAGAGGCAATTTAGGCTTGACATAAAGGAAAAAATCCTAACAAGTAAAGTTTCCGCAAAGTAGAAATTCTTGAACTCCCTTTGGAGGTAGTGTGCTTTCCAATACTAGAAATCTTTAAGCAAAATGTGAATAAACATGTGTTCTCCATGTTTTAAAAGAAATTATTATTCAGGTATCGGGTTGGATTAGATAATTTTTAATTCACTTCTAACTTTGGTTCTATAACTTGGATTTCAGAGAAATCAGACCAATAGATATGTACCCAGGATTCTTGGCTTGGTGAGATGAAGAGCAGAGAAATAGGACACCCTATGGACTGGGAAAGCAACTTGATGGTGGGAACAGAAGGAGCCAGTCCCTGTCATGAACTCAGTAGAGATACTTTGGATCTTTAAGGTGGGAAAGATATGTTAATAGATTTGGGTAGCAGAGCTTTATTGCCCAAAATCTGATTAAGAGGTAGGAAGTGCCTTTCTGTTAGGATGGCTGTTGCTGTTCCATCTTTCATTTTCAAAGAGGACCAATGACATCACGAGAGTGACATATTGACTTTCATGTGAGTCAGATTTAAGTGAGAAAGAGTTACACAAAGTCTATCAGTTTTACTCTGTTTTCCAGAGTCATTGAAGTTCAGTGGCAAGAGAAAAGCCAGAATGATTGGCAAGTGGCAGGGGATGCAGTGGATAACTTTGGCATCTTTGATGTCAGACCAAGCTCTAAAAATCCCACAGTGCCTGGTTAAGCCACTTGCATGACCACTGGAACAAATTATTCTCATCTTCCCATTCTGCTAGGGGAAATGTGTCCATTCTTGGGATAGACATATCTCTAACTCATCTGTACTCAAAGTACAGGTTTAAGTACTGTCAGTTACCTTCAACCTGTTTTAGCACATCTGTTCCAAATGGTTTTACTGAGGCGAGCTGCTGTGCATCTATATAGAAGATAATTTTTTTTATGGGGGGAGTGATATTCTTGTTCACTTTAAGGTCAATCTACTCTTTTGACAAGCAGAGGATAATAGTCCTGGGATTAATTGATATAAATATGGCCAGCATGGGGTTTGGGTTGCTATAGTTACCTTATAATTCTCAGAGCAAATGGGTAGGAGTGGTTTCCCTGAGCAGAAACTCTCACAGTATGATTTAGATGACCTAGAGAACTCCTCAGAAATGATAGCCCCAATTAAGGGCCAGGGGGCCTAGACATTCCAGAAAACTAAAACTTACAGGATGCCTTTTGGTGGGAATGGGCCAGTTATTGCCCTACCAGGAATATGACTGTCCAGTTAATTTTTTCATGGAAATCTCAGGTTGACATGGGCTAAATGAGAACAAGGAAAACTTCAGGAAATGAGAACAAGGAAAACTTTATATATATGTGTATATATATACATATGTAAAAATGATTTCAAACTTGCCTTTTATGAGCAGAAATACTCTGTTCTTTGTGACTACAAAGCCTGGGAAATCTGCTCTTGCTTTGACTACACAGTCTCCATGAAAACTACCTGAAATTATTACCTGCTTGTTATTTTTTTTCTTAGAAAGGGTCAGGGAAACTAAATTTACTCTGTAGAACAAGAGCTAGGGATGCCTGGAAGATACCCAGTGATGCCCTTCAGGTTAGTTTAAAGTGTGACTTTTTTGGATCTGTTTGTCATTGCTTATTTTAATTATATATTTGCACCAAAAGAAGGAATAGGCTACTCATATAAGGGAGATGCGAAACCATTTTGTAGTCCTATGGCTTGTATTTTAAGCTGGAGAAAAGTGCCTTGATTCAGCCTTAGGTAATATTCTTATCTTATGATTAATTTTGAGACAAGATTACCTAAAATGTGGTCCCAGATTACCCAAATAGGTAATTATTACTAAGTATTACTAAGATCCCATTCACTCCTAAGTCATTTTGCCTAGTAGGAATATACTTGGGATTTGATTGGAAGGGAGACCAAAGATTGAGTGTTATGGAGAGAGCCAAGTCTCAGTAAGAGATATGGAAATTCTACCCCTTCTTTTATTCTTAATCCAAGGGACTAGTTTTTAAAGGCAAATCACCTGTTCCCCAAACCCAAAACCCCCTTGCCTTATCTTTAGATAGATAGTTCAAAGAAGGAACATAAAAATCTCCCTTATGAATTTGGTTGTCATGGAAGTCTTTACCTACAGATGAGGAGGAGGGGAGAAGGAAGAGCTTTCAGTGAATCTCAATTTTTTCTCTGGAAAATTTAAGACAAGGTCTTACACTAAGACAATGAGGAGAAAGAGTGCTCTGGAAGACTTAAGGATGGATAGAAAGGTTTGGTGTAGCTATTATGGAGAGTGGAAGATCTAATTAAATAAAGCCTGAAAAGATTAGCTTGCTAAACTGAGGTCCCTCTTGAGATAAGGTAATCTATATTGGTTGTGGGTCCAGTCAAAAACTTTATGATTTTCTTCATATTCATTCATGAATGAGAGTAAAGGAGACAGATGAGGGGAGTATTTCAAGTCTTAGGTTTGCTAAGGTCCAAGATGTGATTGGTGGTAGGTCAAAGGAATAAGGGATTTGAGTATTAAGCATAGTGTAGCATTGAACTATCTCATTAAAGGCTAAGATGAGGAAATGAGGAGAGAGCACTTTCAGTGCAGAAGTGATAGCCTAGGAAAGAAACAAGCTATGAAGAGGTTGGAATTCATGGTGACGGTAAAGAACAGGATTAAAGTTTTAAGGGATAGAGAAAGATCAAATGATTTAAGAGTATGATCAGAAAAAGGAATTTCTTTGTTAAAAACAGAAGTGGGACATTGGTGGGTGATGCCAAGGCCAAGTATATGGTGATTTCTGTTTCCTTGAGGTGGAGAGGAGGAGGAGGTCGTAGAAATTGAATAGTTTTAGGGACTGAGTGAGAGTAGTTGAGGGAATATTAATTGAACATGTATGCTGAAGTCTCTTAGTATATGTGTAAGAGTTAAGGTGGAGAAAAAGACTATTAGCTAGGCACTGAACTCATCAAGGAAAAAAGAAGAATATCCCAGGGATCAATGGATCATGGCCACAAGTAACCAGGAGCTTGACTGAGAGATAATTTTAGGTGGTATGAATAGGAGGAAAGGTTGCCTGAGTGATGGTGAGAGAGATAGGGTCTAGAAGTGGCAATGGGGACCAATGTGTGATGTGATTCCCTCACAATGAAGAGTAAATCAGGGAATCAAGGATATGAGCCAAGTACAGTTAACCCTGGAAAGGGAAACCAGGATGTAGTGTCATCAAAAGGGAGTCAAGTCTCAGTGAGAACCAGAAGATGGAAGAAATAAGAAAGGAAAAGGTTTAAGATGAAGGAAGTTTGTTAATTACAGAGGAGAATATTAGAGAATATCATTCAAAATGGAAATTGATTTGAGGTGGGACATTTCTATGGAAAAGGTTGAGGGAGACAAAAGTAAGGGAGCATGCAGTTGAGGATGGGGAATGTATTTGGGCATTGGCTATCTGAACCCTGGGGAAGTGGAAATATGCCAGCACCTAGCATATTTTTGTTGTTTGATCTTTTCAGTTATGTCTGACTCTTCATGACTCCATTTGGGGTTTTCTTTGCAAAGATACTGGAGTGGTTTGCCGTTTCCTTTTCCAACTCATTTGACTGATGAGGAAACTGAAACAAACAGAGTGAAGTGACTCACTCAGGGTCACCCAGCTAGTAAGTGTCTGAGGTCAGATTTGAACCCAAGACCTCCCATCTCTAGGCCTGACTCTCAGATTTGCTCTTTTATGTAAGCTCCCTGAGGGTAGGTACTGTTGCATTTTGCATTTGTATCCCCAGTGTATAGCAAAGTGCTTGGGACTCAGTAGGCCCTTAATCAATGATTATTGATTGATTGATTACCTGAGTCAAGTTGGCCAAAGCAAGGTGAGAAGAACTGATAATGCATTTCCTATGTACCAGGCATAGTATTAGTGCTGGTAATTCAAATACTTGCAAAAGGAAGATGATTCCTACCCTCAGAGAACTTAAAAAGTAATAAGGGAAAATAAGAAAAAAATGGATTCAGAAGGTTTGAGTAGTTGAAGGTACCCATAAAGAGGTATCAAGAAGAGAATAAAGGCTGACTAGTCAGTCTTCCTCTTCCCTCAAAATGGAAGACTAAGGAAAATTCATAGCATAGCAGTATTCAATGGCCATAAGGAATGATGGATCTATATTCTAGGGTGAGACTATGATGAGGCATTGTATTGAAGTTTAAGTCACTAACTCTCTTTGGGTCTCAGTTTCCTTGTTTGTAAAAAGGTGCGCCTGACATTGAATTAATTCCGAGATTTATTTCAACTCAAAATCCTGCCACTCAATGATCCCTCTAAGAAATTATAAGCTCCATGAAAGGTGACGACCATCATTTTTTTATCTTTGTAGTTTTAGCACTGAACATTTATCATGTGTGGGGTGGGGTGTATGGGGTATTCAGGGAGGACTAGCACCTCTGTTGTGAGGGCTTGTTGAGTCCTTTTCAGGGCTGCTCATCTACCTTCGATGTCTACCTTTCACACAACTCTTATCTGTCGCTCCAAGAAGCTGTAGCATATGTAACAGTCACATCCTATCAGGTCGAGGGTAACCAATAGGTTAAAATAGTGCATGAGAACAATTTGTTCCAAAGAAAAGGAAGGCAGCTGAAGCAGATTTTGTTAAGTGCTAGAGCTTGGTCAGACTTGGAAGACACCAAGGTCATCCATTGCATCCCGGGCCATTATCTTGACTTTTGTCTTGCCACTGTCCTTTGATGACTTTGGAAGAGAGTAAGGCTGAAGACTGTGCAAATCTCCCTCACTTAAAACATAATTTACTCATAAGTCATAACATCACCCATATTCCACTATTTTATCCCACATCATGGATGTCATTGGTCCTCTCCAAAAACAAAGGCTAAATAAAAATGTATCCAACATAATGGAAAATTAATAAGCATGTGTTCCCAATTTAATAATATTCAAGAGAAAGGAGCTTCTACCCCTTTCTCTGTCTCTCTATAAACTCCACACTCTCTATAATTCAACTGAATGGGGTTTAGAAGAGTCATTCGGTTGCCAAAGGACATTGGGAGAATCAGTGGCTCTATCTCCCCAGTTAGCAATTCACTAGCTCAGCCCTTTGCTGGCTCTCAGTACAGTCTTAGTACAGTTCCAGGACCAGAGTAGCTCTAACACATCTCATTCCCTGAACAAGATTAATCTCATTTTCCTAGCACAGCTACCAGGGAGGTCACTAGACTCCATTATCTAATGGAGAATTAGATTAGATGATAAATCAGCACCGATTAAGGAGGCATTATCCTCCCATGTTAGAAGAAGTGCCCAAAGCCTTAGCTCACGTGGGAAGGACTACATCAGAATGTGTTGGGTTGGAGTATATTTGGGGCTTGGGACAGGCCTCATGAGTGGTTGTAAGAAATCTGGGGAAACAAAGTGTTTTAGCCCCAAGCTCAATATTCTCTGGATTAGGTCAGGCTCAAAACTGCTTTGTATTTATTTTGAATCACAATTAACCTAGTTTAATGGATAGACATTGGGGTTCAGGATTTGCCCCTGACACATTTAACTTTTCAGGATCCAAAGAGACTCTAAGGCTATAAATTACAGAGGAGGTACTCTCATAGAGTTTTTTTCTGGCCAGAAAAGAACAACAGAAATTTTATTCATACTTATGTATGTACATGTAAGCTATATGCATGGTTGCCATCTAAATATAAAGCAGGATTAATCTCAGAGCTCAGAGCTCACAGCTAAATGTTACTCCATGCTCTGGAAGAATATCCTTTTATGGTTTGTGCATGAACTGATTCAGACTCCCTTTTGGTTCTTTAAAGGATAACACTGCCAGAAGCTAGACCCACCCATATGGCATGGTATAATAGAAAGACCCTTGGCTCTAGGGGCAGAGAATTTGAGTTCATATCTTTTCTTGACACTTCCTATTTATGTGGTATTTAGTTTCCTCATTTGTAAAATGGGACAGATAGGCTTGGCGGCCTCTGAAATCTCTTCTAGCTAAAGATCTAACACCTACTATGCAAAATGAATCTTTGGACAAAAGTTATTATCCTTTATTATAGTCTTAATATAATCAGAAAAAAGAAGGGAGCAGTTTATCTGCTATGAAAAAGTAAAAAAGCAGCTACTGCGAACATTCTATGAGAACAACAAATTCTCTTGTTGGGGAGTGTATAGAGACAGTATATACATACATATATACATATATACATATATATATATATATATATATATATATATATATATATAAAAGTCAGGGAATTTGGGTTGGTATTTAGTTAGGTTGCCCTATTGTACTTCAGTTGAAAAGTTTTGTGTTAAAAGAGAGAGGCATGTGCAGGAGCCAGCTTGTCCTGGCATAAGAGACTCTATCATTAAATTTCAGTGTGAGCATTTATACCCTAGAAATAGGCAAATTCTACAAATTAGGGCTCCATTTGTTGTTTTGTTCATTGTCTGGATTCAAAACAAAGAAAATGCTAATAATGCAGATTAAATTTAAACTGTGACAGAACAATGCAGCCTCAAGAAGTTGGTTGTGCAGGTGGATTTCCTTGTGTATATGAATTTTAGGGGGACATATGGATTGAGTTCTCTTCAAGTTGCCTGAAGTCTGTAAGGGTTAAAAATTAAGGTTGGAGAATGCAGTTGCCAAAATGAATATATCTGAAGTCAAATGACTTTTTAGCAATATTTATTTATAAAATAGAGGGAAAGAGTAAAGTAGAGAAATGAGAAAGGGGGTAGAGTAAGAAATCTAGCTTAATGAGCTAGATACCTGCTTTGGCAACTGGCTTTGCTCTGGCAGGGCTCCAGAAGCCCAGCCGGAGGGCTCAGAGGTAAATTAGGTATCACCCACATGGCCTATCTGGTGTTAATCTCTCCAGAAGTCAGAAAAAGAAGTCATTTTTTTCCACTCACCAATCCAAAGTCCAAGGGAAGAAGATCCAAGAGCAGTCTTACCAGAAGCAGTCTGAGGTCCCAAGCCAGAGCTCCTCTAAGGTCAGGTTTGAAGGAGAAAGAGGGGATCACAGGAAGTTTTTGCCACTTTTAAAGAGCCTTCTTTGCATCACTTCCTGTACCTTTCCCCCCTTTATAGGAACCAAACACAGTTTTAGAATTTTCTTAGGATTGCACAGGGAATAGACAGTCGTTTCTAAGTTATTACCCACTTTAGCACTTTAGCACTTGTGGACCTTCCTCCACTTAAGCGGAAAGTAGGTGTGTATATGCTTCTGGCAATTAAATCTAAAAGTAGGCAGGGGAGAGTTAATCCCATCTTCATAAGTTTTAGGCACAGGCAACATTGGAGGGTTGGTTGGTGATGTTATAATATTCCAAAGACCAGTAGACTCTTTCCCCTTCTTTTTCAACTTCCTTTCTGAACTTTTTCCTCTACTTCTTTGCTTATAGCTTTGCTCCTTTCCTTCCCACACCACCTTTCCAGGCCCGCCTTAATATATTCTCTTTCCCCATTAAAATTTAATATCCTTACATGGATTTGTATCCCTAGCACAGTGCCTTGAACAAAGCAAGCTCTTACTAAATGATCTCTCTCTCTCTCTCTCTC
>NC_058131.1:619791961-619813560 GCF_016433145.1 Gracilinanus agilis
GGGGGGGTGATAAAAGGAAGTACAACAAGGGAGGGGATTATAGGAACTGATTAAAAACAAAACCCTGGTATAGAAGGAAACAGTGAAAGAAGAAAGGACAGGACTAAGAGAGAGAATCAAAATGTCTGGGAATGCACATTTGATAATTATAACTCTGAATGTGAATGGGATGAACTTGCCCATAAAACAGAAGCAAATAGCAGAGTGGATTAGAAACCAAAATCCTGCCATGTTGTCTACAAGAAACACACATGAGGCAGACAGACATACATAGAGTGAAAATGAGAGGATGGAGCAAAATCTATTGGGCTTCAAATGAGAAAAAGAAGGCAGGGGTTGTTATCATGATCTCGCGCAGAGCCAAAGTAAAAATAGATAAGGTTAAATGAGATAGGGAAGGTAACTACATCCTAATAAAAGGCAGTATAAACAATGAAGAAATAAGAGTATTCAGTCTGTATGCACCAAATGGTATAGCTTCCAAATTTCTAAAGGAGAAGCTAGTGGAGCTGAAGGATGAAATAGATAGCAAAACCATACTAGTGGGGGACCTCAACCTTCTGCTATCAGATCTAGATAAGTCAAACCAAAAAAATAAATAAGAAAGAGATAAGAGTGGTGAATGAAAACCTAGAAAAATTAGAGTTAATAGATATGTGGAGAAAAATAAATAGGGACAAAAAGGAATACACCTTCTTTTCAGCAGCACATGGAACATTCACAAAGACAGACCATGTAATAGGACATAGAAACATGGCAAACAAATACAAAAAACAGAAATAATAAATGTAACCTTCTCAGATCATAATGCAATAAAAATAGTTATTAGTAAGGATACATGGTGAGGCAAACCAAAAACTAATTGGAAATTAAATAATATGATTCTCCAAAAAATTTAGTAAAAGAAGAAATCATAGAAACAATTAATAATTTAATTGAAGACTATGACAATGATGAGACATCTTACCCAAACCTATGGGATGCAGCCAAAGCAATTCTAAGGGGAAATTTTATATCACTGAGTGCATATATTAACAAATTAGGGAGGACAGAGGTTAATGAATTGGTTATGCAACTTAAAAAATAGAAACTAAACAAATCAAAAATCCTCAGATGAAAACTAAATTAGAAATACTAAAAATCAAAGGAGAAATTAATAAAATTGAAAGTAAAAGAACTATTGAATTAATAAATAAGACTAGAAGCTGGTATTTTGAAAAAAAAACAGATAAAATAGACAAAGTATGGCAAATCTAATAAAAAAGGAAAAAAGAAAACCAAATTAACAGTATCAAAGATGAAAAAGGAGACCTCACCTCTAATGAAGAGGATATTAAGGTAATCATTAGAAACTATTTTGCCCAATTATATGGCAATAAATACAGCAATCTAGGTGATATGGATGAATATTTACAAAAATATAAATTGCATCTATTAACAGCAGAAGAAATAGAATACTTAAATAATCCAATATCAGAAAAAGAAATTGAACAAGCCATCAAAGAACTACCTAAGAAAAAATTGCCAGGGCCTGATGGATTCACAAATGAATTCTATCAAACATTCAAAGAGCAATTAATCCCAATACTATACAAATTATTTCACATAATAAGCATAGAAAGAATCCTACCAAATTCCTCTTATGACACAAATATGGTACTGATTCAAAAGCCAGGTAGATCAAAAACAGAGAAAGAAAATTACAGACCAATCTCCTTAATGAACATAGATGCAAAAATCTTAAATAGAATACTAGCTAAAAGACTCCAGCAAGTGATCAAGAGGGTTATCTATCATGATCAGGTGGGATTTATACCAGGAAAGCAAGGATGGTTCAACATTTGGGGGAAAATCACATAATTAACCATATCAACGAGCAAACCAACAAAAACCACATGATTATCTCAATAGATGCTGAAAAAGCTTTTGACAAAATACACTACTGAAAACACTAGAAAGTATAGGAATAGAAGGTCCTTTCCTAAAAATAATAAACAGTATGTATCTAAAACCATCAACAAGCATCATATGCAATGGCAATAAATTAGAAGCCTTCCCAATAAGATCAGGAGTGAAACAAGGATGCCCATTATCACCTCTGTTATTTAACAATGTACTAGAAACTCTAGCAGTAGCAATTAGAGAAGAAAAAAAATTGAAAGTATTAAAATAGGCAATGAGTAGACCAAGCTATCACTCTTTGCAGATGATATGATGGTCTACCTAAAGAATCCTAGAGAATCAACTAAAAAGCTAGTAGAAATAATCAACAACTTTAGCAAAGTTGCAGGATACAAAATAAATGCACATAAATCATCAGCATTTCTATATATTTCCATCACAGCAGCAAGAGGTAGAAAGAGAAACACCATATAAAATCACCCTAGACAATATAAAATATTTAGGAATCTATCTACCAAAACAAACACAGGGATTATACGAACATAACTACAAAACACTTTCCAAACAATTAAAACTAGATCTTAACAATTGGAAAAACATTGAGTGCTCATGGGGAGGATTAGCTAACATAATAAAAATGACCATTCTACCCAAATTAATTTACCTATTTAGTGCCATGCCTATCAAACTACCAAAAATCTTTTTTACTGAATTAGAAAAAAACTATAACAAAGTTTATTTGGAAGAACAAAAGATCAAGAATATCAAGGGAAATAATGGAAAAAAAAACGTGAAGGAAGGTGGTTTAGCAGTACCAGATATTAAAGCCATACTATAAAGCAGCGGTCATCAAAACAACATGGTACTGGCTAAGAGATAGAAGGGAGGATCAGTGGAATAGACTTGGGGTAAGTGATGTCAGCAAAACAGTGTATGATAAACCCAAAGAGCCCAACTTTTGGGACAAAAATCCACTATTTGAAAAAAACTGCTGGGAAAATTGGAAAACAATATGGGAGAGATTAGGTTTAGATCAACATCTCACACCCTACACCAAGATAAATTCAGAATGGGTAAAAGACTTGAATATAAAGAAGGAAACTGTAAGTAAATCAAGTGAACACAGAATAGTATACTTGTCAGATCTCTGGGAAAGGATAGATTTTAAAACCAAGCAAGAGTTAGAAAAAATTACAAAATGTAAAATAAATAATTTTGATTATATTAAATTAAAAGGTTTTTGTACAAACAAAAACAATGCAACCAAAATCAGAAGGGAAACAACAAACTGGGAAAAATCTTTATAACAAAAACTCTGACAGAGGTCTAATTACTCAAATATACAAGGAACTAAATCAATTGTATAAAAAATCAAGCCATTCCCCAACTGATAAATGGGAAAGGGGCATGAATAGGCAATTTTCAGATAAAGAAATCAAAAATATCAATATGCCACAATTTGTTCAGCCATTTCCCCAATCAAGGGACACCCTCTCAGTTTCCAATTTTTTGCCACCACAAAAAGTGTTAACTATTATTTTGGGGGGATGATATGATGATATACTTAGAGAATACTAGAAAATCAACTAAAAAACTAGTTGAAATAATTGATAACTTTAGCAAAGTTACAGGATACAAAATAACCCCACAAAAATCATCAGCAGTTATATATATATATATAACAAAGCTTAGTAACAAGAGTTAGAAAAAGAAATTCCATTTAAAATCACACCAGACAATATAAAATATTTGGGAATCTATTTGCTAAGAGAAATGCAGGAATTATATTACAAAAAATTACAAAACACTTTTCAAACCAACAAAATTAGAGCTAAACAACTGGAAAAACATTAATTGCTCCTGGGTAGGCCAAGCTAATATAATAAAAATGACGATCCTACCTAAATTGATTTATTTATTCAGTGCTATGCCTATCAACCTACCAAAAAAACTATTTTGTAGAACTAGAAAAAATAAAAACAAAATCAATCTGGAAGAACAAACAGACAAGAATATCAAGGGAACTAATAAAAAATGTGAAGGATGGTGTCCTAGTATTACTAGATCTTAAACTATAATATAAAGCAGTAACCATCAAAACAGTATGGTACTGGCTAAGAGATAGAAGTGTGGATCAGTGGAATAGACTTGGGGTAAATTACCTCAGCAAGCTAGTGTTCAAGAGACCCAAAGATCCCAGCTTTTGGAACAAGAACTCATATGTGACAAAAACTGCTGGGAAAATTGGAAAATAATATGGGAAAAATAGGTTTAAATCAACATCTCATACCCTATATCAAGATAAAGTCAAAATGGGTATGTGATTTAAACATAAAGAGTGATATTATAAGTAAATCAGAAGAACATAGAATAGTTTACCTGTTGTATAGAGAAGGGAAGATTTTATAACCAAATGAGACAGAGAATGTTACAAGATGTAAGATGAATAATTTTATCATATTAAATTTTAAAAAATTGTACAAACAAAACAAAGGCAACCAAGACTAAAACAGAAAAAACAAACTAGGAGAAAATTTTTATAACAAATTTCTCCGATAAAGGTCTCATTTCTCAAATATATAAAGAACTAAGTCAAATTTAAAAGAATCCAGGTCATTCTCCAATTGATAAATGTTCAAAGGATATAAATAACCAGTTTTCAGATGAAGAAATGGATGCTATCAATAATCATAGGGAAAATGTTAATGTTCTAAGTCCCTCTTGTAATGGGTAAAAGGGGTTTTTTGGTTGAATATTAAAAGATTGGTTCGCCAGGGGGAAAATCCCCAATTAAGGAATAACCTCAAGTTAAAATGACTTTTATGGAAATTTATTTACAACTGAGAAGAGGAAGAAGAAATAAGGAAGTAAGAAGCTAACACAGTAAGTAATTTGCTCCCATCCCCTAGTTAATCCAGGTAGATCTAATTAACCCAAGGCTGGAAAATCAGAGGGCCAGAGGCCTGGAGGGGATGGGGGGGAGGGCAGAGGCAAATGAAGCAAAAGCTTCAGTCACAAGTCTCTATTAAAAGGGCAGTTTCTTAAGAGAAGTTCGGGAAGATTCAGTTTTACACTCACCATGTGGAATTCCAAAGGAAGATTTAAGAACAATCTCACCAAGGTCTCAGGGTCCCAGCCAACATTCCTCCATGAACCAGAAGAGCTCCTTACTCTCTCAACTCTCCCTTTTTAAAGAGGTCATTTATGCATCACTTCCTGTGCCTTCCTCCTAGTTTGCATGTCCAATCACAACAGATGCTTCTCTTAAGACTGCCCAGGAGGCAGTCAGTAATTTCTGATTTGTTACTTTAGCACACGTGGGTTACAGACCACCCAAAAATGGAGATGTTTTCACCTTTGGTGATTAAATCTAAAGATGGGCAAGGTAGATTTAATCTCATTATCACAACAGGAAGCATTGTAGTATCCTAGAAAAAGCCTTGGATTGAGAAAATAGGTCCTAATTATCAATCTTGGACTGGAAAGGACTTTGTCCTTGTCTTTGGAACTCAAAGAGAATTAAGAAATCATTCTCATTCCCAGAGTTTACAGAATAGGTTCAGAGAAGTACATGACATATCTAACTATAGTTTATCTGAGCAATGGTTTGCTGTCCAGTTGTTTCCACCCTATTCAGGATTTTCTTGGTCAGGTTACTGGTTTGCCAATTTCCTTCTCCAGCTCATTCTGCAGATGAGGAAACTAAGGCAAACAAGATCAAGTGACTTGCCCAGGGGTCATCCAGCTTGTGTCTGAGGCTGGATCTGAACTCTGGTCTTCTTCAACCCTAGGGCCCAGCATCCTAACCACTAGCTGCCTGGAACTTCACTCACCTCCTCCGTAAAATGAGAACGTGGGATTAGGCAGTCTGAGGTACTTTCCAATCCTAAAATCCTTTAATTTCATAGAAGACTAGTATTCCATTTAAATACCAGAGTCTGAAGTCTCATGCAGCCTCCTTATATAGACCTAACAATGCAAAGGTTTTAGTCCTTTCCCAAAGCTCATTGCACAAAATTAGGGGGGAAAGTGAGACAAGGAGTATATTATTTTCCTCTTTTAAGTCTGAGATGTCACTTGAATAAAACCTAGTTTCTGAACTTCTGCTCAGAGCCTGTAGTTAAATGTCATTTTCAAAAAACAAAAAAAATGTTGTTTCCCTTCAGTCACAATGACTTCAAACCGTTTCCTGTACTGAGTCAGCACTGCTTGCTTGAAATGGGCTGTGGAAGGCGGTAGGGCAAGGAGTTTCCTGGTCCAGATCTTTTAAGACCTCCTGGAACAGCCAGAAATATGTACTGTACTTACACAGCCCCGAAAACAGAAGGCAGAAAAAAAACACATTAGGAAGAAAAGGAAATCTGTAGTGCCACATGTGAAACCTCTACCCTGCTGGGTGGGAGCAGGTCTGATTTCCTCCAGCCCTCCCTGGGAAAATGCCAAACACCTTTTGTCTTTTCAGTTTGGTTTCTGTCCGGATCTCAGATATGCAGCCTTCTTTTGTAACCATCTAGGTGGGCTGATCAAGGGGCCTACACAGGCAATTGTTGGACTCCAACTGGGGGTAAAGGAGGGAGTTGGAAGGAATGAAGGCAAAATCATAGCTGAAGTAATAAAATTCTAAGGATTCTAAGGACATAGGGAAGGAGGGTCTCTCCCCCATAAGACTAGATAGATGAGTTGTTTTTTTAGACCTGGAAGGGACAAACTCTACACTTACCACTGGAACCATGTATTTATTTTGGGGAATGATTACAGTACATTTATTTTATTTGGTGTTCTCTAATCTTGCCAAAGGATCTATGCCCATCTCTTCCCAACAGAGCTATAAACCACCGGGAGAGGCGGAGCAAAGAACGGCTCTTATCACATACCGGATTTATTGAGTTGAAGAAAGGGCTGAAATAGGCATGATTCAAAGGATGAATGTTGCTTCTGTGGGGGGAAGTGGGGAGGATAAGAGAGGAGGTGAAGAATGAGTAAGTACTAGCATTGAGATAAAACGCAGCAAGTTCCCCAGTACCTCAGTCAGTAAACTCCCCGGGGTCTGCCTTCTCTAATGCCTTTTTTTGTGATTATAGCTTATGACCAAACAACCTTTGCACCCACTTCTCACCCCTCAAGTAAACTTCTAAGGTCACACGCTCATTTCTAATGACACATACGAACGTTAAGTCTGAAGCCTTCTCCAGAACTCTTTTTGGAGCACGGCATAGAATTTGATGGCAATGATTAATCTGTTGGGAAAGGACTCTAGAAGGGAAGCTGAAGATGAAAAGGGAGAATACCCAGGAAGAAAAGACGATAGGGATCCGGGGAGGCCGAGATAAAAATAAAACATGAAAAGAAAGGGTGTGACAGGGACATAACGGTGACTAAAAGACTGGGGAGAAAGGGGGTAGCACAGCAGGACAATGTTATCTCTTCTTTCAGAATGACTGAGCAGGGGAGAGGGCGCCACTTTCCCCCGGGGTGCCCGGACACACTAATCTCTGCCTATCTAAATCTCAGAGGGAAAGCGAAGTGGCCGCATAGTGCACAGAAGGGCGGCCACCAAATAGCCCAACCCCCTTCCCCTCCAGTCAAGCCAAAGACACCCACAGAGCGATTTCAACCTGCCTCAGCACCCGCTCCACACCCCCCTTGAACCTCTAGGTAGCGGAGGCGGGAAGGGAAAGAATTGCGGGGAGGAGGGAGAGAAGAGAGGGTGGATACGCTCCCTTGTTTTCTGATTTCTCCACAAACCTGGGGGCCTCCAAATGCTTTCTATAATCTGAATCCTCTCCCGGCCCGGGCCCAGCGTTCCCCAATACAGGCCATTCCCAGCTCGGTCAGACACAGTACGGCCGCGCTTTCGAAGAAACCGAGAGGTAGAAGCTGGCAGCCCCAAGAGCCCGGGTCTGCGGCGGCTTTCGTCTCGGCCTCCCGAGCTCTCAAAACCTACGAGGTTCCAAGAAAAATTTGCAGAGTACCTTCCCTCCAGACAAAGCCCCTCCAACTATTAAAAAAAAAAAAAAAAAAAAGGCCAGGGGATAGAAAAACATACGTCCAAGCTGAAACCCATTTACTGCAGTCGGGGGCTCTCGGTCCTTCGGGATGCTTTAACCAAAGGGAAAATGTAACTTCTGCTCGGTTTTCTCCTACCTTGTTCTACGCCCTTCCACTCGCTTCCCCATCCCCGCCCCCCAACCTAACCAGCCACCCTTCGGTCCGAAAGCGCCGGGAGGTCCTCACCTTTGAGAAAGCAGATCCGGGGACCGGCTGGGAGGTTGGCTAGAAGCGTACCCAGAACGATGTGCGCCGTGCTCTCCTTCCGCAGTTTCTGCCAGTGACGGGTACCTTGGTCCAGGACAATCACAGCCGCTGCGCCTGCCCCATCCTCTTGCAGGAGCCGCGCCCGGGCCGCCTCGTCGGGAACCACGAAGCGCAGGGGAACGGCACCGCCCCGGGCCCTCCGAATCACCACCGAATTAAGGTTCACATTGAGCGAGCCCCGCACGCTGGAGGCGGCGAAGGCGAGGTAGGGCCGGCAGTCCAGCACTACACAGCGGGCCGCCTCCTGGCGCAGCAGCTTCCGGAGCTGGCGACCGTCGAGCGAAGCGACCTTCATCCTGCTACCCCGCAGTGGCTCCGGGCCACTCGGACGGGTCGGCCCGCAGGTGGCAATGGCCAGGGTGCAAACCAGGAGAGTGAGGGGAGGCAGTGGGGAGAGAGCAGCGGCGAGGCCGGGAGTGGCGAAGAACGGGTGGGTCAGGTTCGTGGGCAGAAGAAGGCAGGGTTAGGGCGCCCAACGCTGGAGCTGCTTATGCCCCGACCTTTGGATCGGCTTCCCTGGCTGGGTGGGATAAGATTTTAATTTTCCAGGTGACCGTGACTCGTTTCCCCCAAAGCCGGGGATTCCTTCCATTTTATGTGAATGAAGCGCCGGGCCCTGACGCCTCTGACCATATAAGGCGAATGACGTGACGCTCCCTGCCCAAACATGGGCATCCCCGCCCCCTTCTCGTCCCGAGGACACGCCCCCAGGGGAGGGCAGAACACCAGAGTGAAACAGGCGGTGGGGCGGGGGAGATTCCCCTCCTCCTGGAGTGAGCGGAACGCGTGGGGCTGGGAAGTGGGGGAGAAGGGGGGGGCTAAAGGGAAGAGGGTAGAACAAGCGTTAGTCAGATTGAAAAATAGGAAACAGAAAAGGACTAAAAATTCTCCATCTGGCTATGCCGCGGTGGAGTCATTGAAGCATCACCCCGGTCTGTCAGCGGGGTTTCGAGAACGAAACGCCAGGCGAGTGACCCACTCGAAAGGGAGGGGGAGGAGGAAGAGAAGAAAGGAGGGGGAGGTAAGAAGAAAAGGGGTCTCTTTGTACCCTCGACTGCGGAGGGGGAGGTGTCAAATTATTGTCAATGGGAGTGAAACCTCAAGTGCCTAAGAATCAATTACTGTTTCCTGATTCCCCCTAGCTTCATTTTGCGTAAACAAAAAGGTTTTCTCCCCGGTTTTAATGACTCTTTCTGAATTGTGGGAAGTCTTTGGCCGGACCATCATCATCTCCACCTCCACCACCCTCACCATCTCTGAGCAACAAAAGCAACAGCTTAGTTCTGGAGTGGGCTGGGTAGGACCCCTGCTTTCCACAAATAATGATAGTTCTTTTGCCTATCTGTCCTCCTTTACACAATGCTTTTCTCCCTGTACCCTCGGTGAGGTTGGGAGTGCAATATCTCCCTTTTATAAATGAGAAAGCTGAGATTTTGAAATTTCTTAAGTTGCCTCCTTGAATCTCTCATAGTACTTTATTTGCCTAATCAAATAATCATTTCACCAACCTTAAACCCTTTATAAATATGAGGCTCTACTGCCCACTGTTGTCATTTATTAGTGTTATTGGCAAAGGTAGCATGCTGCCTTCAGCATAGACTAGGAAAGAGCATTAGGCTTGGAATCAAAGACTTGAATTTGAGTTAAAGCTTGGCCACCTGTAAGTTGAGTTATCTTCAATAAGCAAATTTCACTCTTTGGAACTCATTCTCGTCTGTTTTTTTTTTTTTTTAAGGAGGCTAAAGTAGATGATCTCTAAAGTCTATATTTTTTAACTATTACATGTCATCTCTGAATAGGAATTGTTTCACCTTGATAACTCAGAGTAGCCCTTGGTCATAAAGCTGAAAAACAGGAAGTTATCCAAACCTAACCCAGGTCTTCTGACTCCACAGCTGAATGTTCTTTTCCCTAGCATCCAATCACTATTTCTTTTCTTCTTCAACAAATAATAACCCTTATAGAGTGCCTGCTGTTTACTGTTTGACCAACTCTTGTCATGATTTATTCTTTTTAGAGCTTATTATGTACATCTAAATGTTCAATCTTGAACTATCCCCTTCCCTGCTCCTCAAATCTTTCCTGGACCATTTCTAGCCATAAGTCAAAACAGTGCTCAGAGGATAAAAATGAAATTAGTATAAATACCACTTCGTCTCTAGCCCTCATTAAAAAGAGAAGCCCCTAGCCTCTGGAAATATGCCTATTTTTCAGTTAAATGAAGGTTCCGGGATCCTTAGTAAACATAATTAGGAAGCAAAAATAATCATATTACAAAGATGAACACAAGCAAACCCATTATAACACAATTTCCAATACACTTTTCTTGACCACTGATTTCTTTTGTAAAAGGCTATTATAGTGGAAATGGCACTGAACTATCTAGCCTTAACTGTTGTGACCTGAATCAGGCAATTCACTTGCTTCTCTGGGTCTCAGTGTTCTCATCTTTAAAACCAGGGACTTGGGCTTAATCTTTAAAATGCGTTCTAGCTCTAAAATTCTGTTGATCTAGATGTCTCTCCTACCCCGTTATATTATAAGCTTCTTTAGAATGTAAAGCCTAAGATTTATTTTACATCCCACTCTTGGTTCCTCGTTTTAGGCTTTGGAATTGGGAGGGCCCTAGGCTATAGAATGAAGTAATCACCCACCTTAGGGCTGGGCTTTGTGCTCAGTCACACATTTCTGATCAAACATTGCTTTAGGCTAGACTCCGACTCGGGGAGCCCCGTGGGCCGGAAGAGAGGAAGAGGAGATAGCTTTGACAATGGAGCTTTTTTTTTCTTTTTTAAAGACCACAGACTCACAATTATGAGATAATCACCCACCCCCGGAATGGACTTCTTGCTTTGTCTGGGAGTTCAGCCCAAACATTGCTAAAGGCTAAGTAAGATACTACTCTGGGAGGCTGGTGGACTGGATGAGAAGAGGAGAAGGAGACTGCTCTGGCCTTGGGTCATTTTTTTAAAGGCCTTGGCAAGGGTCATTTTTTTAAAAGCCGTAGACTCACAATTGTAACTTTCACTGTCTGCCCCCCACCCCCCATGCTGCCTTTTCCTGACTTCTTTTACCCCAAGAAGCCTTCATACTGTTATTTCACCCTGACAGGAACATTTCCTGGGAGAAATCTCATATCCATACTTGTTAGGCTGACCCTAAATCCCAGGATATAGCTGAACATTGTAGGTGCTAAATAAATGTGTAGGTGCTGTTGTTTTTTCTATTTTATAGTTGAAACAAAAGGCAAACAGAGGTTGAGTTGTTGAGAGTCACACAGGCTGACTCCAGGCCCAGTGTTCTATCCACTCATCACTAGCTGCTTCTAACTCAGTTTTGAAGCCATATAATATATTTTAAATTGACTTGTTACTAAAGTACTAACATCCCCTTCCCTTTGCCAGGCATGAACACCTCCCTCCAACTGAGTCAGAAGGGGCAACAAAAGACTGATAAAAAAAAAAAAAAAAAGGTAAGCACATCTCAGATAGACTTTAAAGACGTAGAAAGAAATGATAAGTGACATTTACATGAAGCTTTTTGGTTTGTATTTTACACACATGGTGGACTGTGGGAAGGTCCACAGAGGTCCAGCTTTACCCAGTTTGAAGAGGCTTACACTCAGAAACTTGGTTTCCAGGAGATAAATATTTCTGGCCACAGACATTGATGAGCCACATCCTGAATAAACCTCAGAGAAGCTACTATCTATATCATCAAGGGGGTGCCCACACCCTCAAATCATAGGACCATAGATCTAGACAGGGGAGGGATCTTAAAGGTCATTAAATTAATGATTTTATCAATCAACAAGTTTTTCTCTGAGCCAAGACACAATGATGTGTGCTGAGGATTCAAAGACCTAGAGTGAAATAATTGTCTTTCCTCAAGGAGCTTATTGGTGAAGCAACCTGTAAGTGTATCTGTATATCCTGAATAAATACAAACAGAATAAAATAGAGAGTTAAATACAAGATTGGGAGGAAGAGCATTAGAGGTTGGAGAAATCAGCAAAGATTTCATGTGTTTCAAATACTTCATAGTTTATGTGTTTCAGTTGAGTCTGGAAGGAAGAAAAATCATTATATGAGGCAAAGGTGAGGGAGGCTTAGAGAATGGTGGGTACAAAGGAGGAAAGGTGGGAAGTGGAGTGCCATGTGTGAGAAACAGAGGGAAAACTAGTCTGACCAACCTCCTCATTTTACAGATGAAGGAATTGAGGCTTTTATTGGTGAATCCATTTAGGAAAAGATTCAATAAGTTGCAGAACTGGAATTCAAACCCAGGTACTCCCAGATCCAGTCCTCTTTCCATTATATGGCCATTACGGTTCTTTTGATTTATTTGAGGTGTTGAGGTCTCTCTGTTTTATTTGTCTCTCCTATTAATTTATAAGCTCCTCCAGGGCTGGTCTCATTTCTTGTTTCCTCTTTGCACTCAAAAGAGGATAACTATACAAAAAAAAGTGTTGAACTGAATGTGAAAAAGGAATTGGGCATCCACTTATGGCTCCAGACCAAGGTCACTGGGGTTACTCAAAAAGAAGGAAGATAATCCATCTGGGAAACTGTCTAGAAGATTACTGAACTGGGCAGGAAGTTTGACTGGTGCAGAGGTGTCAAACAGTCCAGTTGTCAGGAACTGAATTCAAATGGAATTGGGAAATGCTTAACAAAATAAAATACAATAGGACATATATAATGTTAATATATGGTCTCTTAAGTCAATTTGAGGCCCTCTAAGATCTTTATGCAGTTTTCCTCTCCCACCCCCCCATGATGGTAATTGTCAAAGGAGATATGTAAATTACTTTGCAAAGCAAATGTCAGCTATTTTTATTATGATGATTCTAGGATTTCTAAACTATCTATTAAGCTCAAATGAGCAATTCTTTCTTAATGAGGTTCCTGATTTCCCCTGCATTTAACTCTCCTTCCGCTTTAAAATTCTGAGATTAGTCTGACCCCAGATAAAGAAGTCTGGGATCTGTCAAAGGATAGTATTCCCAGAGGAGGACTCGTACAGGAAAGGTGAAACTTCCTGATTGTAGGTGACTGAAGAAAGGAAAATGAGGCCATTATCTTAGACTACATTTGGATGACTTTAGCTAAATCAGAGCATTTAAAATGCACATATTTCTGCAAGGCCTGAGAGCTTGGATAAGGATGCTTTGGATTCATTTGGGGATTTTTTTGGAGGGGCTTTCTTCTTGGCAATTGAGATCCACAAGATTTATCCTTTACTGGTTTCATACTTTTCCCAGCCAAAATCTAAGGGCTGAGCTTCTCTGATATTGCTTATGAATGAGGAAGGGTTTTGGTGAAGAGGGTACAAGTCTTCCCCACTGCTAGGGAGGTTGGGAAGAGAAGGACTTTGAGAAGTTTTCTGGAAGTAAAAGACAGACAACTGGGCACTTCCCAGCTGCGTGACCCTGGACAAGTCACTTAACCCCTTGCCTAGCCCTTACCTCTCTTTTGCCTTGGAACCAATACATAGTATTGATTCTAAGACTGGAAGGTAAGGGTTTAAAAAAAAAGACAGCAGGGGTCAAAGTGAAGGAGTGGGGAAATGGTTGGGAATGATCTTTGGATCACAGATTTAGAATTAGACCATCTCCAAATTATCTTATCTTACATATAACCCATTTTATGGATGAGAAAAAATGAGGCCTAGAAAATTAAATGACTTACTCTATCACAGGAGGAATGAACTATAAAAATCCAATTAGAAATATGAAAGGACTTCTCTCTCCCCATCCCATCTAGACCATAAAATCCAACTTCATTCCTGGCTTCTCTGAAAACCTTCCCAGTTTAAGCAGAAACTGAGCCTAAGTTTATTTATCCCTATAAACCCCAGGCAACTTCTTCCACTTCTGTTTATTTATGTATTTCAAATTTAGAATATATACTTGATCCTGTCTATAGTATATTGACTGTATTTATGTGTGTGTGTATAAATATGTATTTTTATAGGGAATATATCTGATCCTGTCTATAGTATATTGGGTGTTTTTATGTATGTGTATATTGTGTGTGTATGTATGTATATATATATATATAGGATATATATAGAGAGAATATGGTGTCTGAAGTAATGTGTATGTGTGTGTTTATACACATATACATACATACACATACATGTATTTGTCTTCTAGATTTATGAGCCTAGGTTTACACTTCAGTCTTCACCTTTTGTGAAAACCCCTCTAGGACTCGTTCTCTGCACAGATTCCAAAGTGATATTCTAAGGAGTAACTCTAGCCATGCCAGGGCCCTCCTGCTCCGGGGACGCCCTTTTGTATCAAACATAGACTCTTTGGCTTGACATTTAGGCCCTTCGCAGGTAGGCTCCAGCTTACTTTTCCAGGTTAATTAACCATTACAACCCTTCGTTCACTCTATGGTCCAGCCAAACTGTCTTTCTTGCTGTTCTTCACACATGACATTCTGTCTCAACAATAGCTGTGCCTTGGCACACACTCGTCCTCCTGAAATGTCTCTTAGAAACCCTTGTTGTGCTTCAGTGACATCTGATTCTTGGGGACCTCGTGGACCCTACTGTTCATAGGGTTTTCTTAGATCAAGTGATATTGCATAGAGTCCCCTTCTCACCACAGTCTGCTAGAGTAGCTCCCCCACAGCCCAAAATAACTGCCCTGGACTTAATGTATACATACTTATATGCTTACAAAAATGATAAAAATGTAGGGTTTTTTAAGGGCAAGGACTGTTTCATTTCTGTCTTTATAACCCTAGTACATTATTGATTGATGGAATAAATGCTTGTTGCCTGAAATCAACTGGGCAGTTTTAGTCTCATTTTATAAAAGAAGAAACCAAAGTGTAGAAGTTAAGTGATTTGCCTGAGATCACACAGTAATAAGGGGCTCCCCTGATACCCACTTTAAGCTGTCGATATTATAGAGCTGAAGGTAACTTACTTACAAAGGGCTGAGTGTGGAAATGGATAAGTACCAGAAACTCTGGCTAGCCATGGATGTAGAATTTGGTATTAGGGATTAAATGTGGCAGGGAATAGGGGAGACAAAGGAAAAACAAAGGAACCATAAGGCATTGAGTTCTGCTTTGAGGAACTGACAATAGTTAGAAAGAAATCATAACCACTGTCTAGTTCAACCCTTTAGGTTTTTTTTTTAATTATTAATTTTTTCCTCTAATAAACAAAAACCTGTTTTTTCCCAGCCCACCTCTCCATTGAAGAAAAGAAAGAAAAGTTCTTGAAATGAATATAATCATAGCCCTTATATTTTATAGATAGGGAAACTGCCCAAAGTGACCAGAGAGAGGCATATTTGGGACTAGAGACTAGGTCTTGCGACTGACTCCTGGATCAGGGATTTTGCCACTCTTATCACATGTCAAAAACAGCCCTTCATGAACCACAGAATGATTAAAGTACAGGTCAAACACACGGGGGCTGGAAGAAAAATGTGATGGAGAGAAATCACGATCGTGAGTCAGGTGCCATTCAGGGCCAGCAGGATGAGAAGAGAAATTCAGGAGGACCTGCAGCCCTCCTCATCTCCTCCTCCCCCTCCTAGATGACATCACGGTGAGCTGCCTTCATTCCGAAGGACTCCCCTGAAGCTTCTCCCCTTCAGGACTCAGGGCTGAATAATTCCCCCTCTGACCTACCTACCCATCGGGAGATTGTAGGCGCCACAGAAAGCATGTAAAAGGAGACATTCTTGAATTCCACTGGGCTGTTTCACTGAACTGGAAGAAGAGATGATTCATTCCTGAACCCGTTTCCTTGTAAGCATGTGTCACACACACTTTAAGCTCCAGCCTTTACGCACATTCCTTAGCATCATCTACAAGAAACAGGCAGCGAAGCTTAGGAAGGGAACAACAACTAAAAAAACTGAGGAGGGACTTGCTTCAAGGCACTGAGGGAAGGAGTGGGGATCATACTTCTCATTCCAGAAATGGAAAAACAGATCTGCTGAGACAGAATGACTTGGAGAGTCTGTTCCTCTAGTCTAGAAGGACACCTGTCCACTGGAAATCTGTCCGTCTAGCACCAGCCAATTAACAGTCAATAAATGTCTGCTTTCTTTGTGCCTAGTTTTGTGTTAGGCATCCGGTCATGACTCAAAGGTATGGAAGCTTAGTAAGAGAGACAAATTAACATACAAGAAGCCATAAGGAATAATATTAAATTGTATATTCCTTATTATGTGCTAAGTTGTGTGAAATAGACTTATCTTGGGAGGTCAGAGGAAATTGAGGCTCATTCATTTTAACCAATGTTTATTAAGCCCCTATATTATGCAAAGCACTTTGCTAGGTGAAGTTGTGAGAGAGTGGAGAGGAGAGATGCAAAGACAAGTTTCCTGTTCTCTTTGAATTTATAGATTAGGAGGGAAAGCAGTGACAGATTGTTGAAAGTGGAAAATTCTATGTAAAGAGACCCACATGAGGGAAGAAAGGGAGGGGAGAGGGAGAGGTAGTGATGAACGGGGATGGCACAGCCATTGGACAGCGAGGAGGCGGATTTGACCAGACCAAGGGATGTGTATTATGAATAGTGAGATATAAAGATGCTAAATGTTTCTCCCAAATACTGCTGGAGAAACAAACTGAGCTGGTTTCAACCCACTAAATACACCGTATTTAATCAACTTCCTTGTTTGTCAGTCCTTCAACCTTAGCTTTATTGACTCCTGAAGCCTCATGACTTTTGGTAATTTTCAAATCTTTCCTTCTCTCCTTCCATTTCAACATCATCTCCTTCTACCCACTCCCACCCCTATCCCCAAAAGCCCAATAGATGACTTAAATTTCCTATTTTCCTGAGTTCTTTCCATTCCCATCCCTTATTTCTCATCACTTCTCATTATGTTTTTTTCTTCTTCCTCCCCTCTGCTCAGAGAAGAGGTATCTCTAATCTTGAGTAAAACCAGTCTTGTGTCCTTGATCCCATTCCCTCTTGCCTTTGTCAGAACCTTGTTCTGTGATTAGGATTGGACATTCTAATCATCCTACGTATTTTTATTATTCCCTTGTCAGTGGTTTCTTTTCTCACCTCCAGAACACATAGTACTTGAGTCTTCCAAAGCCTTTTCTTGATCTTTTTATTCTTTTCTGTCTTCCTTCTCCCTTTCACTGCTAAACTTCTAGAAAATGTTGCTCATACTTGGGGACTTGACTTCCTCTCCACCCACTCTCTCCTGTTGTTCAGTTATTTCAGTCATGTCTGATTCTTTGAGACCCCATTTGGGGTTTTCTTGGCAAAGATACTAGAGTGGTTTACCATTTCAATCTCTAGAAATTTTTACAGGTTTAATTTTACAGGGTTAAGTGATTTGCCCAGAGTCATACAGTTTGTCAGTGTCTGAAACCGGATTTGAACTCAGGTCTTACCGACTAGATCTAATGTTCCATCCAATGCCCCACCTAGCTCCTTGCGATCAAGCTCACACCACTGTACCAAAATTTTATGTTCAGAGGTCACCAGGAACTGCCCCAAATTAAGGGGATTGCCCAGTCCTCATCCTTGTTGGCCTCTCTGCAACTTTTGACATTGACCATGTCCTTCTTCTAAATTCTCCCTTCTTGGGATGTCCATCATTTGAGGAGTGGCTAAACAAATTGTGGTATAGGATGAGGATGGAATGCTATTCTGCTGTAAGGAATGATGAACAGGATGATTTCAAAAAGAGTTGGAAAGACCTATGTGAACTTGTATGGGATGGGGTCAAGGACAGTGGACCCCACCACTGAAAGAAGTTCACAAACATGGAGCTCAGAAGCCATAGTAGAAGATAGCAGGGACATTCCCCAACTTTGGGTGCCTAAGGAATGTCAAAGTATTGAGTCCAAATATCAAACTCATAGGGACTTCCAATCATAGAAACTCTCTCCCTTTCCCACCTTCTTCCTCCGACCTTTTGTTCTGGTCAGACATTGTCCTCTTTGACATCTTTAAAAGATAAGTGGAGGGTAGCTGGGTGAAGAGCCAAGCCTAGAGATGGGAAGTCCTGGATTCAAATCCGGCCTCTGATACTTCCTAGCTGTGTGACCCTGGGTAAGTCACTTAACCCCCTTTGCCTAGCCCTTACCACTCTTCTGCCTTAGAACCAATACACAGTATTGATTCTAAGATGGAAGGTAAGGGTTTAGGGAAAAAAAAAAAAGATAAGTGAATTACTGGATTATAGATTATCATAAGTGAGTTAGACATCTAGTCAACACTTCTTATGAGAAAGATACAGATTATATCCCACCCAAACTAATGCAGAGAGAAATGAGCAGAACCATGAAAACAATGTACATAATAACAACAATATTGTAGACTGATCAATTATAACAGACTTAGCTACTATCTGCAATACAGTAATTTAGAACAATTCTGAAGGACTTACGCCAGAGAATGTCCACCTCCAGAGGAAGAACTGTTGGAGTCAGAATGCAGATGAAGCTACGATTTTTCGTTTATTTGGGTTTTTGTTTTATAAGATTATTCACTTACAAAAATGAACAATATGGAAATATGTTTTACATAATAATACATATATAACTTTGCTTTCCAGCTCTGGGAGGAGAGAGGGAAGGAAGGGAGATAGTTTGGATCATGTAACTTTGGAAAACTTATGTGAAAATTTGTTATTACATGTAATTGGTAAAACAGAAAAATAAATAAATTCTTCCTTGTTCTTTAGCTTCAAAGACACCGCCTTCTCCTAGTTCTCTTCTTTCTCTACCACTTCCTTGGTTGACTTCACTGATTCATCTAACCTTAATTTGGGTGGCTATTCCCCAAGATCCTATTCCTTGGTCCCCTTTTCTTTTCTCTCCCTGTATTCTCCTTTACTTGGCAATTTCACTCATTTTCTACCCTCAATAACCACCTCTATACAGATAAGTGCCTGAATACTTTCAGTAGTACTGAGCTCCATACCACACACATCTCCAGCTGCCTATTATACCTGGAAATATCCCAGGACCACCTCAAACTCAACATGTCCCAAAACAGGTTCATTATCTTTCTTCCTAAATTTGCTCCTTTTTGACTTCATTATTTCCAGCCGTGTCACCTCTATTCACTCAGTTCTCCCAAGTTGGAAACTTCATTTAGTTATCTTTGACTTTTTCTTCTCCTTCAACTCTTATATTCAACCTGCTACCAAGTCCTATGGGCCATGGCTCCCTGTTGCCTAGTGTAATAGGAAATAGACTTAAGAGTAGAAAAATTTCCTATTACACTAGATGAAAACTGCTCTTTGTGACCCTCCATAATCTATTAAATAAGGCTGCAGCCTTATTTCATTTACCCTGTACTCCAGTTGACTCCTCTTTGTTCCCTTGGGCTCTAACGCATCAATTTACACTCTTCCCTGTGCCTAGAATACCCTTTCCCCCATCTTGAGTCCTTTAAAGCTTATTTTGGTAAGCCTCAGCTAAAATGGATCCCTCCAGAAATCTTCTTGGGCTCCACATAATATTTTATTTTCTAATTCTGTAGTGCATTATGCATGCTTTATTGTGTTTCAGAAATCTCTGAAATGGATGGATGGAGATACATAGAAAGAGAGATTAGATAGATAATAGATAGATAGATAGATAGATAGATAGATAGATAGGAGGGGGATAGGTAGGTAGGTAGGTGGAGGTGAACACTGCTAAGCAGTAGGGAGGTGAATACAAGCAAGACAGTCCCAGCTCTCATGGAGCTTACATTCTTTTTAAATTCATACTTTCTTTGTATTAATTCTAAGACAGAAGAGTGGCAAAACTTACATTCTTTTTAAACTCTTACTTTCTTTGTATTAATTGTAGCAGACTATTTAGATGCTCTCATCAAGGATCTCTGCTCTCTCAGTGCCTCCAGACACTGGTAGGGCTATAACTAGGAATTCTGGAATGTGGGGAAAATTCACTTGAGGAGTCAACCTGCCTCAGCCAAGGTCTTCCACAGCCCTATACTGACTCTGTCCTGGAGAGATGTTGGAAATGGGGTAGAGGTTGCTAGGCAAGGAATACAGTAAAGTATGGGAAAAGTAAAGACTTCAAGAGAGGGGCTTTATGTTTCTAGGACCCTTTGGAGGTGGTAGGTAGGGATGGGAGCAGAGATATTTATACCACATGGCCAGGGCTGGTGGAGGGATCTTGTAGCCTAGGGATGATGGGAGGAGGACTGGCACAGGGAAGAAGTATGGTCCTTGGATTCTGGCCATCCTTGACTCTCTGGGACAAAAGCCTCCTTCCTAGGTACCATTCTGAGAAAATGTCTTACATTGGAGCCTGCAGAAGAGAGGAGACTTAATTTCTTCTGGTGTTGATCAAACTCAGATCTTTTCTTCTTTCTCATTCCAACCTCTTTGGAACCCTCCTAGGAACTTTCACTGAATGAATATTATCAAGAAGGTAGTTTTTCATCTATTCCTAAGGTGCCCCAGAATTTGTATCCTCTGTCTTCTTCATTAACCTTCAAGCTCCCAGCGGACCTTCTTTATAAGTCACAGGACCTTAGAAAGGAAGGGAACTTAGGAGTCATTTGTTCCAACCCTTTTTCAGAGGAGGCATGAGTCCCAGAAAAAAAGTGACCTGTCCAAGGTCAAACAACTTATCAATGAGAAAGCCAGAAATAGAACCCGGGTCTCTTAATTTATAGGCCATAGTTACTTCCACAATACCAGGATGCTTTTTGGGGAAAAAATAGCTCAAAATAAATTTTACAAATATAAAAACAAATGAAAAGAAGAAAACATTAACTCAAGGGCCATTTAAGCTTGTTCACTAGCTATTAGCTAGTTACCCTCAAGGCCATAGTGGGATAATGTCTGTGTTAGCCAGACTTGTAAAAAACCTCTCCTTACCACTGACCCTTGCCTTTGCCCTCTGCCTGAAGGGACTCTTTGAGATCCCTGACAGAATGGAATAGGAGCTCTTAAAAATTGGTGAGGTAATATGGGTCAAAAATAGCTCTCTTGAAAGCAGTTTCAGAACAGGAACAGTAAATAATTTAAATCATATAAGCAGTGACTCTGGTCCTTGGAGACCCCTATCTCCTTAACCCCACTTAAGCTTTACATCAGCTTATGCCATCTGGTGAGAAGAGGATGTAGTTTATTAAAGTTTAAAGGCCTCGCTTGAAGACAAATCACTGTATTCTCCAAGAGAGATTAGCTAGTGAATAAAACGAGGTTGGTACACAACTTGATACTCTTCTTAGCAGTCCTGCCACTGTAGTTAGGGAGGAAACATGGCCCTAGAACTTGTATTATTATTGTTTTAAATGGACAAACGTCACTTTCAGGGTGACAAGGTGAATTCTCGATTCTCGGCTTTCATTCTGAGGTTGTTTCCTCAGTTCTGGTGTCATGAGAGGCTTGAAAGCAAAAAAAAAAAAAAAAA
>NC_058131.1:619814060-619834837 GCF_016433145.1 Gracilinanus agilis
AGGCGGCAGCGGCGGCGGCGGCGTGTGGGGAAGGAGGAGGCGGGAACCGGGCTTTTTCTACATTAACCCTTTTTCCAAACGCTCCTCGTTGTGGGGTGGTGGGGAGTTGCTCTCGTGGCCAGCCCCCTGGCGGCCCAGACGCTAAGACCAAGGAGAAAATAAATAATAATAACAATAAAAAAACCATGAAAGGAAAAAGACCTCTTGACTAAAGGAAATGGAAGCCCTTCCTTCTTGATGAGGACCCTTGTCCTGGGGAATAATCCTTTGTATCCTAGGCATTTTATGTATATAGGCAATGCTTAAGAACTTGTAGTTTTTTCCACCTGGCCCGCACTTTCCCTTTCATAACACTAGAGCCTGTGGCCTTTAGTAATTAGCGTTGCCAAGTGCTCAAAAAAAAAAACAAGCCTAAAAGAAAGGGACCTTTTTCCCTAAAAGTTTGCATTCTTAGTTCAGATAGTATTTACTTATTATTTTAACAGATAAGATTTTCAGTCTTGAGTAGCTGGCATTTTTCATAGAATTATTTTTTTTTTTCTGGCCTCAAACATAATGCGTCAAACTTGGGGTCCTGTGTTGCACAACTTAGTAGTATTGTACATAGCCTTGTGCATCTGGCATTTTTTTATAGAACCTATTTTTTTCTGGCCTCATAAACATCATAAACTCTTGAAAAATACCATAATGGGTCAAATTCATGGTCCTATGTTAACAATTTACAAATACTGCTCATAGCCCATTACACTTAGTTTACAAAGCACTTTTGATAATTACTTTCCATGAGATTATCCTCACAGTAAAATCTGACAATTTATATAATACTTTAAGGTTTTCAAAGTACTTTACATACATCTCATTTGGGCCCTATAGTTCTTAGAGGCAGGTACTAATATCCCTATTTTATAGGTAAGGAATTTGAATCAGACAAGTTATTGTGACTTGCCCAGAGCCTTTTAAAGTGAGATTTGAACCTGGGTCTTTCTGACTCCATGCCCCAACACACCATAGTCACTGCTGTTTATAACTGGTATATCTTGGGGATTCTATCCCCTTTTAATAGCAAATTATAGATGTATCAATAATGAATATAACCCTCAAATTCTCTTGTAGTTTCAATTTGTATGACTGCTAATGGTAAGGTTTGTCCAAAAATAAGACTTTTACAATTTACTTTTAAAGTACCATTCTAATCTTTAGATGCTAACAGTCCTTTTCTGTGTGCTAAGGACAGAGATATTCAAGAAATTATGACAGTCCTTGTCCTCAAATGTTTTATAAGCTAGAATGGAGATGGCATAGATATTAGTATTTTGAATCTTTTCTTTTTTTGAGATTTATTTTTATTTTTATTTTTTTAAACCCTTTACTTGTGTGTGTTGGCTCATAGGTGGAAGAGTGGTAAGGGTGGGCAATGGGGGTCAAGTGACTTGCCCAGGATCACACAGCTGGGAAGTGTCTGAGGCCAGATTTGAACCTAGGACTTCCCATCTCTAGGCCTGACTCTCCATCCACTGAGCTACCCAGCTGCCCCCTATTTTGAATCTTTTCTATACACTTTTGCACCCTACTTTGTGATGGATTTACATGTATGTGGTTTCAGTATCAAAATTATAGGATCTTTGAATTGAAATACTTGTGGCCATTTTAGTTCAACCCATATCTGATCAAAAATCTATAGTATTCCTGACAAGTGTGGCATCTAGCTTTTGCTTGAAGATTTCTAATAAGGTGGGACTCAGTATCTCCTAAAGCACCCCATTTCTCCCCATGAGGTGGTTAGGTTTTGGGGAGCAAGAAGCGCCTTATTCAACTTTGGGTGTTTCAGCATCTGGCAGAATGCCTTGTACATGCTAGCTACTCAGTTAATATTTATGGACTTAAAATACAAAGTAGGGCATCCTGTTGTTACTAGCAAGTAACCTGAGTTCAAATCCTGCTTCTGTTATACATAGTGCTGCATTTATTGATCTAAAACTGTTAAGGAAAGAATTGTCACTCTGCATCAGTGAAGGGAGTTTTGATACTGTAAGTTTCCCACACAGTTGAACTCACAGGTCCAAAGTACATTGTGCTAAAGTATATATGAGAGGCATAAAAAAGTGGTTCAGAAGGAGAGATTTCTTTTATCTGGGAAGAGGTAATTCTTTATAGGATCATAAATTTAGAACTGGAAAGGATCTTGGAGATCATCTTTTGAGTAACAGAAAGATGAGTATGATTACAGTGATAGATGGGAATAGAGAATAGGGAATTCTAAGCATTATAAAAAGTGTGAATAGTGGAAAAGAACTTGGAAAACATTTGATTTGTCTGAATTAGAGGGTGTGGTGGGGTAGATGCAGGATGCTGTAGTGGAAAGAATTAGAAAATCTGATGTAATAGCCTGGTTCAATCTTAACTAGATGTGTGTGATTTTAGGTAAATTACTAGACATCACTGATCCTCAACTTCCCCTGAAAAAAAGGAGAAAAAAAGAGTAAATGGTACTTGTACTCTCATACTTACCTTATATGGTGAGGAAAGCAATTTGTAAACTTTAAAGGGCTTTTTAAATCATGTACCTGAGGAAAGGGGACTAGTAAGAGGCCAAACAGGAAAGGTTGATTGAAGATTAGGTGAAGGCTAGTGGAAGGTCCTTAAATTTTATGCCCCAGACTTAAGACTTTCTTTAGGAAATGGAAAAACTATTGGATTTTCAACAGTAAAGAGAGTGAATACTCAGGACTAGAAAGAATTTAGGGTTCATGATTCCCAGTCCAGTTTTCTTTTCCTTACATTTCCTTCTTCCTATGAAATCTTATCTGACCAATTCTTATTCATAGTATCTTTCAGTTTTTGAGTTTTACCAGTGTCTTTCCTGTGGTTTTAGCCAGTAGTGTTTAGAGATGGAACTTGAACATGTCTTCCTGATTTCAAGCCTATTTTTCTGTCTAAAATGCTTCTGCTTTAATTTTGTGAAGTTATAATTATTACCTCTTTTTTACTGTCCCAAGTCTTGTTTGAATAAGAATTCTCTAACCTATGCTTTTTAAAAATTCTTACTGCTTTCTATTGGTTTTAGATAATTTACATTTCCTAACATATCCCTTCTCCCAGCCATTCAATTAATTAGATTATAGATCTAGAACAGGAAGGTACTTCAGAAGTCATCTAATCCAACTTTACAAAAAATAAAAATGAGAGGAAAAAAAGTTCAGCAAGCAAAACTTAACCCTTCACATTTGAAGTTATATACAGGATTCTACACCTATAATGCCTTCCCCTGCAAAAAAGGTAGGGAGGTGTGCTTTCATCTCTGAGAATAAACTTGTTAGAATTACATAGCATTTAGTTTCATTTATTTAGTTATGCTTTCCTTTTGTATTGTCACAGATTATATGGTTTTCCTGGTTTTGCTTACTTCACTTTGTATGAATTTATATGCACATTCTTTTATCTGCATATCTATTTTTTTTTTTTTTTTATGAAATCCTTACCTTCCATCTTGGAGCCAATTGGCTCCAAGGCAGAAGAGTGGTAAGGGCTAGGCAATGGGGGTTAAGTGACTTGCCCAGGGTCACACAGCTAGGAAGTATCTGAGGTCAGATTTGAACCTAGGACCTCCTGTATCTACGTCTGGCTCTCAATCCACTGAGCCACTCAGCTGCCCCCTGCATCTCTTTCTAATAATTTATTATGTATATAATATAATATATATAAATTATATATTTAATATAATATATAAATTATATATATTTTAATACACTTCTATATCCCAGGTTGGTTAGTCATTTTGTAGTTGATGAGTACCAACTTTGTTTTCAGTTTTTGGCTATTGCAAAAAATATTGTTGTAAATATTCCAGTATATATAAGATCTTTCACTACATACCCAGCAAATTGGTGGAAAAAGTAACAAAAAAAGAAATATTTAATGTTAGAAGGACTACAAAAGACCTGTCACACTAATATACCATTGGTGGAGTTATAGCTTGGTCCAAATATTCTGGAAAACATTTTGGAATTAAGAAAAATGACTAAACTATTCATAGTCTAGAAATTTTATTCCTGGATTATACCTTATGGAGACCAAAATCAGAAATATATATGCCAAAATATTTATAGCAGAATTTCTTGTGATTGTAAAAATTTAGAAACAGAATAGTTGTCAGTTGGGGAATGGTTGAACAATCACTTAAGTATTAAGCACCTATATATTGGGCTTTGGGGATAAAAAGGCAAAAAACCCTTCATTATTTGTCCTTAAGATTATGTTTTATTGGAGAAGCTTACATGTCTGGAAACACATTTATGAATATATGCAGTTAGGAAGGCTGCCAATTATTCACACATGAATGTAAGTTAATCCAGTCACCTTGTTTTTCTTCTGCTGAATCCTTTGCTCTGAAGTTGATTGATTATTTAGGGAAGGAAGGCAGATAATATGGGAGTATGGGATACTTTGGGCTTAAAGGAGAAGTGGATAAGCTTTTAAGTCTGCATGAAGACAGGCATTTGGAAGTTTGTGTAGAAGGATATTGGAGGCTATCAAAGACAAACTTTGACCAATTTTTTCCCTTAGGGCTGGTAGAAAAAACAACAACCAAAAACTTGTTTCACCCTTGGGATCTGATGACCCCTCATTCTCAGAACTCTAAACTCAGCTAGTTCTACTAAGTACTAACTTGACAAACAGCCTATCATTGTTATTTGGTAATGTATTAGGCAAATTCATGTGATGTGGGCAGTTATAAATTGGCTATTTTCCCAATGATATGTCTTTTGTGACTTTATGTTGGAATCTGACTATTCCACACTAACCATGTTATTGCAGATAATATTAAAGTTCAATGCGAATTATACCTTATAGTTGAGCTATATTATATTAAAATAGATTTGTGGAGAAATCTGGAAACTTGGCAACTCTTTACAATAGTGTTTCTTTAGAAAAAGTATTCCCAGTTTCATAGAACTGATTTTACAATTTAACTTTTGGAATATAACTCATTTTAATTTGGTCACCTTTCTATTATATTTATGATCATCTTTTGCTAGTAGTGTGTATTATATTTCTGATAGGATGAGTTGGCTGTGTTGCTTTTTAATAACTTGTTTGAATTAGGGAAGGAGCTCCTGTTGGTCTTTATATGAAGATACAGTGAGTAATTATTTTTTTATTCATTTTTCTTTAATAGAAGCCGGTATGCCTCCTCAAGATGGGAACAAGAGGAAGAAACAGGCATTAAAAATTGGTCATGGAGGAACTTTGGACAGTGCTGCCACTGGAGTTCTGGGTAATAGATAGAAATTGTATTTTAATATAATTTTATTTTGAATACAATGGCTTCCTTAGGTTGGTAAGAGGTGTTTTAAAAGTAAATTCATTTAAGGTAGTGTAGATTAATCTATGATTCATTCTTTTTCATTGTAGGACACATTGCATTTTTTGTTAAACAATAGAAAGAAAAACTAGTCACTTGTTTGCACAAATGGATCTTTAAAAAATGGTGTAACCTTTTTTTTACCTAATCCAATTTTTGAAAAATAAAGTATTTCCTTCAATTAGCTTTACTGTGTAGCAAGAACTACTAAGAGTTTTTGAAGGAAAGTCATTTTCTCTTATAGATGTTCCCATTGAGTACATTATTTTTTGTTGTAGAATTAATTGAAGGGGGAAAAGTCATTAATGCTTTTTGTTTCTTGTTCTGTTTCTTTTTTTTTTTTTTTTAAACCCTTACCTTCCATCTTAGAATCAATACTGTGTATTAGGTCAAAGGCAGAAGGGTGGTAAGGGCTAGATTAAGTGACTTGCCCAGGGTCACACAGTTAGGAAGTGTCTGAGGCCAGATTTGAATCCAGGACCTCTTGTTTCTGGGCCTGGCTTTCAATCCACTGAGCCACTTAGCTACCCTTATTCTTGTTTTGTTTCTTGACATTTGGTAGGCTTTGCTGTGCATATCTGTGGCTTGACAAAATGTATGTGTATATACTATAGAAATTAAAGCCATAAAAACCTCATAAGTTCAATGCCAAATGACATTGACTTAAGAAATAAAGCAAATGTATATTAAGAAAAACTGGTCAGAAAAACTTTTCAAACAGTTTTTAAAATGTGATTTTATACTTAAAAAAAGCTAGCTGTGGTAGAAAAAAGTTATCACTGAAGTAGAAACTCTTGTTCTCATTTTAAATGAACTCACCCTTTTCTCCATTAGTCAGTTATTTAAACATTTCATTCCACTTCAAAATGAATCTTCTAGATTATATACCTATTTCAGATATATTGCTTTTGATTAAAACCATTTACTAATTATTAGTCCCATGAGGGCATTGCTAAAGTCATACTAAAGATAGTGAAGTAGTCATAATTTTTGGATATTTACAAAAGTAATTTAGGAAAAAAAAGTAAAAATCAATTTAAATGAGTTATAAATCTTTGATAGGTATATTTTCACAAGTTGAAAATTATAATGTTTTGATCATACTATCCAAGTTAAAAGAAGACAATAAATAAAATACACTTCCTTTTTTATTTTTATTTCTTTCTAAAATCTTTACCTTCTGTCTTAGAATCAATACTGTGTATTGGTTCCAAGGCAGAAGAATGGTAGGGACTAGGCAGTGGGGGTTTAGTGATTTGCTTAAGGTCACACAGCTGGGAAATGTCTAAGCTCAGATTTGAACCCAGGACATCTTTCTCTGGGCCTGGCTCTCCATCTACAGAGCCACCTAGCTGCACCTCACACTTTATATTTTAGATTAGATAAATTATTTCTAATTAGAGTACCATCTCCCATTATTCAGGAAATTGTGATAGATATTCAATTCAGTTCAATAACTTTTTTAAAGCATTTATTAAGCTCTCACTATGTGCCAATGTTTGTTCTTAATGTTTACTCTTAAAATATTGCTTTTATCTTATTATTTGAGAGTAGAGTCGGGGATACATTTGGCAAATATTGTAGGTAGGATAGTAATTACATTAAAAATAATTGTCCTTTTAGAAGCCTTGAACTATTGAATCTTAGAGTTGGAAGGGAGCTCAGATATAATTTGGTCTCACTCATAATCTAACATACATTTCCAACAAGTGATCCACAAACCTTTAACTTTTTTTTAAGTTAATAAAGCATTTATTTTTAAATGATTTTTAAAAGTGGTTTAAAAAAGCCCTTTTTTTTTTTTTTATCAAATATGCATAGTCAAGCAAATCAAATTTCCATAATGATTGTGTCAGAAAAATGTCTCTCATTCTGCACATTTACTCTATCACCTGCCTCTCTGTCATGTTGTGAGTAGCATTCTTTATCTTTGGCCCTCTGGAATCATAGTTCATTACTGTGATGATCAGAATTAGAATTTAAAAATTGCTCATTTTTTCAATGTTATAGTTTAAATGGATCTCTTGATTTTGCTCATTTCATTCTGTATAGGTCCATAGAAGTATTCCTGTTTCTCTTTAACTGTCTCCTTTGTCTTTCTTTTGCTACCACAAAAATTGCTGCTGTAAATATATTTGTATATGTGGATCATTTTTTTCTTCTTGTGGAGTATAGGTCTTATAGTGGGGTCAAAGGTAACTTTTTGGGTCTAGCTACAAATTGCTTTCCAGGATGACTATACTAATTCACAGTCATACCAACAGTGCATTACTAGTTTTGTTTTTCCAAAGTCTCTAATATTTGCTATTTTCATTTTTTGATCAGCTTTGCCAGTCTTAGGGATGGTAAGATAGAACCTCAGAGTTGCTTTAATTTGCATTTCTCTGCTAATGACTTGGAGCAATTTTTAAAAATTGACTGTATATCTTGGATTTTTTTCTTTTACAACTGCCTGTTTATATATTTTGAGCATTTACCAATTGAGGAATGACTTTTATTCTTATTTGGATCAGTTCCCCAAATAGATATTGGAAATAAGAAATCAGAACTTGGAAATAAGACTCAGAAACTTGGTATAAGGAGACTTTTCCCATTTGACTATTCACATTCTAGTCTTAGTTGCAATGGATTTGTTTGTGTAAAACTTAAAATTTTATGTAATCAGAATTGTCCTTTAATCTCTTGTGATTCTCTCTGTCCTTTGGTTATGAACCCTTTACCTATCCATGATCCAAAAGCTAATTTCTTCCTTGCTCCTCTAATTTGTTTACAATGTAACCTTTTATATCTAGGTCATATATCCCTTTGGAGTGATCAACAAACTCTTGCTTGCTGCGTTGCTGCTTCTCATTCCTCATCCTTCTGGGCCTCCCTTTCATCTCTGACACTGCCAACTATCCTCTCCTTCTGGATACTTCCTCATTTGACTTATGACACTACTGTGCCTGGGTTTTCCTCCTACCTATCTAATCATTCCTCCACCACCTTACTTGGAATATTATTCCTCTTTTGCCCATAAAGTATGGATGTCCCAAAGCCTCCATTCTGGGCTCTCTTTTCTGTGTCTCTCCTCTCTTTATTGGTATTCTCATCAATTTCCATGGATTAAATTATTGCTATGCAGATGATTCCTAGATCTGTCTATATGCCTCTAATTTTTCTCCTAAATTTCCTGCCACATATTACCAACTACTCTGTATATCTGATATGTACCTAGTTATTATATGTTAACATGTAATGACATACAGAATACATCTAAAATATATAGAATGTAAGCTTCTAAAGGGCAGGGACTGTTTTTACCTTACTTTGTATCCCTAGCACTCAGAATAGTGTCAAGGAATTTATCATCTGATGACCAGCCTAGTGGTGATAAATCTCTGTATTTATTTAGATGGGCAGCATAGGCTATTACCGGAACCTTACTTGAAGGCTTTCAGCTTGGTAGCCCAGGGGTTGGCTCCGTGGCTATGATGAAGCATCAAATTAGGACTTCTGTGGAACTTGTCAGCATTCCCCTTCCAGAAGGGAATACTATACTTCTTATGTATAATTTAAGAAGCTTAATTAGCACCTGCTCTTTGCATAGCATTGTTTTAACTGTACAACATCCAAAGAAGACATAGGCTGTGTTCTAATGGATGTTTTTGTCTAGCAACTAGACTCAGGTTTAGCATAGCCTGACTTTAATTTCTCTAGTTCTAGACATTATGCATTGTAACTTTAAGACAGTATTGACTTTTTTGACTCCATCAGAATGTTGTTTTATACTGAGCATGCAAGTTCCCTGAAATAGCAAATTATCTTCTAAAATATATATTTTTTTGATAGCTTTAGTTTTTACATTGCTTAGTTTCTTTCCACATCTTTCCTCCCCTCCCAGAGTTTCTTATTACAAAGATTTTTTATTTTTACATTTTATTTTATTATTATAATTTTTTGAGTTTGAATAACTCTGTCTGGCCCAGCTGAAAGTGCAGTGGCTACTCTTGGACCTTTGACATGGAACTTTGACATGCTTACTTTTCAGTGTGAGCTGGTTAGGTTCTTCTTAAGTAGTTTCATGGCCCTTTCATTTCTCCTACATTGGGGTTGGAATTAGTGGAGATATGTGTTTAATGTAGGGCACTAATGCTCAGAAATACTGAGCTCTTAGGGATCTAGCATCCCTCAGTCTTCCCAGCTGTAGAGGTTACAGGTATGAACAACCACACCAGCAACAAAGACTTAAAAAGGAAAAAAAATGGAAGAGGAGAAAAATAAGTAAAACTAATTACCATTTAAAAAATGTCTGCAGTGTTTCACACCAATGGATTCCAACTGCTCCCAAGGAAGGCAGGGACGTAATCTTCTAATATCCCCTTCTTTGGAGCTTAGCTTTTTCTTTACAGTTTTTTAGCATTCAGTTCTAATTCTTTTGTGACTGTTGGTCTTTCCATTTGCATTGTTGCAGTCATTTTGTATGTTGTTTTCTTGGCTATGCTTACTTCGTTTTACATTAGTTCATATAAATCCTCCCTTGCTTCTCTGTATTTAATCATGCTCATCATTTGTTATTGCACAGTAATATTCCATTTCATTTATGTACCATAATTTGTTTAATCATTCAATAGTTTGTTGGCCTTTGTTGGCATGGTAAAGAGATTGTGGGATGTAGAGTCAGGATAATCTGAGTTCAAATTCTGTGACCTTGGGCAAGTCAAAGAACAGTTTCTTATGTCTGTTTCCTCAGAGAACAAAGACTTTTAAGGGGACCTGGCAACAGGGAGAGTTGCTATTGATTCATCTCTTTTGCAGGATGGAGTTTTTGAAATTGGAAGAACAATGAGAAGACCAGTAAAAAAAAATCCAAACAGCTGCTAACTATTGCTGTGATTAAAAAAAAGTTTTTAATGGGCAAGATAATGCAAAGACTGCAATACTGAAGATTGGAAAAAGGTGATTTTTACTGATGAAACTCACTTTTTTATTTAGGACTATACCAAACTCATTGACAGGAGAAATCTAGGTGAACTTATACTATGTAGACAGCTCTCAGACTCTAAAATATCCCCTCTCAAAAATGGGGGCCTTGGAAGTCTTATACTCAAGTAGAGAATGATGAATTCTGGTAAATATATTAATAATCAGAGAAGGATTGTTTCAAAAATATAGGAATTTCCTCATCACAACTGAACTATTGCAATAGTCCTTTGATTGGTCTCTCTGCTTCAAGTCTCTTCCCACTCCAATCCATCCTTTACCCATCTGTCAAATTAATCTTACTGGAGACTAGATCTGGCCAAATCAAGCCCCACCTCCCCCCAAGTCATCCACCTTAAAATAATATCCACTTATTCCCTGTCACTTTCAGAATGAAATATGAAATCATTTATTTGATGTTTAAAGCCTTTCACAACCCTATCCCGTCCTACCTGTCCAGTCTTCTTACACCTTAACCCCAAGTATTTCTGTGATCCAGTGATGCTGACCTCCATGTTGTTCCTTCCTTATGTCACTCCATTACTCAACTCAGGGCATTTTATAGGCTCTCCTCATCTCTTATCTCCTGGTTTCTCTAGCTTCTTTCAAGTCCCAGCTAAGACCCTAGCTTCTGCAAGGAATCTTTCCTTATCCCTTATAATGCTGATGACTTCTCTTTATTGATTATCTCCAATTTATCCTTTCTATAGTTTGTTTGAACATAATTGTTTGCTTGTTTTCTCTCCTAATAGATTGAGTGCCTTGAGAGCAGGGACTGCCTTTTTTGTAATATCTCCAGCACTTAGCACAGTTCTTTGGACATAAGAAGTACTTAATAAATGCTTAAGACTAAAAGATAGCAAAACAGCATTACATCATGTTACATATCACTAAAAATTATAGAATTTATGTTAGAAATGGAAAGGAACATGCTGCAGTGGCCTGGGAGCTTGCCTGATTTAAACCTTATTGAAAAACTTATGAAGAGCAGCTGGGTAGCTCAGTGGATTGAGAGCCAGGCCTAGAGATGGGAGGTCCTAGGTTCAAGTGTGGCCTCAGACACTTCCCAGCTTTGTGACCCTGGGCAAGTCACTTGACCCCCATTGCCTAAAACAACAACAAAAAAAACAACTTATGGGCTACAATCAAGGGTTGATTAGGAAAAATTGACTTTGCAAAGGGCTTAATATCCAATATGATAAAAGTTTTGTTTTCATAATGAAGAATTAAAGCATATATATTATATTAAGGTCTGTGAATTCAGTGTCAAATTGTATAAAACAAGTGACTGCTTCAAAGGAAGGACATTGCATATTGAATTTTTAAAGTTGTAGAAAGTTGTAAGGTTTATTGTATTAAGTTTAATTATTTGCTTAGTTGATTTGCACAGTACTTTTAAGTACTTGATAAATGAACTGATTAAGTCTTGTTGAGGACAAAATTTAAGTGTCTTTAGGGAAGGACAATATCTAATGACAATGACAATATACCCCTATTAATCCTTTTTAGTCTATATTATTTAGCGTGAAGAGCATTCTTTTTGGCAAAGAAAACAATAAAAATTGATTCATTGGTGAGACCATAGTCATTTTTTTGTGTGGTGACTTATGATAACTTATTGACCATTTTCCTTATTCCTGTTATTTCATTTAAAGATCAGTGTTAAGGTGACATTGTTCACCAACAGGATAACTTGATTTTGAAGTCTGGTATTTCCTGAGGGAGTATTCCACAAAACAAAAAAACCCTAATGTTTGAATTACTTTTGTTGTAGGAAGAGGTATTAAATATATGTGGGGCAATGGATTGCTTTTGCTAATTTTTCTCACGGGGCTAAAAGCAAAGATGTAATTAAAATTGAGCTAAGAGTTGATGATTCTGAATATTTATTTAATTATGGAATTATCTCAAGTCCCAAAAAAATTTATCATATTTAAAACAAAATTAACTTTAATTTTACATTTGAAAAGAAATGTATTTCTATTTAATACCTTGTGTGTGTGTGTATGTGCAGGTGGTGATAGTAGTAGCAACAAAATAACCAGATATTGTAACTCTACTTGCAAGCCTTCAAGAGGCACTTGGCTAAATTTGTTTAATACATGACTTTAGAATAGAAAAATGGGGATGACAAATGTTTTTATTGAAAGTTTTGAATAAAGTATAGTATTCTGAGATTCTATGCAGTTAAGTTGATCGTAGTGAGAAAGAGAAGTAGTTGCTACATTTGAAATTGGATAAGATTGAAGCTAACATTTTACCCTTAAAGTTATCTCTCAGAATGGAGAGAATGCTCATTGGCAACAATTTTGGATTCTCTCTTACATAAATTGTCAGATTCATTTTCTCGCAACACCACTTAAACATTGTGTCTAACTGCTCAGAAACCTTCACTGGCTCTCCATTGATGGCATGACATAATCCAAACTCCCAATTTTATATATGATATTCTCTGTAGTGAGTCTCTAAACTACTTTTCTAGCCCTGTTTCTTAGTATATTGGACAAACTGGTTTCTGCAGCATCTTGGGGACATTTGTTTTATAACACTTCTTTCTCCACTTATGCAACTCATAGCCTTTGTTTGAGGCCTTGGTTCAAAATGGTGTTTTAGGAAATTAACCTGACAGTAGTGTGTAGAAAGAATTGGGATGCAGTGAGGGCAGAGCTTGCAGGCAAAGATACTTGATAGAAGACTAGCTTTAATTTGTAGACTATGAAATGGGAAGGAGCCATCAACATCATAAAGGAGGGAATTTGATTACTGGTTGTGAGAGGAGAGAAAGTGAAAGAGAGGAATCATTGATTATTTAAGGTTTCAAATCTAGGTGATTAGACAAATGGTGATAGATACTGTTTACAGAAATAGAGGGGATAACCAGAGTGAGTCCTTTCTGTTTGTCTTTTCTGTTAAGCAAGTTGTTAGTACAAGCTCTAGATGTCTTTGTTTTTAAATCTATAGGAGTATATTTTGTTGTATCTTATATGAAGATTTATGTAAGATAAACATTGTAAGACTTTACTCGTGGAACTTATTTCTCCTTATATTACTCATAAATTTGTATGCACTGCTTGTCTTTGTCTTCTATTCTTTTTCTTTCCCAACAGAATATAGTTTTACCAAATTAATAACAAAAAGTACTTAGGTTAAAGTGTAGAAATTATCAAAGCTCTTACCCAGTTAAACCTAACTTGACTGGTGAAATGTGCAGGCATAAAGCTAGGTATTGTTTCAAATTGAAGAGCCAAATGAATTCTAGCATACTTTTATATATGATCTGTTTATGGATGGTGTCTAGGTGGTGCAGTGGATAGAGTACTGGACCTGGAGTCAGGAAAATGAGTTCAAATCTGTCTTTGAAGTTCTGTGACTGAGCAACTCATTTAACCTTTATTTGCCTCAGTTCCCTCATCTATAAAATGGGGATGATCAGGGTTATTGTAAGGATCAAATGAAATATTTGAAAAGCTACGTAAAGGGTAGCCATCATTATGATTGTTGTTCTTATTGTTATTTAGCACAGTGGTTCTTAAAATGTAGTCTGATTTCTGGGGATCCCTGAGACCCATTGGCTATGACCTTTTAAGAAATCAGAGCTCTTTTTATTATAATACTAAGAATTTTTGTCTATTGAAATACTTCCTTGTCTTACTACCTATGTATGAGGCTGGATTTTCTTTAAATATATAACCCAAACCAAATATTGTTATAGATTGACTGCAGAAGCAGATATGAGAATCTAGCTGTCTTCTGTTAAGAGCCAGACATTTAAAAGATTTGGAAAAATGTGTAAAACAGTGCTACTCTTCTCACTTAAGTTTTTCGTTTTGTTAAATACAGTTATTTTCATAAAAGTATTTTTATTAATATGTAATGGGTTTATTTTTATTATTTTAAAATGAATTAATAAATATTTTGAACATTTATCCATTTTAATTTCTAATGAAGTAAATATTGATCTATATAAATCACATTTTAGAATGTAAAAAGAGACGAAGTCTGAGACCCACTGACATAGTTTATAGCTTCTGTTTTTTTATATTTGATCTGTAAAGTTGATTCCTTAAAGTGTTACCTTTTTTCTTAATGGTATATTTCTGGGCCCTTATAATTTTTAAATGGTCCATTAACTATGATGATGATTTTGTATGCTTAATAATGAACTATAAAAGACATCAAACAAACCCCAGATATTAATTGTTTTGTTCTTTGATATTCATAAGAAATTCTAGTAAGTCTTAGAAAAATTTTATTAGAACTTTTACTTATGTTAAAAATAATTGTCTAAATTTAAGCCACCATCATTTTAATATACATAAAGATGAAAAAATTACACACATCTTCCTGAAATAGTCCCTTCCTCTTTTTGAAAAAGATTTTTTTTTTTGGATGACAAATTTAACTGATTAGGGTAATAGATACTCTACCAAAATTGTGCTGAAATAGTGATCTTTTTAGATAGTACATAAGAGATAGCAAGTGTAGATTTTTAAAAACAATTTCCACAAGAGAATGTCATCATATTTTTTCCTTTGATTTGCAGTGGTTGGAATTGGAAAAGGAACAAAAATGTTGACCAGTATGTTATCAGGTTCCAAGGTAAGAATGATGAATTTTATTAGTTTCTAACTACACTTTAATTATTTGTATTTGTAATCTTTGATTAAAAATATATTGTCTCTTTTAGACATTCTGGACAGAAAATGAATGATTGCATCCTTGAAAAAGCATTTTTGATTACTTATTTAAAGCATCATAATTAAAGACCCAATTAGATAAATGAGAAAAAGACTTGTCCTCAAGAAGTTCTCATTTTAATAGTAGGAGGGTTGCTACAAGGCATATGGGAAGGTCCAGTGGTCCTTATGATGCTGGGAGGCAAGGCAGATAATAAGGACCAGAGTCCTTAGGGTACAGTGGGTCAGGCAGATGGTCTGAAGAGCAATGTGCATGTGTATGGTTATAATAAAATAGAGCTTCCTATTTCTGATAAACTATTTGATTGGAGTTTGGTGAAATCTTTGTTTTATCTTTAAATATATTAAAGATAATATATTCATTTCATCAATAGTCATTAGAATATAATTTTCTAAATAATTTGGATAGATAATAAAATTTCATTTCTTTTGTAAATATATTTTAATTCAGGGATAATTAACCTGGAATTTGTGAAATTAAAAAAAAATGATAACTATTTTAGTATAATTGGTTTCCTTTTTGATCCCGACTTGATTTTGTTTTATGAATTTAAAAACATTATTCTCAGATGGGGGTCATCAGACCAAAGAATCACAAAAAAAAGTTAGTAACCACCTCTGCCTTAGTACAATCCTCTAATTGGAGAAAATATTATTTACAGTATCACAAATTAAGTATAATAGATTAGTAAAACACTTTAAAAAAATACTTGGTTTTCATCTTGAGTTCTTTAATTGGGGGTTGTTGGGTGAATAGAGAGGGGGGAGGCTGAGGCCCATGCAGTCATTTCATAACTACTACCTAAGATGAATGGCCTTTGAAAGTTTAGGGATTTAGGAACTGTGGAATTGCTAATAGTGCTAATACTAATCAAGTTATTAGCATTTTTAAAGGACAAATATAAGAGGTAAAAATACTTGAAAGCCAACCTAAATGAATAATAAAGTATGGCAATTACTACACTTGCCTCACAACCAACTGATTTATTCTCTCACCCTCTGCTTATATATACATAGCTCTTTCATTCTTGTGGAGTGGTGTGTTTACTTGTTTCTTCCTTTCTCCATGCCCTCTCCCCTAATTTACTAAGTTAAATTAAAATTTAAAAAAAATGTTAATTGTATTTATTAAATAAAATTTTGTATTCTTTGACAGTCTAGGCTTTCTGTAATCTGCTTTTTTTCCTCTTAATACAATGTACTGCTTCAGCCAAACTCTGCATATATAAGCTATGCATTTTCATGCCTCACTGCCTCCTTTGCATAGTCTCTTTCTTAAAAATGAAATATATTCTCTGTTTTTCTATTGAATTTCTTTCCACCCTTTAAAAAGCACAGCTCAAATGACAACTTTTCCAGGAAACTTACTTATTACCCTGATCTTTTTGATCAGTAAGGACCCTTGATACCTATTATTTCCTCCCTGTCTCAGATCTCAAGTAACATTTGTTTTTACTATGCACTTATCATATAATGTTGTCTACATTAACTTTGTTAACTTTAAAGAAATATGTAGGTATGAGCTGTTCTTATTTTATTGTATCTGGACACTATAATAGCTCCAAGAATGTAAAAACTGGCTTATTTTAGCTTTGTGTCTCTACCAAGTAGATTGCTTAATTTTTGCTACTGTTTTTTGTAAATTAAAAAAATCAGTTGTTTAACATTTTACATGCTCTTTTACCAAAGAATTTAAAAAACAACCCCTTTTTTAACTTCCAATATAGATACCACTATTTTTTTTTTATCAGTAGCAGATGGTGGTTGATTTCCCTTGTAACTACATTTCCCATGTAACTACAACTGCTGATTTTACTTGAAGAGAATAATTTCATAGATGCAGACTTCCCAAAATAAGTACACTTATATCTTGACAGTCTAAGAATGATTTGAAAGCAGCACAAAATGAAGTCCTAGCATTTTATCAGAGCCTCTAGGTTTTGCTAGAAGTATATCTGTGTATTAAGACCAAGTAGGGCAAAGGACAAATCATGTATATTGTAAACTAGAAGCATATGTTAGTATTTCTCTTAGTTTGGATTTCTTAGATATAGATGAACTTTAAAAAGTAAGAGCCAGCATCTACCACATACCCTCAAGGAACCTTACATTCTATTAGAGATCTATAGTCTTTATTATTATTTTTTTTAAACCCTTAACTTGTGTGTATTGGCTCATAAGTGGAAGAGTGGTAAGAGTGGGCAATGAGGGTCAAATGACTTGCCCAGGGTCACCCAGCTGGGAAGTGTCTGAGGCCGAATTTGAACCTAGGACTTCCCGTCTCTAGGCCTGACTCTCAATTCACTGAACTACCCAGCTGCCCCCGAGATCTATAGTGTTTAGCAATGAGAATGCCACAATTTATTGGTAGAGAGTTCCTAGAAATACAGCTTATCACTTGAGAGAGAGAGAGAGAGAGAGAGAGAGAGAGAGAGAGAGAGAGAGAGTGTGTGTGTGTGTGTGTGTGTGTGTGTGTGTGTGTGTGTGTGTGTCCCCGTGTGTGTCCCAAAAAGGCATATTCAGGATTTAGTGGCATGGTGACTTAGTGTATGGATGACTAGCTGTGGGATCAAGAAACTATAGTTCATGATCTGCCCTTGAAAGGTAATAACTGTGTGACCATGGTCATTTAACCTCTCACTACTCCCAAACACTACTCTTGTTGCCATTGTACTTTGGAGGGAGTTTTTGCTACCCGTTGGGAATTCCCCAACTAAATAAAATCATGTCATTAAAAAAAAAAACAGCTGCCCACAACAAATAAGAGTGCTAATATATGATAAAAAAATTTCCTTCCTATGAACTTCAGAAAATGTACATCCTAAGTAGTCAACAGAGCAAGCTGGATTAATTAGCTAATGAGATAATGTGTATAAAGATACATAGTTGTATAAAGGTTAACTATTGATATAAACTATTATTGTCAACTATTTAAATTCCTCTGAACTAGAGAACTTGTGAAAGGAAAGAAGGAACAGTCTGGTACCTTTTGAAGGGAAAGATGACTAGTGAAGGAGAGGGTATGAAAATATTGACTCCATTTCCTTCCTTTCCCACTCCACATATAGTCTAGAACAGTGATGGACAAACTTTTTAAAGAGGGGGCCAAAGGAAGGAAATGCTCATCTCTCAGTCTGTATCTAAGGCAATTCTTTCGAAGTTTCATTGTATTGTATCCTACTCATTGTATTCATCAGATTAGGAATAATGTCCCATGGCTGGACAGAGCATTTCAGGGGGCCGCATCTGGCCAGCAGGCCATAGTTTACCCATCACTGGTTTAGAAGATCACAAGGTATAACTGGATTTGAAAATGTTAGTTAATATGAAATGATTTTATTTCCATTTAAACTCTGGCAAAGTTAAGAGATGAATATTGGATATCCTTAAAAATGAAGTTCTGAAGACATGAAGAAAAACAGTTTTTTTTTAACTTGCATTTTAAATATTTTTCCAAATATATGTAAAAGCAATTTTTAACATTTATTTTTAAAATTTTTGAGTTCTAAATTCTTTCTCCATCCCCTTCTTGGGAAGGCAAGCAATTTTATATGTTTTATATGTGCAGTCTTGCAAAACATTTCCATATTAGTTATGTTATGAAAGAAAATACAGATACCCCCCAAAAAATCTTAAGAAAAATAAAGTTTAGGGGGCAGCTGGGTAGCTCAGTGGATTGAGAGCCAGGCCTAGAGACGGGAGGTCCTAGGTTCAAATCTGGCCTCAGACACTTGCCAACTGTGTGATCCTGGGCAAGTCACTTGACCCCCATTGCCCACCCTTACCACTCTTCCACCTAGGAGCCAATACACAGAAGTTAAGGGTTTAAAAAAAATGAAAAAAAAGAAAAATAAAGTTTAAAAGAAAGTTTGCTTTGATTTTGATTTGCATTCATACTCTATCAGTTCTTTATTGATGAATAACCATTTTCATCATAAGGCCTTCAGAATTGTCTTAGATCACTGTATTGCTGAGAATACTTGTTATTTACAGTTGATCATTGTACAATATTGCTGCTACTGTGTACAATGTTCTGGTTCTGCTCACTTCATTTTGCATCATTTCATTTAAGCCTTTCTAGATTTAAAAAAAAACCAGTTCTGAGTGGCAAAAAGGGGAGGCTTTGATGGGGGTACATAGAGAACTGATTGAGCAAACAGATTTTTTATCAGTGAATATTTGTACCTCTTTTTCTCTATGTTCATTTCTACCTTTTAATGAATACTACTCTGATTCAGTTCTGATCCTGAGAAGAATTGACTAGGTTTCCTGACTTAAGCATCAAAGTCTTTGATTTTCTTTTGATTTCCTGCCCCTCCCCCCCAACCTCTTTATCAAATCTAATTTATGGAACTCATCTGAGTTAAACAATGGCAATTGCTTTCCCATGAGACTAGAGTTTGTTTAGAGCTGACTGGCTACCTGTAGTTTCAGTCTTTGCTTTGTTGACCTTGATCTTGACATCTTTCCAAGACCCCTTTGCCTATTTATGATTGAGGAAAAGCTTATGATTATAGGATTCAGCCTCAAGTCTGCCAATGAGTTAATACTACCCCTTCTCATAAGAAACCTTTAAAGTGGAGTATAAGCTCTTCCTATGTCACTTTTTAGAAACATAAAACAGATTTTGGGGTCCTTTCACTGTCCTTTGTGTCCCTGGGTCCTACTACTACTAATATTCTTCAAGAGAATCAGAAGATTCCTGATTCCATCATATTAATTTTTTGAAAGATATTTGAGGGGTGGGGAGAGATTGGAGACATCTCTTCTGTCCTAGAGAAGTCATAGCTTATCTTTGGGCATCAGATTATCCTCCCCCCAACTTTTAAATATCCACTTCCCTAAACTATAGTATATTAAAAGCATCTCCACCATCAACTACAGTAATAGAAGTCTGGAGGGGGACACCAAAGTTCACAGACCTTACTGGAAGTTCACTAGGCCCCTTTACTAGGCTTGTTGTCAATTGGGTTTGGGGGTACTAGCCTTCAGTTGTATACATTTTCTTTTTTTTTTTCCTTGAACCCTTACCTTCCATCTTGGAATCAATACTCTGTATTAGTTCCAAGGCAGAAGAGTGGTAAGGGTACGGTTAGGGTTAGGGTTGCCCAGGGTCACACAGCAGGTAAATATCTGAGGTCAGATTTGAACCTAGGACCTCCCATCCCTAGGCCTGGTTCTCAATCTACTGAGCCATTCAGCTACATTATCAGGGCAAAGAAATGTATTATGTATTTCTTATACAAAGAAATACAAAGAAATATCAAAAAGTTTCAAAAAATGTGAATCATGTTATTTTGTATCACTAATAGTAGCCATTTAAAGATACTTTTAAGATTTTCCTTGGAGATTTTATTTAAAGTGCTAGTCCTTTCTTGTCATTTGCCACAGACAAGATCCTGTTCCTGCCTTAGATTTTTCAGAGGTCTTCCCTCCTGTCTCTAATGTACCCCCTTCTTCTATGCCTAAAGCAGAGTCCAGCTGCAACCTATGTGGTTTCACAAATCCTCTCCCTTTCTTTAAATTGTGAGTCCTCATTCTCTCTTGAAATTCTTTGTTATACTTTGTATTTAATTACCTGTGTATGTATTCCTTCCTTCCCCTATTTCTTTCCCACATAATCTACTTTCCTTGAGGTCTTGGACTACTTTATATTCCCAGCTCTTAGCATAGTGCTTTGTATATAATAAATACTTAATGATTATTGAAATGAAGAGTTCCACCACTGGTCTAAGACAAACTACGGCCTGTGGGCC
>NC_058131.1:619835337-619850968 GCF_016433145.1 Gracilinanus agilis
GAGAGAGAGAGAGAGAGAGAGAGAGAAGGGGTAGAGGGGAGAATGTCACACAGTAGAAGCAATATGTAGGTTCAGGCCCCAGTGACACCTTGTTCCTCCAGGCCTCTGTTCCGAATAGCAGCTTCCCTGTTCCTATGAGTTTCAGGATGTCTCCTTTTGTAAAGCAGTGAAATTTAAGATGCCAGTTGTTCGAAAGCTTGGGAGCTCAAGGCCAGAACAAATCAGACTCGGTGGCCCCTTATCCCATCTGAAGAAGCCGGGGAATTCGGTTCCGAGGCAAACCCAAATGATTGAAAACATGCCTGGGGCCCCTCTGCTCTTGGCTCTCCAGACTGACTAAGGCAGGATCCATCCAGAAAGTGCGTCCATAGCCTGTAAAGCTGGGACAGGCTCTGGCGAAATGAAGACCATAAACGTTCTCTCACCTCCTGTTGTTCTCACCATTAGCATCATCGACAGGGACATCGCAGTCTGAGTCTCTGATCTAAACTCAGGTTGGGTGTAGGAGCGGGGGCTATCTGGCCAATCCTTCGGCAAAGTGGGCCGGGATGGCAGCCGCTGGGGCTATCAGTCGCCTCGGCTTTAGGCTTTCTCCCTGCCTCCTCCAGCCTAGCCCCATCGAGACCAGTCCCCTAGCCCTCTCTCCCGCATTTTCATATTCCCCAAAAGTCTCCCATTAAAAAGCTGAGCGGGAACAAGGGTGAGTTTAATTTGCTTTTAGTTTGCTAATTGAGGGGGAGGATGGTTCATTTCTCCACGCTGCTCTCCAAAGGGAGCCCGTTTGTCGAGATCGGGGGGTTGACACCAAGACAAAAGACTCCAACCAGCGTCGGAATCAGGCCGGACAAAGACCACCTTAAATACAGCTTTCTAGGGGGAAATAAGCCGGAGCTGTGCCTTGTTCCGAGAACCTCATAAAAGTGGAGATCCCCTGTTCTGTTTTGTCCAGGGGACATTTTAAAACAAAAAGTCTCAACCTCTTATCGTCTCAAAAAAAAAAAAAAGTGTTACAACTTAATCCGCCCAGAAAACGTTACTGTTTACGAGAACTTTGAACCAGCCTAGTGTTTCTATAGTACAGTACAGCTTACTGTAGTTGGCCCCCGCCCCCTGCACAGGCCCAACCCCCAGCCCCTGTCCCAGCCCGGACAGCACCTAGGCCCCCCAGGCCCAAGCTCTAAGAAGGCAGGGAGGGGGGGAAGAGGTGGGGGGAGAGACCGAGCAGCTCTCTCTCTCTCCATTAACAAAATGGGGGAGGGGGGAAATGATATAAACAGCAGAAACCCCCAACAGCCGCCACAGTTGGGGCGAGAAACTACTCAAATGGCCCCACTCTGGCGGATGGTGTCCTTCCACCTGGCATCCGGGTCCCTAATAGGTAACACGTCTCCACAGATGTGAGCACCCGAAAGGGCTATACAATGTGCAGAGAAGTGTCAGGGCAGAAAGAGCACGGGGCAGGTGGGACAGGAGGAGGGAGGCCGATCGTTGCTCCTTTACCCACCTCGAACTAAAAAAACCTCAAAGGTAAACTAAGCTATCGAACTCAAACAAGAAGCAACTTCCACTTCTTGGCCCATCACTCTTAAATTTGTGTGGATGCCTAGGCCACCTCAAACAGCTCTTTCTCATTCTCTCTCTCTCTCTCTCTCTCTCTCTCTCTCTCTGTCTCTCTCTCCTTTCCTTCCTCCCCAAGGCTACGGTCTCCACCCAGTCTCCTCTCAGAAAGGGGGATGCTCTCTCCTCACACTCAAGAGGGTCTGTTCCCATCTGTCCCAAAGCCACCCTACGAGAGCCATCTCTCTCTCTCCTGCCCCTTCCCGGACAGATTGTCCCACACTCGCCACTACCACCGGCTCTACCGGGGTAGGCAAAGCTTGCTTCTGCAGACTGCGTGGAGCAATGTCTGTGCTGTAGATACATGCCATGAAGGGCTCCAGACAGGAGTTGAAAACCCATTTGTTAGGCTGCCTCCTACAAACACAACCTCTGGTTACCCAGACAAACCAAACACTCGTCTGTGGCCCATTCTCCTCTATCTCCAGTCAGCCCCTTCCTTCGAGCAGCCGCCTTGCCTTCTTACCAGCTTTCCAGGGACTGGTAGAGCTAGGGTACTGTGGGGAGGAGGAGGTTGGGGAGGGGAGACTCCACACTCTGCCCAAGTTACTAAATTCAAAATAAATAAACAAACAAATAAACAAATAAATAAATAAAAGGCGAAATCCTCTCTAGCCGATCTCTGTGGAATCCAAGGCTCACTTCGACGCCCCGCAAACCACGAAAGACACTAATTTTACCTAATGGATCGAAATCAATCCAGGCCCGATCTCCCTGAGCCTCAAACACACAAACACAACAAAACCCAAAACAAACAACAACCAAAAAAAAAGGTCAAAATCGAGAAGTTTTTGACCCGAGATGTCAGTTCAGATTGTCCAAACTCCAAGCTGCCTCAAAGCGAACATTCCGCTCATCCCGAGTCTGGACTTCATTTTCCTTCTCAGGAAAATGAGGGGGTTGAACTAAAAGATCTCGGAGATTCCACATCCCTGCAAGCCAGGCTCAGCACACCTCCCACGCTACCCAGTCGGAATTCCACCGAGATTCCTTGATGTCCCCCTCTGTGCCGGCTCTTTCTCTGGCGACTTTGGAGTAGCCTGCTTTATTCAGAGGATGTGGCCTCACTTAGTGCAGTTGGGCCATTTGAGACAACAGAAACCCTTAGAAATACCTGGGGGCAGGCGACCATAGCAGGTCTGCCTCTTCTCTTCTTGGGCCCCCATGCCAGTCTTCCCGACGCAGGCCTGTGACCCAGGGATTGCCTGAGCAGCACGGATACACTACCTCCGTGACAAGTGGGACGTTATGCCCCTCCGAGCATCTTGTCTTACCTGAGTTTCCGTGAGGCTGAGACTGTGGGCCAGCTGTTTCCTTTCTGCTCCCACCACGTAGTGATTCTTCTCAAAGGCATGTTCCAGTCTCAATAATTGGGACGGGGAGAAGGCTGTTCGGATCCGCTTGGGCTTTCGGGCCAGGGCGTTGTGCAAAAGGAAGCTTTCCGGGCTCGTTTCATTTCCTGAGAAGTAGGGAACAGCAGAGTTTCTATTAGGGACCCAGGCTTCGTCCCCTCACCCCTCCCAGGGCACCACCGCCACTAAACCAGGTTGGCAGGGTCTGGAAGGGACCAGGCAGCCTTTTCCCTAAGTCGGGGAGAGAATTCTTCTCTTCTCTTCCTATCTTCCCCTACCCCAAAGAAAACATTCCTGCTTCATTGGAGCAGGGAGTTCTTCAAGAATGGAAAATAGGAGGAAGCAAAAAGCTGGACCTTCACCAGCTTTCTCAGAGCACAACCGTAATAATTCGGGTTATTAGAAGTAAGGGTCAGGATAAATTATTGACGATTGGGTGGGGGGGCGGAGAAGAGCGAAAGAAGGAGAGGAACACCTTGTAACTCCAGGCATCTTTTAAAAGTCAGACTAAAACGAACTGGTTCAAGGAGGCCTGCTCCTTTCCTTCCTTCTGTTTCAGTATAGCCCAAGTGCCGCGGCAGGAAACAGCCCACAAACTCGCTCGTGGTGGCCCAGAGCTGTGACCTGCTAACTGGACTAACCTGCCCACTCTCTATAGCTGAGAAGGGAGATTGGGGGCGGGGGTGTAACGACACTCCAAGCTCTCCTCAGCTCTCGACGAACCCGCGTCCCCAACTTTCTACAAATCCCTCGGGTTTCGGCCTGGTATACGACTCGACTCGGCCTCAACCCAAAGCCCGGCTCAGAAGGACAGTCTGGCCGGCTCAGATTGTCCGAGCTTCAGCCAAAGCCAAAGCTACAAAGGGAGCCTCTGGTGCTCCTAGCGCACTCAGATTCCCCGCTTCCTCCTTTGACCTGCCCCATTTCTTCCCGGGTTTCTTAACTTGTCACACGGGCCTAGGAGAAGAAAAGAGACTACGGCCCGGCATCTTTGGGCTCCCATTCGGGGAAGGGATTGGATGGAATTTTTTCCCCTCATTTAACTTCTTCGCTCGAGCTGGAAAAGCAGCAAGCTGCGATTCCCATATTTTCCAACGACTGTCTTTACTTATTATTGTTTCATTATTCATATTTAAGATGGGAAGGGAGAGATAATCTATCTTTGCACGCCGGGAGGAGATTTTAAATTTAATCTTAGCAGCCTGCCGGGACTATTCTTTTTCCTAGCTGAAGTAGCTCTTTTTGCCTTCGATTCCCAGGCACCCGGAGAAATAACTTTTGTGATCGAAAGTTTGCGTCATTTTATTTTGTTAACGTTGATCCTTTTGCACATAGTCTCTGTACTTCGGGGGGGGGGGTCCCTGGCTATTATTCAAATAACGGGGGGAATCTTAAACTTTACTAGGAGATCCGTAGAGAGTAATGGGTGAGAGATCTCTGCAGGAACGATACACTTAAGCCAAAAACACAGTACAACAGAAAGCTATAAACAAACCCAAACTCAATGGTCAAGTTCAGGCAGAGTTTAGGGAGATTTCGGGTCAGTGAAAAAAAAAAAAAGAAAAAGGAAATATGCAAAGAATGACTGAAGGCGGAGGACACCCCTTCTTTACCTCCAACAGCAGGAACATTAAGGGTTAATCTACGGCCAGCTGCGTTTTGATCGACTGCGCTCAAAAGTGGCTTTTCCCCCTCATCTGATTACTAATTACTCTTGCTACCTAAACCCTTTCCCGTAGGTTGAGGTCTCGCTCTCTTTCTCTCCCCAAGAAAAAAAAATGAGAGTGAAAGAGAGAGAGAAAAAAAATTTTAAACCAACCAAACAGCCTACACTACAGACCCTTATCTCCCAACTGGGTTAATTTCTTTTAAAGAAAGAAAAACAATAAACGAGACCAAACCCGCCTTTCTGTCGTGGCTCCAGGGCGCTGTAATTTACCAGGTCTTCGCGAGCCTGACTTCAGACGGTGATTCCACCCGATTTCTAACTTCCTCCCCACATTTCTAAAAATCTAAATGAAATAAATGGACTTTATCGAAGAGTGGTAGGGAATCCACTCCAAGAGATGAAGAGGAGTCAGTGGCCGGGGTGGTAGGGTGGTGATCAGACTGAGACTGAAGGAGGTGTGGCGTGCAAGGTAAAAGAGTTTCTAACGAAACCGAGGCAAAAGTGGCTGTCCCAGTCCCAGTAGACTGCCTTATACAGCCCCAGAGCTGGTGCAACAACTGAAAGTATTGAGGTAGAGGGATTGGGGGGGGGGGGGGATCGGTTTAGAGAACAATCTGGCTCGCAGCTTTCCCCTGCGTTTACCTTCACACAATGAACACGGTAGCTTTTTCTCTTCCAGTGCCTCGCCAAACGTCCCTCACTGAGCCCCTCTTCGGACTATGACTATTTCTCCGTCCTTCTCCCTTTCCCAAAAGGGTCACCTCGTTTTGGGGAGGGAAAGAGGAGGAGAAAACGAAGTAGCTAGAATCTCTAGATCTCTTTCTGCTTTCATTCAGTGAGTACAACTTTTCTACTGCAAGACTTCAAAACCCGGGAGCCCGGATCCCCGAAGAGAGAGAAGAATAAAATGCCAAGGCCTTTCAACGATGCATTCCCAATCTGGCTGCGTCCGGGCCGGGCTCTTGGGAAAGTAAGGGAGACGGGGAAGTTGAGAAGGCGAGCAGGGACCCAGGCAACGTGGCACGTACCTTGAAATCTGTGGCCCAGATATCGGTACCTGTGGATAAGCCAGGGGTAGAAAGTGGATGGGTCTCTCTGCTGCGAGGCGAAGAGGGGGTGGGGCGAATGCGAGGAGGGCAGGGGGTGTGCAGCCAGGGCGTGCGGCGGCGGCACGGGGTGGACCGGCACCGCAGGATTGGGCGGGTGGGAGACGGCTTCTGCAAACACCAAGTCCGGGTTGGAGTAGACGCCCCTGCCGGCTGCCGTGTGGAAGCCGTTGAGAAAGGGGTTTATGGGGCTGGAATTGGCATAGCTGAGAGCCGCCGGGCGGATGGGGTCCTCGGAGCGCGAGGCGGGCAGGGGGTTGTCCTTGGCCACCAGCGACTCGATGGTGAAACAGCGCTTGGGCGCCGGCTGGAACATGCTGCGCCGCCGAGCGAGTCCTGGGGGCTCCCCCGCTCCGGAGCGTCAGCAGTGCGCTGGCTCCGATGCCGAGTTTCGGGGAGAAAAAAAATGATATTTTTTGTTGTGCTGTCGAAAAGGAAAAAAAAAGAAAAGAAAAGGGGGAGGGGGGAAGGAGAGGCAACGGGAAGGAGCCCGAAAATCTTGAACCAGAACGCACCCAAAGATGAGAGAGGGGGAAAAAAAATCCTTCCAGAAGAGTTTGCAGGCTGGGATGGGGAGGGGTATTTTTTTTTCTTTTTGGCGAGGTAGCGTGGGGGACCCAGAGCTGCGGGCAGAGAAAAGAAGGGGGGAAAAAGTTTCTCGAGGGAGAAAAAAAAAGTTTCCTCTCTTCTGCAAAAGGCGGGCAGGGCACCCTAAGTCCAAAGACAATCCATGGATGTACTCGGTTCTTCACAAGTTGTGCAAACGATTTGTTAGTTCATGAGCCTAATTAGTGCGGGGATCACATAAACAGCTTCCTCTGAAGCCTGGTAAATGGCTTGATGATTGGTCGCTATTACTCGCCTTGAGGTGGAAGGGGGGAGACTCTTTAAAGTGCGTCAGAGGGAGGCGAGCGGCTGGGAACCTGGAGGGCTGGATCCGGGCCCGGAGTGGAACGGAGTCGGGGGCTGCCTGTGCCGCTGCTCTTGCGATCTTCGACTCTGCGCCTTCTCCCAGCGCTCACCGAGGCGGCGGCAGCTGCAGTTTCTTCGCCTTCTCCTCCTCTTCCTCTTTCTTCGTCCCCTCCTCCTCCTCTTCCTTCTTCTTCGTCTCCTCCTCCTCTTCCTCCTCTCCCTCCTCCTCCTCCTTCCCCACCTCCTTCTTTTTCTCCCCCGCCTCCTCCTCCACCTCTACCACCACTCCCTCCGGGGCGCCCAGGTCCCAGCAGAGTCCCCGCCGGCCGCTGCCGCCGCCACCGTCCGCAGCTTCCCCTCCCAACCCGAGCCAGCTGCCGCGGGGGCAGGTAGGAGAGCACAGATTCCTCCCGCGCCCTCCGTCGCTTCTCATTCCAGACTTGAGCCCGGGGGAGGAGGGAATGGGACGCATGGGGAGGGCTAAAGGGGGCTGGCTTGGGGTGAGGGTGGGAGAAACTATTATATTTCTCCGTCCCCCTCCCCCTCCTGAGGGCAAAACTTAATGTTGTCTCCTAGGCGAAGAGTAAACTCTCAGAGCTGTCCCCTCCCCTTCTCTGCTACACCCCCCCCCTTTTCCAAACTTGTATTCCAAAAGGTCTCTGGGACAGAGAGGGTCCAAGTGACCTTGCCCCATTAGGCATTTGGCAAATTGATGCCCCCTTCAAAGGGCAAACGGAGCCGACTACTAAACTCGTTCCTTCTCTTAATCAAGACACCCATTTTTCTTCTCCCCGGTGGTGATTAGTACCTCTACCTTCCAAAGACCCAGCCCCTCCACCATCACACATATAGACACTTCCTTATCAAAGTCCTGGGGAAAAGAGAGGTCGTGTGGCCGAGGTAGATGCAGATGCAGTTTGTGTCTTAGCGGTAATTGTTATTATCTTTGTTATTAACATTGTTGCTAATGTCATTTATTAAAGCATCTACCTCGGTGCCCCACCCTGGATTGTTAATTGCTATGTCTGGGAGAGCACTGGGAGCAGTGAGAGTGAGTCGAATCTCAGGTTCCAGTCAGGAAGAGGACTAGAACAGTGAGAGTGAGTTGAATCTCAGGCTCCAGACCTTGTCCGTATTTTCGAGTTTGCCTTTGGTTTTGGGATGATTTTAGGGCTGAGTTCCCTCATCCCTATTGGTTAGCGCCGAGGAATAATTATGATCACATCCCGAGGCTGCTGGCTGCTGCTTACTGTTTATTGGTAGTTAAAGATCTATTATCTATTCATCAGCCGCCTCTTTTTTCCTTTTTTTTTTTTTTTTTTTTTTTTTTTTGCCAATTACATTCTTCTAAAGTGAAGTACCAGCAGGTATTTTGCACGTTTACAATTAATGATAAAAAAAAAAAATCTGGCGTACTTTAAATCTATTACGCCTTGGCGGTGTAATTTATCTTAAGGACGCAGAAATGCTTGTGTTGAGTGAATAGGTTGCCGAGGAACCTGAGAGAAAGTAGACCGGGAGGGGAAGCCGGCAAGAGGGTGACTGGGCGGTGGGATGGGGGTGGAGGCTAGATAGAAATAGAAGCTTGATATACACATTTTGAGGAGGCGACTACAGAAAAAACTCCCGTAGACCCGGTGTCTGGACACACATTTCTGCCGAAAGTGATTATCTGAGGATCTCTTTTGCCCAGTGGGTGACCCTATCCCTCACACACACCCTCATCCTCTCATTTCCCCTTCTTCATTTATTTGCTTGTTTATGGATTTTTTTTTTTTTGGTTAGTGTTGGCGGCAAAAGGGACTGGGAATGGGGGTGTCTTTGGAAATCTCGTCAGAAAATTGGATTCTACATAATATATTGGACATTTAGGGCTTAAATATCCCAACACATTAGTGACTGGAATATCGGGCTAAAAAGTTTTCTTGCATACCCCATCCTAAACTCGGCGATTTCTGTAACTGGCGCCGACTTGCAAGAGCATACACATCTTGTACCCATACACTCCACCCATACACATACATATCCAGCTAGTAGAGAAAAAGCGGTTGCCAGAAGATTCCGTGGTCTCTTTAGGGTAAACCCCTTACCTCCCCACCCCCATCACTGCACTTTCCCAATTGCTTTCGTAGCTGGGAGCTAACGGAGCAGGGGTCGTGTCCTGGGTTTCACCCTTTGCCCAGGGCTGCCCCTCCCCCCCCCAGGGAGTTGGACTGCACCTGGTGGTTTCCTTGAGGGCCTGAGCTGACTGAGAAACTGGGCCCAGCTCCCTGGAATGGGGGTACTTGGGAGAAGAAATCTCTAACCTGCATGGTGCTGTTGGAGTGTGTGTGTTTGGCAAGATGGGGTGGACCTAGGAGACAGGTGACAGGAAAACTGATTCCCTTAGCCTCTCCTAAAAGAAGGAAATAGTCCCATCCCCTGCCACACACTAACTCCCTGCCCCAGCCTTCACCCCATCCCACTATCCATTATCCCACGAGCATATGAAGTCAGAAGTCCTTCAAATATCCTAACTTCTCCAGTTAGGAACAGTAAAGAGATTTGCTGCAACTCGGAGTGTATCCTCCGCGGTTGTGTGTGTGTATTTATGGGAGCTTGTGGCAGTGGGGAGGAGGGAGAAGCGTTGGAAAGCACGTTAATATCATAAAGAATTTTTAAGTCTAAGTTTTAGAATGGACCTGACACCCAGGGGGCCATAAGTGGGACTCTGTAACCCCCAACAGTTTTTCAAATCAAAAAGAGACACAAAACTTGGGCCTGTTGTTCCCACGAAGTTAACCAGGTCCAGGCAAGAAGAATTCAGAGAGTCTGGGGATAGAGCTGAGAAATACATCTGGGCTAAGGATGGTGGGAGGAAGTCTTCTTTGGAGAGATTTTTTTTTCTTTTCCCACCCCCTCCAGTTTCACAACCTGCCCACTTGCACTCATTTGTAGGTCAGTGCCACAGGCCGTGGGTCCCTAGGCTCTAGAGCCCCGTGTTTGGAAATTTCTGGTGAGGTGTAGCCTGGAATTGTCCGACTCAGTGGGTTCTGGGAAACTCATGGCTGGCTTAGATGAATTCAAATCAGTGGGATCTGGACACAAAGCACCAAGGACTACCCGGAAGATGCTAAGACCCAAATAACCTTGGATGTATTTTTATTTATTGGCGAGGATTGAAGTGGGAATGATGGGTGTGCAATTACAAAAGGTATTACTGGGAACCAAAGAGTCGGTAGCATCATCCCCAACCTTTCAGGCCCTGCGAGCTGACACTGAAAAGCGTTTTCTAAAACTCCCCACCCTGCACCGGAGGAGGCCTCGGATACCCAGCTGGTCCTGTGGTGGAGCAACTGAACCCCAGAAGAATGGACCCTGGAAAACCTTGCACCTTTCTTGCCCTAACCTTTCCTGGATTGCCCCGTTTTCTGGACTAGAGGCGCAGTCACGATTTCGGTTTGAAATAGATTTGGGTCACACCGTCTTTGTGTGGGTACTCTGCCTAGAATGGGCCACGGACTTCAGTGACTCCTCTTGTCACCAGCCTTCTCCCTTAATGCATTTCATAGCGTTTCCCACAACTCGGAGATCCGCAAGAGTGGTGGTGGGAAGGGAGTTATTGTTTATAAATCACCCCCGACCTTCTTTCCAAAGTGAATTATTTACCGAGAGCCAGGCGAATGCAAAACTCGCCCGAAAGCGGCGCAAATGTCCTGGTTTTGCTTTCCCTGATACGAGGTTTGGGGAGTCCAGCCCCTGGGTGAGACGTGTGCCCGTCTTCTGTCTACTGTGTGTGTGTGTGTGTGTGTGTGTGTGTGTGAGAGAGAGAGAGAGAGAGAGAGAGAGAGAGAGAGAGAGAGAGAGAGAGAGAGAGAGAGAGAGAGAGAGAGAAACGCGTGTGCGTTGGAGGGAGGAGAGCAGGTAGGGGAGACTATTAGTCTACTAAACACACAGTTTAATGCGCTTCTTATGAGCCCTAAATATCGATAAATAGATTTCTCCTAGTTCTCAGTCCTCTGACGGCATATTAAGTACGGATAATCTATGGTAATTCATGCGCCCGTACCTCGGAAGCACAGGGGACGGGTTCACAAGTTAAAGACCCGCGACATGAGGGAATCCAAAGGTGAGTTACTCATTAAAGGCCAGGGGAGTCTTGCTTGGCCAAAGCACGAGATCGGGAAAGTTCGGGGCACGCAGTCTAGCTGCTTCTCTGCGTTCAGGTGCTTCCAAGGCCGACTACTGGCTCACTCCAGAGTCTCTTCAGAAATCTGCAGACTAACAGGTGGTGACTTAGATGGCGCAGCTCAGCTCAGCGCTAAAGCTCTGTTTGGAGAGCTTGCCACTATCCCTCTTCGCCCTCGATTTACCCAGCCCTATCTCGAACCCGATTTTGTCCCAGGAATTAGGTCCTTGACCCCAGCGTAGCGGGTGAAAGGATATTTCTGCGACGAGTCCGTGCGTGAGTGCGTGATGACTTGGAGAGGGTGATTGGATCCAATCAGAGCGAAGCTGTCCCCTGAGCCAGTAGGGTCAAAGGTGTGCGGAGCAATAGAGACTGAGGCTATCATACAGAATCAGAGCGAGGTTGAGTCTTCCAATTCTGAGAAACGCAAATAGGTCTAAGTACAATTCCATGGACTTTCAGAAGTGTACTCCCCTGTCTGCACGCCCTAGATAAAGTCAAATTAACTCTATAGACACCAGGCATTAAATTCCTTCACGAGAGGGCCATTTATACTGAAGAATAATCGAGTCTTAAGAGTTCAAGGCAAAGGGTAGACTTGGGTTGAGGTAGCCCCCCCGGGACCAGTTCTCTAGGTCTTGGTCACTCCTTTACCCACCATGGGGCACATTTAACAAGGCAATGGGAAGAGGGAGGCTCCCTTGTCTAGGTTCCTTAGATGTCTTTAAAAAGAAGTCTGTCAGAATGGGATTTCAGGACCGCGATCTTGTTTTTTCCATTTCGTTACTTTTCTCAGATCCAGGTTACACTGAAGTAAACTCTTTCATGCCCGAAGAGTTGTTATCAAGGGCAATATTCGGTGTGTATGTAACCTATGGCATGATGCAGACCCGAAGCACCGTGTGTTTAATATGTGCATGTACATTTATGTTGGGATTAATTAACTGAGACGTTTAGAGACAAATTCAGGGCACACTTTAGAGTGCATCACAGTGCGCTGATGGCATGCTATAAATTCTGAGTAAGGGTATTAAAAAGTGAAGTGGGCATCGACTGGGAGATATCTAGAAGGGCTCCCTAATTGGTCAAATTAACCAGAGAAGGTCTTCTGTGAATAAAGGTATCAATTGATTGCATTTCATTCCATTAATTTTTTCCTGCTCTCTTAGTTTCTCAGCACACAGGGAGAGGGACGGTACAAATGCGAAAATTGGAAATTTAATTCCCCCCACCCCCACCCCGGTGACATGCAAATAAATAAAGGAATGCCCTGCTCCCCACCTCTTTGCGACTTAGGCAGCTCTCGCTCGCATAGGAGCCAGATTGGTGTGTGAGCAGCGCCGCCTACTGGTCTCACAAGCACGAAACCACAAAAGAAGTTTGGAGGGACCTGCCCTTTCAGAGTTCTCAGCAATCCATCCATTAGCCGCTGACTTTTATCCTTCCGTACACCTCCCCCCTTCCCCAGCCCCACCCCACCCCCCAGCCGCTCTAGAGCGCAGATGCCCAGTGACTGAGCAAGGGTGACTGGGGGAGAGAGGAAAGAAAGCGAGGTGGCCTCTGCCAAGGACAAAGAAAGTTGCACTTCTTCCTTACCCCCAACCCACAGCCTCCCAATTCTTTATACCTGCTGCCAAGAGTCCCACCCTGAGCGAGTGTGTGCGAGCCGATCTGAGCACTAAATCCGTCGGCTCCAGCGTAGTGGACTTATTGTGATTCACTTTACAAAATCCCGGGAAGCTGGTACGCTCTTATAACTAACATAAGGTCGCTTTAAACAAATTATTCTTCGTTTTTCCCCTCCACTTTTGGGATAAGAGAATGAGCCTCACTCCCGTCCTGGCCACGCCTCCAGGTCAATAGTTGAGGTGCGGCGAAAGTCTCGAAGGACGGGTTGTGCCCCTGCGCCCGAACCACAGGGGCAGCAAAAGGAGCAAGAACGTACTGGACGTGGCCAACTTAGTTTCGGATGATTAAAGTTCTCTCCTGTCTGCGCCGTTTTGTCCAACTATTAGCGAGACAAAGTAGTTCAGTTGGCATTAGATCGGAGGAGGGAACGACATCTTGGCGTCCTCTGTCCCCCCTTCCTCTCCTGAGAGATAACATATTCCTTGAGGGGAAGAGAGGGAAGAAGAGGACAAAAGCCAAGGGACAGTTTCTTCCTGAGGCTCGCTCCGCATCCCCTCTTCTGTTTCCTTGCCTCCCAGAGAGAGTCTCATCGCCTTCAACTTTCCCAGTATCCGGAAGCTCTCTCTCTTCTTCTCCCAGCTCCAAAAGGTGTTTATGCACGTAATGTGGGTAAATAGAAGCCGAACACCTCTTCTGGAAACCCGTATAGAGTGAACGTGCTGGGTGAGCTGGTTGCTTCGTGAGGTCCACAGGCAACCTGGAGGTGCTGATTGAATGGCTTATCCCTTCCATTCCCTCCCCCGCCCGAATGACTGGGATGGCTCTAGAAACTTTGATCCCCAGAACGCTGTTCAGGGAAATCCGGCTTTAAGCAAACAGGTGAAGCCTTTCCTTTCCTCAACCAATATCTTGGAGATTGTGCTGCATCTCCTTTTGGAGGCCCTACTCCTTACCATCGATTTAAATCTCCTCCTGCTTTCATATCTCTCATAGTTTTCCTCCGCCAGGAAAAAAAAAATTCAAGGACAAACATTAAACTCAGAAGCGAACTTTGGACTTTGTTTATTGAATCATAGTTGTCCGATCTCTTATTTTCTTTTGCCGCTTTTAAACTCATGTATATACCTTGGGACCTCGAAGCCCCAACCCCCACCCAACCTAGCATATCTTCACTTTCCCATCTGACAAGACTTTAACATTTAAACACGAGTGAAGTGGTGGTTCCGGTTCTGGCCCAACTTCTAACTAACTGGGTTTAGTCGCTTTTAAAAAATCCATTACAAGATCGAAGAATGTTAACTCCGATCGAGACTCTAGAGGTCATCCAGCCACCCAAGGGCTTCCTTTTACAAATGAAAGCTTCAGGACAGAAGGGGAGGGCGACTGGCCCAAGGTGACACAACTATTAAGTGGCAGAGAAAGAATTCGAACCAGATCTTCAGAATCCTTTGACTCCAAGTCCATTATAACTTTTCTTGTCCGGGTCCCATTCAGCCCCACTCCTATCCCCCCTCTACCTTAAGCAGGCGTTCTTTCACCTCCTCCAACTCCTATTAAGGGTTCTAAGGTTTAAAAAAAAAAAAAAAACACTCTTTCTCCATTATCTGCTCTCAATCTAATTTGGGATTTTCTGCAATATGGAGGAAGGAGACAAAGAAGGAAACTACAGCCAGGTCTTTAAATAAGGCTTTGATCTTATTTAGAGAGTTTGGAGTTGTCTCCATTTCAGTGGGGGAAAGAAACCGGAAAAGAGGACTCGACTTTTTTTCCCCGAGTGGCGGTATTCAGTTTGTTCCTAGGCAAATTCCTGGATACTAAAAGATTCCCCACTTGAGAGTCTCCTGGGTCCCAGGCTTCTTTTTCCTTTCTCTGTTTGGGCGCCAGGGGAGCCTTCAGAAGAGACATGAACAAGCAAGTAACCACCCCAGTGGCCAACCACTCTGGAAGGAGGGTCCTGGTTTCCTTTCTATTTTTTCCACTTGAAATTTCGTGTTTTCTGTCAAAGACCCAGAGGTTGTCCTGGTTTAACCCTGACTTCGCAGAGTCCGTGGTGAGTGAGTAGTACTCTAACCCTAATTTCTCCCCTCCCTACAGGAGATGCCGGAACAATGAAGCCCAAACGCCTGGCACAGTTTTTTAGCTCTCTGGTTTATTCCAGATCCCGGACTCGGGCAAAACCACAAAGCTACATCACAATTTCCCTTCATTTCATAGATCTTTGTGGAATGGATTTTGCTCGTCTTCCCTGGTTCCATTGGTCTCTCCTAGACAACATTTGAATATGGGAAAGACCTTTGATTTCTTTGATAACTCTAATATGGACTAACATTTATATAGCACTTTTAAAGGTTGCAAAACTTTTAAAGTATGTTTCCCTTTGAGCCTCAGAACAATCTGGTGAGGTATGCAGATATTCCAGGTGGTATTTTTATTTCCACTTTAGAGACCAGGAAACTGAGGCTCCGAGATGTTAAATAATTTGCCCAAAGTTACAAAGCTAATAAATGAAAGAAGCTGAACTTAACGCAGGTCTTCCTATTCCAAGTCCAGGACTCTATCATATTGAAGACACTCTTTTATATAACACTGACATTTACACAGCTCTTCCTATATAATTTAATCTTCCCAACAGTCCCTTGAGTTAGTTACTGTTAGTCCCATTCTGCAAAGAAGAAAACAGGCTTAACTAGGATAAATTACTTGCTTATGGTCAAATAACAAACAAGAGTCAAAGGCAATTCACAAAAAACATGCATTTTTTTTAATTAGAGGAGGAATTTGAACCCAGATCTTTTTCTATTCTAGGTCTAGCTCTTTTGCAACAACATTAGCTTCTTCTCTAGATAACAATAAATCCCTCTTTCTCTGGAAGAGAAATATTGGAAATGATTGGGGGCCTAGGAATGGAGGCTGTAACTTTTTCGTGAGTAAATCGTATCTTTGTCACACCACTGGTAGTCTGTAGTAGTGAAAACTTGTAAAAGGTGGGGGTGGGTAGACAGAAACAGAGAGGCAAAGATAGAAAAAGAGACAAAGTGATAAGAGAGAGGCAGAGAGAGACGGAAAACAAAGACGGAGAAAAAAGAGAGCCAGAGACTTCAGGATGGAAAGTGAATGAAAAGACTTGCTCCTTTCCTTCCTCACCCAGAGCATCCTCGAACTGGTTAAAGCATAGACT
>NC_058131.1:619851468-619882256 GCF_016433145.1 Gracilinanus agilis
TTTTTTTTATCTCTTTCCTCATCTCCCTGTGTTCCACCTGATATTTAACTCTGTCTTCTCTCTCTCTGTTTCTGCCTTCCTTTCACCTGCAGTGGTTCTCCCCATTAAGCTGTCACCAGCTCCTGGGACCTGGCCTGCTGAGGCTAGGCCGTTTAAGGCTGCGGTCCCCCTCTCAGACTGCAATGACCCCAGGCCTCTGGCTATCTGCCTTTGGCCTCCTCCGAGGCGACCATCTATTCCTGTGTCCAGCACCAGGCCCTGGCTCCCCTGCCCCTGAGGACACTGTGCACCTACGCAGACTGCAGGAGATCAGTGAGCCAGGGGTGGGCGGTATGGACAGGGAGGGAGGAATTTGGGGAAGAAGAGACTAGAGGAAGTGCCCTAATCTCTCTTTTCAGAGTCACTTGGAGGTCACAAGGGGTCTCTCTTCACCCTTTTAGGTGTTGTGTCTGCAAGTGATAGCCCTGATAAGAAGGACCATTTAGTCCTGGTGGAAACAGGAAGGTAAGAGCCCTTGAAGAAGTTGATTGGGGGGGGGCCCGTTTTCCTCCCCCACCCCCAGCCCCTCCTCCAGAGCTCTGGCCATATCTTGCAGCCTTGCTTCTAACTGCACTGGCCAGCTCTCTCTGTGCACAAGGCTTCCTCTTGAGCTGTGGAGCCTGATCAGGTTGAGGTTTTCCTGCCCTCTGCTGGTAGCTGGAGGGCTCTAGGTCCCAAAATGAGCTGTCCAAAAATGGATTGTCCTGTTGTAGGAAGTTGACACTTCCTCATTTACTGGAGCTCTTTAAATAGACATTAAATGACCATTTGCCATTTTGGAGGGGCTCTTGCTCAGCATAGATGAGTACCGGGGACCCTTCCCACTATGAGATTCAAAAAAAAAAAAAAAGTTGGCAATTTGGCTGTTGCTTTAAACCATCCTAGTCATTCCGTATCTGGTATCTGTTCCCTTTCACCTGGCTCTGACCTGAGCCTCCTTGGGTCTCAGGACCCTGTATCTACAGGGGGAGGGCCGGATGGACTTTGCTGGCTGGAGCACTGCCATTGGAGGAGCAGCTGGTGGGGGGGGCACTGCACTGCAAGGGCAACAGATGAGTCGAGGAGACATTCCTATCATCGTGGATGCCTGCATCAGCTTTGTCACTCAACATGGTGAGGAGGGAGAGAGAGAAACAGGAGACAGCTGGGGGAATGGTTCTATAGAACTGGTGATGGAGCATCCCTGGCATCTAGGCTCTGTTAACCTCATCCAATGCCATGAATAAGAGAGCACTATTTGAGCGGCATGGAGGATCGAGGGCGGGTACTGGACGTGTGGTGGAGGACAGAGGACAGTTGAGGAATGAAGAATAGTGGCTTTGAGATAAGAGACAAGTGTTAGGGGCTTGACAGGGAGAAAAGATGATGGAGGATGACAAGGTGCAATGGAGTGTGATGGGTGGTGGTGTTTGTAGGCTTACGTTTGGAGGGTGTATACCGGAAGGGGGGTGCTCGAGCACGAAGCCTTCGTCTCCTGGCTGAGTTCCGGCAGGATGCACGGTCAGTGAAGCTCCGGCCAGGAGAGCACTTTGTGGAAGATGTAACGGACACGCTCAAACGCTTCTTCCGGGAGTTGGATGACCCTGTGACCTCTGCACGATTGTTACCCCGATGGAGGGAGGCTGCAGGTAACTCCAAAAACCTTCTCAGTACTCACCATAAGCAACTCAAACTCTTCTAAGATCCTCCCTCTTCTCACTATTGCCTCAACATCTCCATCTGGAGGACTGGGGAGGTGGAAGGTCATCTAAGACTATTACTAGAGATGAACCCCAGACATCTTTAGTTGTATCTGAACCCTGCTACAGAGGTGTTTATTCTCTGGAGTCCCCCTAATTCCATCTCTCTCTCTATCTAAAAGCCTTTGCATCTCTCTATCTTCCAACCTTTACCCTTCCCAATTCTCATTTCATTCCCATTTTCAGAGTTGCCCCAGAAGTCTCAGCGGCTAGAGCGGTACAAGGAGGTGATTGGATGTCTGCCCAGAGTTAACCACAGGACATTATCCACCCTCATTGGTCATCTCTACAGGTCAGTCTAGTCTGATGATTCCCAAAGTGGGCGCTACCGCCCCCTGGTGGGTGCTGCAGCGATCCAGGGAGGTGGTGATGGCCACAGGTGCATTTATCTTTCCCATTAATTGCTATTAAAAGTTTTTAAAAAATTAATTTCCAGGGGGCTAAGCAATATTTTTTCTGGAAAGAGGGCTGTAGGCCAAAAAAGTTTGGGAACCACTGCTCTAGTCCAATGTTCCTTACAATGTTTTTATTTTTTATTTTAATTTAATTTAATTTTTTAAAAACTCTTACCTTCCATCTTGGGGTCAATACTGTGTATTGGTTCCGAGGCAGAAGATTGGTAAGGGTAGGCAATGGGGGTCAAGTGACTTGCCCAGGATCACACAGCTGGGAAGTGTCTGAGGCCAGATTTTGAACCTAGGACCTCCTGTCTCTAGGCCTGGTTCTCAATCCACTGAGCTACCCAGCTGCCCCCCTTACAATGTTTTTAATTCACTGACCATAACTGATCTCCTAATGGACTCCCGACATTGACCGTGGTTCACAATTGGGCCATGTTAGTCACCACATTCCATGACTCTCCTGCTTTTCTCTCTCTCAGGGTGCAGAAATGTGCTGCTCTGAACCAGATGTGTACTCGGAATCTAGCATTGTTATTTGCACCAAGTGTATTCCAGACAGATGGACGAGGGGAGCATGAGGTTCGGGTGCTGCAGGAACTCATCGACAACTATGTTTCTGTCTTTGATGTAAGGCCCTTCCCGGCTCCAGTGATACTTAATCTCCTGACATTGCAGATCCTCAGTCTTAACACTTTCAATCCTTCTCTGACTCCCTGGTCCCCAGCATCAACAGCCTGAACTCCTCTGCATCACTGGCTATCTCTTTCTCCCCTTTTTGAGGCTTGTAACCCTTCCTTCAAAGACCTCACCTCTGTGACAGTGCATTTGTGACTCTGCGTCACCCTGGCTTGTTTCTTTCTCTTTACATTTTATTGATGCCCTTTTGTTTTTATGTCATAGGATTTCTAGATATTGCTTCTTTCCCCCATCTCACCCTAAAGGCCTTTTATTGTATCCACAAAAAAAGTAGTTATGAAAAATCAAATTGCACAATGAATGCTGCTGACAGTATATACAACATTCTCAACCTGTTGAATGAAAGGAGGGTTTTATTTAGTCACTCTCATCCCTCTGATCCTCAACTGCTACTCTCTGGCCTTTAAAATACGCACATTCTGGTTTTCTCCAGGACTTTGAGGTGGAAAGGTAGGCAGCTAGATGGTACAATGAATAGAACTCTGGAACTGAAGTCAAGAAGACCTGAGTTTAAATTTAGCCACAGACGCTTATAAACTATGTGACTCTAGGCAAGTCACTTAATCTCTGCCTCAGTTTCCTCAGCTATAAAATGGGGATAATAGCATCTACCACCCAGGGTTGTTGTGAGGATCAAATGAGATAATATGTGTAAAGCACTCTGCAAACTCAAAGTGCTATATAAATGTTAGCTACTACTATTTTTATTCTGCCACTCAGAAAATTAGTTTTCTTTATGCTCCCATAGTTCCCCAGTACTTCCCATGGATTGACTTTTATTCTCCCACAGATTGACTCAGACCAAATGGCTCAGATTGACCTGGAAGTCAGTCTTATAACTACCTGGAAAGACGTGCAAGTAAGTAAGCCTGGTGCCTCAGTTATAGAACTGGGAAACATCAAGAGACTTTCTGGCTAAATCAGGAAACTTCCAAAATTCCCCTCTGGTTCATGTCCCTATTTCCCTAGAACCTTAAGATGTAGTTTTCGCCTTCCCTTTGTAACTCATTTTTCACCTAATCCTTATCCTACCCTCACTCTACAATCTATAAAGGCTTCAAGAGATTTCAAATTAAATATCCCACTGATTCCCCTGTCCCAGTCCCAAGCATAAGAACCAGGAAGAAACTAAAGCAATGTAGCATAAATATGGCCATTGATTTGAAGCAGGAGGAGGGGACCAGCCTCTGAGCCTGACCATTCCCCATACCTGCTTCTCTACTCTTCCACTGACTACTTCCTTCTTGATCCCCACCCCTAAGCTATCACAAGCTGGAGATATCATCATGGAAGTTTACTTGGAACAGCAGCTACCAGACAACTGCGTCACCCTGAAGGTCAGTCTTGGGCAAACTGGAAAGGAAATAAAAGGATGGAGGGAGGCCGAGGAAGCCTGAGAGCTACAACCCTGACCCCTGCTATCTCTCTGACCTCAGGTTTCCCCAACTCTGACTGCTGAGGAACTGACAAATCAAGTACTCGAGATGAGGGGAGCAACAGCTGGCACAGACCTGTGGCTGACATTTGAGATCCGAGAACATGGGGAGCTTGGTGAGGACTAGCAATGGGTAGGAGGGGGGACTGGACTATGGGACTCAGTTCCTCTAATCTCTGTGCCTGACTTTCCAGAGCGGCCCTTGCACCCAAAGGAACGGGTCCTAGAACAGGCTCTGCAATGGTGCCAGCTCCCGGAACCAGGCTCTGCTTCCCTATTACTGCGCAGGGTCTCCCTAGCCCAGGCCAGTTGCCTCTTCACAGGTAAGGCTAGCACCCCAACACCTTGTTCCCTACAATACTACTTGCAGCCTGTTCCTAACTGGACATGGACTTTAGCCCATCCACAAAGCACTAAACCACTGATCCCCAGATTGTTCCATTCTCCTCAGTTTCCTTGGTCTATCACTTGCCCATCTATGCTCAGGTGTACGACGAGAGAGTCCCCGGGTGGGCCTGCTTCGGTGCCGAGAAGAGCATCCCAAGTTGCTAGGAAGTCGTTTTCAGGAAAGGTTCTTTCTACTTCGAGGACGTTGTCTGTTGCTGCTTAAGGAGAAAAGGGTGAGTACCCCTGGAATACGTCACTTGCAGATCTCTAAATCCCCATGGTAAGAATAACTGTCCATATGCCCCCAGATGATTCTTGCCCACTCTACCTTCACTATCCCAGAGGCCCTAGGAATGTGGACTTGGATTTGGAAAGTCACTGTGGGCAGAGAGAAGGTACACCTGGTTATTGGTCATCCTGTTGTCCCCATGACCTTGGTGACTCTGATTTCTTATTGCCTGAATGACCTCCCTGACTCTGTCTCCAGAGTTCTAAGCCAGAGCGAGAGTGGCCTTTGGATGGTGCAAAAGTTTATCTAGGAATACGCCGAAAGCTAAAGCCTCCAACACCGTGAGTCATTGGAAGCCCTTGCCTTCTCTCCCATTCATATATTTTCACACCTCAGTCTATCCCTCTTCTTTCTTTTTCAACGCTGCTCTCCCTTGGTTCCTAGATGGGGCTTTACATTGATCCTGGAGAAGTTGCAGCTGTGAGTATCACCATTCATTCCAAAGTTTCCAATTTGTTTCCTCTTGCTCTACTCTTCCTCTCCCCATTTCCTCTCCCTCATCTCCCTTTTCCCCTTTGACTCTCTCCTACTTCATCACCACCTTCACGGTAGACTGATAGAGGGTAAAACTGTCTGGTTCTTGCTGTCTAGCCTGGTTCATGTCTATGTTCAGTCACTTTTGCTTTCTCTCTCCTCCTCTCTCTGACCATCCTTCAGCTACCTGTCCTGCACAGATGAGGCGGAGATGTGGGACTGGACAACCAGCATCCTTAAAGCCCAGGTAAATAGGAAGTTGAGTTGGGGAGGAGAGCCTTTGTGGTCCATAGTCACACTTCTTTTGGGCTAGCCCATACCCATTAATACCTCCCATGCCTCTCTGCCCAGCATGATGACCTGCAGCCTGTGGTTCTTCGTCGACATTCTTCTTCTGATCTAGCTCGACAGAAGTTTGGGACAATGCCTTTGTTGCCTATTCGAGGTGATGACAGTGGTGCTACCTTACTCTCTGCCAACCAGACACTGGTATGATCCCTCTCTATCCCGTTCTAACCCAGGCACTGTCCCTGGACCCAGCCCTTTTACCAAGATATAACTTCATTTTCCCTGCCCTTGTTCCTTCATGGCCAAGCTTTGCAAGCTCAAGGTTGGGGTGATCCTACTCACCTGGGAAAAGTGCTTAGGGGGAGCACCTCCCCAGTCATCCCTTGCTCAGTGTCTCAATGTTCCCATCCCCCCTGCTCTGCTCTTTGCCTGTTGTTGCTCATTGTGTCTTTCCCACCCTTACTGCCTGTACCCAGAGACGACTGCACAACCGGAGGACACTATCCATGTTTTTTGTGAGTACTGTGCCCTCTTACCCCAATGCCATGCATCCCTCCTGTGCTCTTCTGTGCCCACTCCCTGTCCAGGGGCCTGCTATATGCTCCTGATGTGCTAAAATACTGATCTCTCTATGAAGCTGGGAGGATGGTTCTGTTGGGGAGGGGGAGCTACTGGGTCATTAGATTCCGGGGAGGGGACCTTAGGGGGATCAAAGATATTCCCAGAGCCCTAATATTCTCTCTATTCCACATCCAGCCCCTGAAGCTGTCTCAGGATTCTGTGGAAGAACAAGAGGAAGAGGCTGAGGAGCCAGTGTATGAGGAGGTAGGGGCCTTTCCTGAACTGACCAAGGACTCTCCGTTCCCACTGGACCAGACATCTGAACCAGAGGTCCCTAGGGATTCCCCCTCCAGCCAAACTGTATTTCCAGAGCAAAGTCAGAGCCCACAGATTGACCGACCCCTGCTTTCAAAGTCAAGCTCTCTGGGACAAGAGAAGGGACCTCCAGAGCTGCCTCCTGGTCCCCCCCAGAAAATCAGCTTCCAGCATCATTTGTCCCTGGAAGACAAACTGTTACAGGAGCTCAACTCACTGATACTTCGAAAGGGCGAGGCCACTGGTTCCAGTCTGTTGGCTTCTCAGCCTCCTAGTCCCCCAACATGGACCCCTAACCCTGTTAATCCCACTACACAAACTCCTGGACACTCTCCCAAATCTCCATGTAATTCCCATTCCCCATCTGGCCAGCCACTTACATGATCCTGAAGCCAGCAACCAGCTCTAGGATGGGAATGTAGAAGGGCCTGATGCTCAAGAGACAAAAGACAATATTTATCCCAAGTGCCTACTCTCTAAGGGACTAAGCTAGGGGCTGGAAATACAAAGACAAAAAAAAAAAAAAGGATAAAAATTCCCTCCTTTCAGGGAGCTTATATTCTAAAGACCCCCATTTCCCTACATACCAGAATATTTAAAGCATTGATGGGAAGCTCTATCAGTTACAGGCCAGGGAGAACTCCTCCCTGTCCCTGAAAATCCAGTGTGGAAAGAATGAGTCAGGAGACCTGGGCTGCAGTCAGGATTCTGTTACTAACTAGTTCTATAATCTTGGGCAGGTCCCTTCCCCTCTCTGGACCTCAGTTTCTCCATGTGTAAAATAAGAGGGTTAAATAGATTTCTGAGCTCCCTTCCAGGACTGACATTCTATGTTCTAAGTCCCCTAAGAGCCTCATTGCTCAGTAGGCCTGTTGGGTTGGGGAGGTTTGGATGCAGACAGCCAGGCAGGATGGGAATCCATTTAATAAACTTTGAAAACAAATGGCTACATGTTTGCTTTTGCTTCCCCTATGAAGCTGGGGTTACCACTCCTGGGCCAAGGACGGTCCCTAGCCCAAATGAAAAAGGAGGAGGGTTGGGCGTGGGGCTAGCAACCCCACCCTGTAAAAACTACATCTGCTAAAGAAACTGCAACCTAAAGTAGGGGCAGCTGGGCTAGCTCAGTGGATTGAGAGCCAGGCCTAGAGATGAAAAGGTCCTAGGTTCAAACCTGGGCTCAGACACTTCCCAGCTGGGTGACCCTGAGCGACTGTGTGACCCATTGCCTACTGGTTGTGGCCCTATGCTCCTAGAATGGAGTCCCAGGATAAGAAAAAAATGAAGCTGGGGTTGAGGGAGTGGGGAAAACCTGATGGAAGACCTTAAGCTTAAGTTATAGACAATTGGGAAGGGGATCAGCCCAGATGCCTTGAAAGAAGAGAGAATTGAAGTTCAGGACAGTCCTTAGAAAGAAGAGAGCACTTGTGGGATAACAAGTGAGCCCACTCTTCCACCTCCATGGCACTCCTTATTCCCCAGTATTGCCGAGTACTGGGGAGCTCCCACAATGTACCTTTGTCCCTCTCATCTCTCCCACTCCCGGGGCCCCAGGCAGCTTTCTCACCGAGACTGCTCTGGCTTTTCCGGTTCGGTGAGCAATTGGGGAAGGCAAATCCCGGTGCCCCCGAACCGGGGCCAAACCCAATCCTGGGCTGCCCCTGCCTCCACTCTAGGTTCCCCAAATCAGTTTGTCCCTTCTCTAAGGGCACTGACGTCATTACAACCACTTCCTCTACCTTTCCCCGCTTCCCCTGTCCGGTGATGGCCTTGGTGGTGATGGGACCCCGGCTGCAGATCTGCATATGTAAATAAACATATTTGCATAAAAGAATACATTGGCTAAGGAGACTAATTATGGGTTGAGTCAGTGGCCCAGCCGGAAATGGAACCCAGGCGTCCAGACTCCCGAGCATAGGTTCTCTCCACCGCCCCGCAGACGCCGCGTCGTGCCTGCGGCCCCTGACCTCCCCTCCTGGTCATTCACCCACCAGGCTCCGTAGGGCTCCTCCCTGTCCTCCGCTTCCCGTCCCCAGCAGCCCGAAATTGGCACGGTTGGGACTGGAGCTGGGGCTAGACAGGGGAAGAAGGGGTGGAAGAGGGGGTGGAAAGGGGGGCCGGGGGCGGGGCTCGTCTGGAGGGGTGGGGCCTCCAGGAGTTCCGGAGTCAGAGTCTCAGCTTCGGCCCGGTCTGCAACCGGAGTGGAGATGCAGCCACCTCCGCGAAAAGTGAGTGCGCTCGGGGAGTTGGGGGGCACGGCAGCCGGTCTGGTGGGTGGTGAGAAGGGATGCCAGGGTCAAGGACGAGAAAGGGAGCGAGAAAACGAAGACAGCCCCGCCTCCTGGTCCCCGCCCCTCGAACCCCCCCCACGTGGGGTCCAGCTGGAGTATATCCAGAATTAGGGCTAAAGCCCCGATTGCTACCCCAGTGGAATAGATTTCCTCCTCCACCCCTTCCTCATAGGTGAAGCCGGTCCAGGAGGTGAAGCTTCGCTTCCTGGAGCAGCTGAACATCTTACAGAGCCGGCAGCAGAGAGAGGCCGACCTGCTGGAGGACATCAGGTAGTCTCTTTCCTCTAGATATCCACAGGAACCCTTAGCTAGGCCTGTTGGAGGGCATCAACCACTGTCTCTAACACCTTAGCACACATTGACCATCTGCCACACGCATAGATACACCCCCACCATTTTACACATGTAGCTTCAGACTTGACATATGCTCTCAACATTGGTTACTATAACCTTCCATTGGTCAGACATAACCCTCCCACAAACACTACAGAGACATAGATACCCCCAACTCTAGACTGTTGTGATGGAGGGTGAGGAAATGAATAGAGGAAGGGGATAGGATGTTATGAACTGTTCTGCAGTTCTGAGACATACTAAGAAGAGGATGTAGCCACTACATTGTGGAAGGTGCAGTATCTATATAATAAGCTTCTCTACCTTAGCACACACTATAGTATATGGTCTCTCATAATACAGGTTAACGTCCTTGTAGTTAAAGATATCCCTATCACCTATAGCCCCACCCCCCAAAAAAACCTTTCCTGGCCCAGCTAATTGTCCTACACTGTGTATATAATTTCCTCTTCTTCCGACAAGTATGTATAAATCTACCTTCCCGAATTCCCCTGATAATGCATGTGGAAAAAGCTCTTCTTCTTCCCTATTGGAAAAGCCTATTTTTTCACAAACCTCATCTATCTCATGTGTCTCCATCATCTTGACAGAAACCAAAGTGTAGTTCCCCAGGGTCCTGCCTATCTCTAACTCAGCCTCATTGGGGTTAGAGTCGATAGACTACACTAAAGTTACTCCCTGATTCTATATATTCCAGTTCATCCAAATCTCCCAACCTTATCCCCTAAGAGGCTGGGCTGGATGGCCACTGGCAATGGGTGTTAGGAGGTGTAGGAAAGTTTGGGAGGCTAATAAACTTTTATTTCCACAGATCTTACAGTAAACAACGAGCCGCCATTGAAAGGGAATATGGACAGGTAAAGAACAGCTTTTCCAAAGTGGAGCTCCTCATATCTCTGCCCTGAGCAGAGTACCTGCTATCCATGCCCGTTCAGATCTCATCCTCACCATATATGATATTTAGAACTCTTTTCAATTCTGTGCACCTATTACCTTTTCTTTCTCAGGCTCCCCAAGGAACTGTGAGCCGTGACTATTCCCTCCATAGGTGGTGGTGGTGATGTCAATTGGTTTTGTTATATGGGGCTATATAAATGATGGGCTCTCCCCCCAGGCATTACAAAAATTGGCTGGGCCATTCCTGAAGAAAGAGGGACATCGGGGCTTGGAGACTGATGGCAGGTGGGGAACAGGGGAAGAAGTGGAAAACTGCATCCAAGAACCCAGAGAAAGCTGGAAGATGCAGATATTAAGCAGCCCTTGGGAATAGAGGGGCAGAATTGGGTCTGGTAGAGATGGGTTCAGGTGAACCTGGGAAGCTGAGGATAGGGCTGATGTTGTAGCTAAGGTAGGAAGGAGGCTGACCCAGCAAGGACATGGCAGTGGGGGGGGGGGGAGGCTGTCAAGTGATCCCTGTGGCTAAGCTAATGGGCAGATCGATTGATGGACTGATGGGTCTGCAGGGAATCAGGGGAGGGGACAGGGGAAAGAATGCATTTCACTCATTGGGGGAAGGGGTAATACACATAAAAACCTTGTTTCTCTAAGATTTTAAGGATCACAGAAGTCTAATGTACCTCCCCAAACCAATTCTGACCTTGGTTGTGGTTATTATTGTTGTTTTGGGGGGGCAATGGAACAGAACTGTGTTTAGTGCCTGGAGATGCCTGCTGGAGGGCACCATGGCTGGAGGCCAGACCCGGGTTCTCGCCGCTGACCGATACCGAGACTTGGCAGGGGGCACAGGGCGAAGTGCCAAGGAGCAGCTGCTGAGGAAGGTATGGGGAGTGGCTTTGGGAGGGTAACCTGAAGAGAGAAGACTATAAGGGGAGGTAGTCCTGGGAAAGGGGGGCATTTGATCTGAGGGAGGAGTTAGGTGGATGTGATGATACCCATGTATTTGGGAGGGTGCCCATGTCCTGGAGATACCCCCAGGGTGCTGAGCAGTTGCAGCGGGCCCAGGCTGAAGTGCTGGAGTCTGTAAGAGAGCTGAGTCGGAGCCGGAAGCTCTATGGGCAGCGAGAGAGAGTGTGGAGCCTGGTTCAGGAAAAGGCTGCTGACGTCCAAGCCAGGTGAGGGCTGCTCTGGGAAAATGGAAAGTCTTGGGAGTTTTGGAAGGCTGAGGGGTGAGGGAAGCTCCAGATCAGGGATAGCATGAGGCAGTAAGAGAAGTATATGATGCCATGCAGGGTGCTCTGGATTTGGAGTTAGGAGATTTGGGTTAAACTGTGAGCTTTGGTGTTTGGCAGCTATGAGACCATGGGGGAGTTACTCAACCTTTGTAAACCTCATTTGGCACATCTGTAAAATCAGGATAGTACTTCTTTTTTCCTACCTCATGGGGGAGTGAGGGAAACATTGTAAACCTTAAACCATTATAAAAATGGGAGTTATTATTAATTTAGCATAACATACCATAATATGAGTTTCTCCAGACTGAAGGTTTCGGCATTTTCCCTTTCCTCATTTGCTTTCCTTCTCTATGTGCCCTAAACCTAACTTCTTTAGGCTAAATCGTAGTGACCACGGTTTGTTTCATACTCGGACCAGCCTTCAGAAACTTAGTCTCAAGGTCAGATGTGTGTGTGTGTGTGTGTGTGTGTGTGTGTGGGATTCAGGGGAAGATGAGGAATGGCTAGAACACATGGCTGGGAAGTGATAAACTATTCTCTACATCTGGACTAAGAAGAAGCTGTTGGCCACCTGGGGCTGTAGGGTCCCTTGTCCCATGCTTGCTTCTTTTCCGCTCTAGCTGTCAACCCAATCAGCCCAGTACTCCCAGCAATTGAGTGCTGCCCGGAATGAATATCTGCTTAGTTTGGCAAGCACCAATGCCCACCTTGGGCATTATTACCAAGAAGAGCTGCCTGCCCTGCTCAAGGTAAGCCAGACCCTGCAATGTCCCCACCTTTGTCTCTCTTACGTATACCACTGCTGTTGCCTGCTAGGGGCATCTCTTTCTCCTCCCTCAAGCTTGGGCATAAGGAGATAAAGGTCAAGGTTTTAGTGTCTTGAAATTTCCTCTAGGGCTTGGTTGGGGACCTGTCTGAGCAGCTGGGTGACCCTTTGGCCATGTTGAGTCGCACTGAACTGGAAGCTGCACAACAGGAGCTGGAACAAGCCCAGCGTGGGGGGCAGGTGATTGCTCAGGTCAGTACCTTCTCCATCCTTGCCCCAGGACCTTTAAAAACCTGCCCTCCTACATAGATAGATCCTCCCATTATCATAGAATCTCATCTTTTATACCCCACAGCCCTGTCTCAACAATATAGATCTCTACTAACCTCCCACTTAGATCTTCCCTTCTTGTTTCCAAAAAATCCCCCAGAGTAGTCTCTTCACCATGGATCTTTTCTATTTTATTTCTCCATAGAAGGCCCTCCTTCTCTCCATTTGTCCCCACTATGCATCTTCCCCCCCCACTCATTTCCCCTCCCCACAATAGTCCATTAGTACCTGTTCCCATTCTCCCTTACTCCCAGGTAAGCTGGCAACAAGAGTTGCTGCACTTTCTCCAAGAGCCTGGAGTATTCTCCCCCACACCACTACAGCAATTTCAGCCAATGGGAGCTGACCAGGTGAGATCCTTTTCCATTTCTTTTTCTCAGGCCAAATGTTTTTGTGTGTGGGGGTATCTTCTATTACTCTGGAACTAGCCCAGATGCTGTGTGCCTAAGAAATGGAGTCTTTGAGGTTACTATCTTCTCCAATCTTCAGGTCTCCTTACTAAGTGTATCATCACATTTCTCCCTAGTTATCCATCCGGGCCTCTCTATCTGTAGATGTTTGACCTTGTATGTACACATTGGTGTCTGTGACCTTTCAATTCAACAAACATTTATTGAGTGCCTTCTAGATACAAGGCATTGTTAGGTGCTGAAGAAACAGAAACAAAAATGAAATAGCCTCTGCCCTCATGGAACTTCCATTCTAATGGAATGATAACAGACATTTATGTAGGTCTTTAAGATTTTCAATGTTCTGTACCTACTTTATCATATTTTATTTTCCTAAGAACTCTGTGTAATATTACATGTGGGTTTGTCCTTGTTCCTGTTGTGTCCTCATCTCTGAGCCTCTGCCCCTGGAAAGAGAGACCGAGAGACACACAAGAGATAGAGAGAAGAAAGAAAAAAGATACAGAGAGGAAAGACAGAGCCAGAAAGATGGAGAAGAGGGAATGGAAGATGATCAAGCTAGAGGAAGTGGAGGCATTGTACCCCTCCTAACAATGCCTGCCCATGCCCAGGTGTATGTGCTGGAGCTAGAAGGAGGCTCAGGAGGCACTGCTGGAGAGAGTGGCCTGAAGAAGGAGGCTCAGCACTGGGCCAACAGAGCTGCACGGGATTACAAAGTTCAGAGTCATGGACAGAGGGTGAGTTGGGGAAAGTCTGGAATGGCATGGAAAGGAAAGAAAGTTCAAAAGTGGGGAGTTCTGTGGAGAAGGCAAATGATTTATCAGGAGAGTCATAGAATAACTCAAGCTAAAAATGGGATTTCAATCCCATGCACTCCCCACTCTTTCCTCCCTCCTTCCCAAACCAGGTGCTACAGCGGTTAGAACTAAAAAGGCAGCAGGCTCCAGAACGGGAGCTCTCAGGAGTGGAGCTTCGACTTCAGGAAGTTAAAGAGAGCATTCGTCGTGCTCAGGTATGGGCCTAACTGACTAGTGCCAGGCTAAGGTAGGGAGGGGGTCCCCAAATCCCCTTGCCTCAGTGGTTCTGGCTATAAGAGTTGTGTTGATTGGGACATGCTTTGCCAGTGAGGGAGGAAAGAGGGGAGCTAGAAAAGCTAGAGAGTAGCCTCTTGCTCATCACCCACCCCCTTCCTCCTCCTTTGTCTATGTGCCAGGTAAGCCAGGTGAAGGGGGCTGCTCGGCTGGCTGTGCTGCAAGGGGCTGGGCTGGATATAGAGCAGTGGCTTCGGCCAGCCATGACTCAGGCCCAGGAAGAGCTGGAGCAGGAGAGGCGGCTCAGTGAGGCCCGACTGTCCCAGAAAGGGGACCTTTCTCCCACGGTAAGACAAGAGTTTCCCTCCCCTATACACAAAAGAAAAGCCCATCCCCACTGATTCCTCTCCTCCCACCTATGAGGACCCTACCTTTCAGAGCGGGGATGTTCCCAAAGACTCCCTTCCCTATGATAAAACTTGACCAACTTGGAGACAGACCCTGATCAGAAAACTGGTGAAGAGGTTTGAGGTTGGGCATGCACATCTTTGATGAATGGCGAATGCAATTCTGGGTGTGGGAGACTGTGATCAAGGTGCTGATACCCTTTTCTGTATCCCCCTACCAGGCAGAGGATGCAGAACTGTCAGACTTTGAGGACTGTGAGGAGGGGGGGGAGCTGTTTCAAGAGCCAGCACCCCCAACCCTCCCCACTAGGTCCCTCCCTTGTCCAGCACATGTTGTCTTTGGCTATAAGGTGGGGGCACAGTGGGTGGGGCTAGGGAGAGCCACAGGGTGGGGGAGTGAGGACCCCTTGAATGAAAGTCGGGAGGGAAAGTCTGGGGAAGGATCCGGACCTGAATCCATCCCTGTGGGGCTCAGGCCGGGCGGGAGGACGAGTTGACCATCACGGAGGGGGAGTGGCTGGAAGTCGTGGAGGATGGGGATGCAGACGAGTGGGTCAAGGTGTGTTGGGGCCCTGGGGAATGGGGGTGAATGGGCTGAGGGCCTTGGGATCTGACTCTGAGATAGGATAGGGAGCATGGGGAATATTTCTAGATGGTCCCTAATGAGACATGGAGCTGAGGGTCTGGAGGGATAAGGATTTTGATCCAGTTGGATTTCTCCCTTCTCCATCACTTCCAATGCCTCCCCCAACCCCCTTCTTCCACTGTGAGCAGGCTCGGAACCAGCATGGTGTGGTGGGCTATGTCCCAGAGCGGTACCTTGACTTCCCAGACCTTGTTACTCCTCAAGAGGGTCACCACAGTGACAACCCCCTTGGGGAGAATTCCACAGGTGAGGGGACACATTAGGAGACCAGGGGTGTTGAGGTTGTGTCTTGTACCTTTTAGCCAATTCATGGTCTACCTGTCTTCTGCAGTGTGCCTGGCCCGTGCCCTGTACAGCTACACAGGGCAGAGTGCTGAGGAGCTGAGCTTTCCAGAGGGGGCACTGATCAGGCTGCTGCCCCGTGCCCAGGGTGGTGTGGATGATGGCTTTTGGAGGGGAGAGTTTGGGGGCCAAGTTGGAGTTTTCCCCTCCCTGTTGGTCGAGGAGTTGTTGGGCCCCCCAGGATCCCTAGACGCCCCAGTCCAAGAACAGGTGAGCTGACTTTCTACCTTAAGAGTGTAATTGGTACTCTTGGCCCACCAAAGGCTAGCTCAGGCCTAGGATATAGGCATTAGCACTTACCCCCATGGTAGAGGCATTTCATTACAACTTGTGTTGAGGGTTTGAAGAGTTGGTATAGGATGGAGAAGTGGGGTGAAGGTGAGAGGCAAGGTCTCCCTATCTTCCCCCAAGAGCTGGCTTCCTCAGTAACCTTCCAGAGTCATAAAACTCTTGCCTTATCTCCCAGATGCTCCCATCCCCATCCCCGCCAAGCTTCTCTCCTCCAGCTCCCATCCCTGCTGCTGATAGGACTGCAGGAGCTCTGTCTGAGGGTGAGTTGGGGAACCTGGGATGGAACAGAGACAGAGGACTCAGGGAAAGAATGTTTTATACCATATCAAATTTAGATTCTTCTGTTGGGCTTTTAAAGCCTTTAATCTAGCCCTACCTCACTTTTCCATCTTATATTCCACAAATCTTCCAAAAGACAGTCTACTGTAATAATGTCTTTTAAAAAATTGTTGCCAGTGTTATATTCCCCACCCTCTCAAAATCACCACCCGGAATATCTTCTCCATGCTCCCCAGCTTAATTAAACCTTACCTCAAGACTTCTATGATTTGAAATGATCTCTTTCTCATTCCTTTAAGTTTCTATGTCATCCATAGTCTATACTATGCTAGTGTTTAATTATACATTTTCTTGCATACTTTTATTCCATCTGTTAATTTTGTTTCTCTAACTAGTTAGACGTTTCTTGAGAACCTATGTTTTAGATTCCTTCTATGTCCTGATAGTGCCCAGCACAGGGAGAGACAACAGTTATTTGAGGAATTATTGTTTTGATTGATTTGATGGCGTCAAGTTTGCTGACCTCTTGCTCTTTCTCCAAGACCACCCACTGGATTGCCTTGGCCCAGTAGATCCATCAGCCCCTCGTCTCCGGCCGGTAAGACCTCTTCCCTGGGGTAGGCTGTGTTGAAAGATGGTTCACCCTGTTCTGGCCTACTGCTGTGTAACTTATGGAAGGATGGCTAAAGGAAGTTGGATTTGGGGGTTGTGGCATTGATTGTTGGCATTTTCCTTATAGCTTCGCCCACCTCCACCTCCACCCACCAAAATTCTGGAGCCTGAGAGATTGGAACCCCTCACCTGAGCCCAAGGGGGAGTCTTAGCCTCTTCCTTAGTGATGCCTCCCAACTGTCAAGTGGCTGCCATCAGAGAAAGTGTATGATGACCTTTCCCCAACCTCATCTCCCCTCCTGGAAGCCAAGGGTGGGGCAGGGCCCGAGGACACTTAGGCGATATGGATGGGCCAGGTTTACTGTGTTTCAGGTTGCCTTCTTGTGGCTGTGGCCACTTGTGACTTGTCCCACCTCTCATCTCCCACCTCCCTCCCTCTCCCCTCCCCAGCCCCCAGTAGGTTGAGTGGTTGGGTGGGTGGGGGTGGGGGGTTAGAAAGCGTGGGAACCAGTGTGCATATCCGCTGTAATAGTCTGAGCTGATTTATTGACAGTGCAATAAAGGGGCAAAGAGCCCAAGCCAGTGCCTGAGCTTTTGTGTGCTGAGAGGGAGGCCTAATGGAGAGTATTGCTTCAGGTGCCCATTTTGAGCATGGGGCCTGCTCCAAGCAGATGGAGCAAGTTGATGGAGAAGGAAGGAGCCTGGGGTGAATGTAGGGTCAACTCCCCACCTTTGACTTGTCTTAGGCTGGGGATGTAATGAAGGGAAGGGATTGAGATGCTGGGGACCACTCTGCATTCCCAGCCTGAGATAATAGAATTCCCCAGGAAGAGAGGTTGTTCTGTTTCCTGGAGGGCAATGCTGTCTCGGAGTGGGAAGGGAGCTTCATGCTTGCCCCTCTTCCCTGCCCAGCCAGCTACTGATCCTTGCAGTAGGGAGTGAAGATGAAGCTTGGGGAAAAGGAGAGGAAGGGGATAGTCTTCCTGCCACCTTTAGCCACTTTCTCCACCCCCAACTCACACTTTACCTCTGGTTGCCCTTCCCTTTCAGTGTCCCTTTGGGCAGTGGTGCCCTTATTCCCTCCCTCCTTAAAATCAGCATCAGTAGCTGAAGTATTCATTTTACCTTGCAACTTAGGGAAGTGGAGGGGTGTTCCCTCCTTCCCTGGAAGCAAACATATTTTAGGAGGGCCAGACTCACCTCACACTTCTCCTGAGCCACCTGGTGGCAGCACCTGATATTTAAGAAGAAGGAAAGGGTGGTAAGCTCTCTAACTTTACCCAGTCAGAAAGTGGACCTACTAAATAAAGACAGTGGCTCTACCCATTCTGACTCCCATATACACACCTCTGACTGCTGCCTACCTGGAGATCTGAGGCATCCAGTTTGGCTGGCTGTCCATTAGTTTCCCTTCTGGACAAAACTGGCCTTGTGTCCCTCTCTCTGGCTGCTGCCTCCAAGTCTTCCATGGTTCCAGAGGACCTCTCAATCAGAGAAGGAGCTAGGCTTCTTTCTCTGACATTTCCATTCTGTACAGGGGGACTAGATAGGACGTCAGCCTCTGGTCCTGATGCTGGAAGTCTTTCTGTGGCAGAAGTCCCAGGTCCAATCTGCCCTCTCCCAGAATCCTGGCCTCCCCCTGGGTCCTGCCCACCACTGGAGCCCCAGCTTCTATCTGTGGGTGAGCCATCACGATGTTCATGCAGCCCAAATCTCTTCTCAATGTGTGTTACCCGGAACCTGGAGGGAGGATGATATATTGTGCCTCAGGAATGTTAGAGCTTCTCTGAACCCTTTCCCCCTGCTCCCAACACCACCTCCCCCCAGCCCCATTTGCTGTCATCTGATACATTCTGACAGTAGAGGAAATCTCAAGATAGGTGAGTCTTGGAATTTAACTCCAACCCCTAAGAGCACTCCCTGGCTGTAAACGCTCCTTTCTCCCTACCTTCCAGGCAGGTAATTCTAAGGGAAACATGAATACAGTTCCCTGCCAGTCCAGTTGTCTTAGAAAGATGTACCACCTGAATGGGAGGCCCTGACCTCTGGCCTCCTTCTCTTTGGGTACCCCATCCATACCTGCCCACAGAGAACACTGTGGTCTCCCCTGGCCTAGTACGGCCTTTGCCCTCTTTGGAGCGGCCCTGTCGGACGAGAGGTGGTCTCTTGTTTCGGCTGCAGTGGATACAAGGGGCAGCTGAGCCCAGGTGAACTGTATGGTGGTGAGACGGAGTCCCATCTTGCAGGCTAGGAGCACCATCAAGGCTGGGGGAATATAGGAGAATCCTTTTCACCCTTACGTTTGTATTTCTCTTATCCTGCCATCTTTGTACCTGGGTACCTTTCATCAAAATTATGAAATTTGGGTTCCTGCCTTCCCTAATTCTCTTTTCAGTGTGTATATCTGCATCCCTTCCCTGCCCCTCTATCTTTCTATCTGCCCTATTCTCCCCTAAATCTCATTCACATTATGGTGCTAGTGATAATGTCCAAAGATGCCACAAAGAATGAAGGGGGAGTACATTTAGGTGCCTTGGTGGATAGAAAGCCAGGTTTGGATTCAGAGGGATTGGGGTTCAAATCTGGCCCCAGACATTTGCTGACTGTGTGACCATGGGCAAGTCACTTGACCCCCATTGCTTAGCCCTTACTGATCTGCCTTGGAACTAATACTTAGTATTGATTCTAAGATGGAAAATACAGATTTTAAAAAAAGAATGAATGGTAGGATTCAGGCAGTGACACTTGGATAGCAAGTTATCTATTTAGGAGCAGTCTTCTGGGTGCCCCTCAAATTATACCATTTAACTGATTAAGTAGTGATTTTTGCAGGGGTTGGCAATTAAGGGGAAGATGTTTTCCTGACCAAAATTTGGTCCCATTTTTTGGCTCCATACTTTCAGCTCACCTGGACAGCTGTACTGTTGCCTCACCTTCACTGTCCCCAAGCATCTCTTTCAAAGCCTCGGCATTGGCTGTGAAAGAGAAGTGGCAAGAGGATGTCATGGATGTAGAGATGGGGCAGAAGGTTGAAGCGCAGACACCAATAAGCATTTACCTTCATTTTGGATGATGCACTGCACAATCCGTTCCACTGTGTCCTCATTCATATCCTCATCATCCGCTGTGGAGGTGAGGAAATGTGCCAACTTTAGGGATAGGGCAATTGAGGCCAACCCAATGTCACTGGCCTGAGGAATTCCTTTGATCTTCAAGACCATCTTGTTTGGTTCCCTAGCAGCTCTGGCAGCTCAAGATCAGTGACTATCATAGATTGTAGCTTTAGAGCTGTAAGGTACTTTAGAGGCCATAGAGTATAATCCCTTCATTTTATAGAGAGGGAAATTGAGTCACCGAGGTGAGGTGGGAAGGAGTTTGCCAAAGGTCAGCAAGGATAGTGTTCTCTTTATCCTGCCCCCTTTCTCCTTTCCCAGGGATTCTGTTTCAGCCTACCCTAAGATGAAATTATCAGGGTCCCAAAATAATTGACTGGGGCCCCAGAGTCACTGTGATTTTTACCTAGTAGTTACTGAACTCACTGCACTGTCCCCCAAATTAAATTGCAAAAACTACCCCTGATTTATGTTCCTAAAATATGATCACTGAGTTCTGGGCAGCAGGGGAACAAAAGGGGATGGAAATCCCTCTGCTGCTAGAGAAGCACTGGGGTTTTCATACACCCACCAGGAGTAGGAGAGAAGACACCTGTATAAGGTACACTGAGTATTAGTGAGGTGTGCAGATGTGTGTGGGACACAAAAATAAAAGATGACTTGTCCCTTGTGATGGGGCTGCCCTTCTTCCACACTCACGTGGCTGGAGCTGGGCATCCTCAGGCTCTGAGCCTCTTGATGTCCGACAGCGATAACCCTTCTTCTTGAGTACATGGCAGATCATGAACCCCACGAGGCCCATGAGAAAGAAGACCAGCACGAGAAGGAACAGCATGTACAGCCCATGTTGGTGCTCGGCTCCTTGTTGCAATTCCGACATATGGCCCTGGGGGGCGGGCTGAGCTGGGGTCAGGGCCCCAAAGAGGGATGGGAGTCAAGGGGAGAGCAGTGAATTCCATGTTTGGACCCCTACCGGGAGTCCTCCCCAGGATCCTCCAGAGACCAGTCCTCCAGTAAATCTAGAACTCTTTCCCCACTCAGCCTAGGCGCTGTCCAGAGAATAAGTGCTAGTCTGCCAGGCCCCAGGGCACCTGGTTTAGGGGTTGCAAGTTGTTTTCTATACTCCTAATCCAACCTCCATCCCTCTTCCCTTTGATCTCTTCCTTCCCTTCCTTCTCTCTGCATACACATACCCTACTCGTTCCCCATCCTCATTCTTCTCAAGGACACTGTCGCTCAAAACTGGACGGAGCTCTATGATGCCATCCTGGACATAGTCTGAGTCAGCGCTGGCCCCTCGCTTCCTCCGCAGCCCCAGGCCGGGGCTCCCTGAAACCTTCCTTTCCTTCAATATCCCTCCGGTTCCATCCCACTGCTCTCCAACTCCTGGCTCCTAGAGACATCCTGGACTCCCCTCCCCCTCCTAATTGTCCCCCACCCCCAATTCCCCTGGCCCGGCTGACCTTGTGGCCTCTGCACGGCCCCCTGGGATGCGGTGGGTATTTTCGGCTCTGGCTCCGGCAGTGTCCTGGTACCTTTCAGTCTGCCCCGGGAGCCCTCCCCAAGAGCATCCTCCTCCCCCCTTCTCCCCACCCCCCAGGCCACCTCACCCGCTCCGGCTCCGGTTCCGGGCTGCGGCTGCTGGTGCCTCGGCGGGCTAGGGAGGGGAGGGGGTGTTGGGGGAGTGTAGAGTTGACGGGGAGGGGGGACTGAAAGGCGTGGATAGAGAAGGGAAAGGGGGGACTGGGATGCGGTGCAGGCGTCCTCCAGACTTTCAATGATGGGGATGGGAAGGGGATGGGGGTGGGGATGGGGGCGCCTCTACCGCAGCCACCTCCTAGTCCCGGCTGCTCTCTCCGGCTGTGCTCCCTGCGCGGGCACGGGGATAAAGGGGGCGGAGCGGCAGGTGTGTGGGACGGAATGCGTGCGTGACACTACAGTGTCTGACATGGCTGGGTCTCCGTGTCAATGTGTCCCACTCGGGGCGTAGATCTCTCATGCACCGTGGCTACCGATAGGCGTTGTGCCCCCTTGTTCTGGTTCCTGCTTGCGTCCTGGGAATCCGGGAGCCCAGGCAGGCCAAGAGGTGTCAGTTTCCTTTGGGGCAAGGTGCGGCCAGCTCCTTGTACCTTAGGGAAACTCCTCATCTCCGGGGCCTGGGTAGCAGCGCGGCGGCGGAGAGACTGGAAGACCCTTACCTCTCAGGGAGGATAGGTGGGAGTGAGGGATGGAATGCCCATGGATCGGTTGATTAATAAACGTTCTTGGAATTGAAGGTTCTTGGGGAATGGGGATTCCTGAGATGCTCAGCCTCCCAGGGACCGATTGTGAACTTCAAGTTACGCGGATACCCCAGGAACACCTTCGCTCTGGGGCCGAGCCCCACCCGCGGGGCCAACCTCAGTCACCGGGGCGTTAAGTGCAACAAGAAACTCGGAAGGGGGCGGAGCTACAGAACGAAGGGGCGGGGCCTTGGCCTCTCCCTCCCTTGCGGCTCGGACCCCGCGGAGGCCTCGGTTCCGCAAGGGGGCGTGACGGAGCGCGATGACGCAGAACGCACGGGCCTGGAGGCGGGGCTGGAGGGCGGAGGCGCGGGGCCTGGTCCCCCGGTACTATGTCCAAGACGGTGGCCTATTTCTATGACCCGGATGTGGGGAACTTCCACTACGGTGAGAGTGGGAAAGGGAACCCCAGGTGGTGAGATGGGGGTAGGAGTGTAGGGCACGAGTGTTACCGGGCTCTCTCTCCTCCGTCTCCCACCCCCCCAACCGTTTGGACCAAGTGGAGGATTGGGAGGTGGGGGGTAGGGTGGAGCGGATTTCCTGGGACCCTGGGAAGGGAGAATCCTTGGGCTGGTGGGTCAGCTGCTTTCCTTGATCACTCTTTCCTTCAGGGGCCGGTCACCCCATGAAACCCCATCGTCTGGCGCTCACTCATAGCCTGGTGCTACACTATGGACTCTACAAGAAGATGATCGTGAGTGCATCTCCCCCATTCTCCTCCACACAGTGCTTGGGGAAAGGGTGAATGTGGGGCGTGAAGGGGTCAGCTTCCCTTGCACTTGGGTGCAAGCTTGGAAGAAATGGAGACAGGGAGACCCCTTCATTACCTAAGTCATAGGTTAATAGGAACTGGAAAGGATCTATGTTAGAGATCAAAGCTAGTGAATGCCCCTCATTTTATAGATGGGAAACTGAGGCCAAGAGAGGGGAAGTGTCTTAGGAAGGTTAAACAGGTAACCTGTGTAGAAAGTGTGTGATTTGAACCAAGGTTCTTGGAGTTAGAGATCCAGCATTTTTCCTAAAATGCCATACTATGCCCATCAGAACTATGGCCTATTTGTTCTTCATATAATATCCTTTTCCTGCTACAGTAAGATGCCAGAGCCCTATCACTTTTTAAGGTACTTTGGGGATGTTTCTGTACACAAATAGAGCCAGCCTTGCCATCTTTCTGTTTTGGTTGGAATAGTTTTAGAAGAAAGACTCCAAGTTGAGAGTTCCTTGGGTTGACTACTAATATCCTCTGCATCTCTCCAAAAAAAAAAAAAAAACAACCCCAAACCTACCAACAATTTACACAGAAGCTTGTCTTCATGGCTATACTCCCAGCTAAGGCATATGTCTTTGACATGATTGGAGCTTAGAAAAGGGAGAACTAGAACCATTCAAACTCAGAATGATATGCCTATGTATAACCATTGATTGCCACTTTTAGGATTACTGTTAAATATAAAATCCCTAGGTGGGTCTGGGTAGAGTAGGGTTACTAAATTGGATTACCTTCCCTCTGAAGTCTTTTGATAGACCTACTCAGTTTATTTTTCCACTATTTGCAGTACATATATATATACATATATATATGTATATATATTAAAGGGAAAAGTGCCTACCCTTAGGGAATGCTCTGTCTCTAGAAAAGACATAATCTCCAATTTCAGAAAGCTTTCAGTTTAGAGAGAACAACAATAATAATGTATGATATTTATATATTGATTTGTGTTTTTCAACATAGTTTCATTTGTAAAATCACATTTGAATCCAGAAAGGAAAAGGAAATACTAGGATGAGAGAAGGAAGAGAGATAGATGAGCAGACATGAGCCTTTAGAAGGTTAGGACCACAAAGAGAGGGCCAGGAATACGTGGGGTAGGAGGGCAAGGGACATGGGAATATGGGTAGGGATAAATATTATATAGCAAAATAGTCCATAATTGATCTCATTATCTTTACTTTAGCCTCAAATTGATCTTTTCATTCATAGGGAGCCCTTTGTGTAAGAGGGAAGGGGCCTATATGTGGATACTTGGATGGGGAATACTTTGGAACTTCTGGGATTGGTCTGAAACAGTCAAAGCCCCCTAATTTGGAACTAGTCCTGCCCAAGTTTAATATGTTTTCTGTATTCCAAGGTCTTCAAGCCATACCAAGCATCTCAGCATGATATGTGCCGTTTCCACTCAGAGGATTATATTGACTTCCTACAGCGTGTCAGCCCCACCAACATGCAGGGCTTTACTAAGAGCCTCAATGCTTTCAATGTAGGGGATGATTGGTAAGGGAAAGTCAAGGGATAACCTTTGATGTGGATTAGTGTTGATTACTGAGGTAGGGAATTAATTGTAGGGAAGAGGGAGGGAAGCTTGGGAAGTCTATAAGGCATTGTAGGCAAAGCAAATGTAACTGGGGCCACACAGAAGTATAGTTCTGATCTTAAGGAATTTATATTCAAGGCAGGGAAACCTAACATATAAGGGAAACAGTAAAAACTTCTAAACTTTTTACCTTGGCCTTGAAGATTTTTTCCAGTTTTTTTTTATTCTCCAACATTGTCATCTGCTACTCCCCTACATGAACTCTCATACTGATTTTCTTTTTTCTCTAGCATGCTATGCAAATTCTTTGTTCCTGACTTTACCCAAATCCTTTCATTTTTCACCTATTCAGATTCTCCCAATTGATTAGTTCAAGTTTCAGGTCTTCCATTAAGTCTTCCTTGGTAACTCTAGCCTAATTATTTCTCCTTCCTTTTAATTTCTGTAGTACTTCTTAATTCCTGTACCATTCACTTGACACTTATATACCACATTATGATATCTTTTAAGTAGTCCTTTATTTTTCTTTTATTGTTAGACCCTAATTCTGAGTTATCAGTAAAGTTCCTTTTGCCCTTACATTGTTGGTGTGAACTCATCCTCGCAATTGGGACTGAAACTGGGCATAACATTATGTGTACCTTGTCCCAGTGCCTAGAATAGAGTTGGATAAATAGGCATGCAAAAATATAAATGAGCATTCTCTTTTTCTTTTTTTCCTTCTCCCTGCCCCCCTCTTCCTCTCTCTCCCTCTCTCCTTATCCCTTTTTCTCCCTCTCTTCTCAAATACACACATGTATATATATACACTTTTCTTTTAAACAAAAAGATGAATGAATGAATAGGTTAGGAGGTGAAAGGAAAGAGGCCTAAACTGGATTAGGTGTACTGCCTGGGGGGGTGTTCAGTTTCTTGGGAAAGGAGCCAAGCTTCTGGGTGATCTAGCCACATCCTCTGTCTTACAGCCCTGTGTTCCCAGGCCTCTTTGAGTTTTGTTCCCGTTACACAGGTGCTTCCCTGCAGGGAGCTACACAATTGAACAACAAGGTAAGTATATCCCTAGCACCCTGATTCATCCACTGCCTTGGCATCTGCAACCACTGAGCTCTTCCCTCATCCTCATGTTCCCTATGCCTTAGATATAGGGAGGGCTATGATTTGGATGTTTGTCCTTTAGATCTGTGATATTGCCATTAACTGGGCTGGAGGGCTGCACCATGCTAAGAAATTTGAGGTGAGTACAAGGGTGATGGAGGGAACTGTGGGTATCATAGGCATGGGATGCTGAGGGTGGGGGTCAAAATATGGTGAGGGATATAGGAGTGAGGTGCTCCTTCCCCCAAAGCCACTCTCCTGCTACAGGCCTCAGGTTTCTGCTATGTCAATGACATTGTGATCGGCATCCTGGAGCTACTGAAGTAAGAAACTTACAGGGGAGGATGGGGTGAGATATTGGGGAATGGGTTCACTCTATGGATTTTGAGAGAGTGTGAGTCCTTGGTCTGGGCTTCTCAGTTCCAACTCTGCACTCTCTCTGACATCTAGTAATCCTAGTATTCCTTTCTAGTAGACATCTTTTACCTAGATCACATTTATTTCTCCATTAGTCCCAGTCTCCACTTCTTGTCCCTTTACCCCCAGCCCCATCCCTTTCTAGAGTGATAGGATATACTTTGTGTAGCAGTGTCCTTGATAAGGACAGCTTCAGTTAATTTGGGAACTGAGGGTAGATTTCTGGTGATAAGGCTCTGTAAAGGGTTCCATGTTTGGGAGCAATATGTAAATGTGGGATTGGGGGAGAGATTCACTTTTGACCCATCTATATCTGCCTCACACTCTTGGTCTTTCTTCATTTCAGGTATCACCCCCGTGTATTGTACATTGATATTGATATCCACCATGGGGATGGTGTACAGGAAGCCTTCTATCTCACTGACCGAGTCATGACTGTCTCTTTCCATAAATATGGCAATTACTTCTTCCCTGGAACAGGTAGAAATATTTGGCTGGGGAGAGCAGGGGGAATGAGGGGTGAGGGTAGATTGGGGAAATGGTGGATTAGGAATGTCAAGGGAAGAGAAACAATTGGACCATTGTTGGTAGCGCAAGATCTGCATGTGAGGTTGAAAAATCTAGGTTTGTAGTGTTTCCCCAACAAGTTACCACCAGACACCTTTCCCCTATAGGTGATATGTATGAAGTGGGAGCAGAAAGTGGACGCTATTACTGTCTCAACGTCCCCCTTCGGGATGGCATCGATGATCAGAGTAAAGGATTACCTATTTGCCTTTTCTTTCTTTCTTTACTATCTACTGGCTGTTTTCTTGGGCTCTGTTAAACTTTGTACCTGGGTTGCTGGTTCCCTGAACCCCTCCCCCTTCCCCTGGGTCTCAGTCTACTCCCTCTCCTTGGGATATTAGATGCCTAATTCTTACCACTCCAGGTTACAAGCACCTCTTCCAGCCTGTAATCAACCAAGTGGTGGATTTTTACCAACCAACATGCATTGTACTACAGGTAGTAAACAACTTGAATGTTCCACAGTTTGCATGTGTATGTGTGTGCAAGTGTGTGGGGAGTAGCATACTATTTTTCATGTTAGTTTATATTTTTATTTTGATGTTTTGGTTTTATATGAGTATTCTTTTACAATAACAACCAATATAGAAGTATGTTTTGCATGATAATACATTTATAAACCAGATCAAATTTCTTATCATCTCTGAAAGGGGGGAAGGGAGATATTTGAATCTTATAATTTCAGATAATGTATGTTGAAAATTGTTATTACATGTAATTGGGAAAATAAAGTATTTTTTTTAAGTGGGGAGAGTTAGCTCTTTCCTCTGATGTGGCAGGAAGAGTGACAGTTCTCAATTTGGGGGAGAAATAATGGGGTAGGCGATCATACATGTTATCCCAGGCAGTTATCTCACCATCATAGCTGCCTGGCATTTTGCTCTCTGCAGTGTGGAGCTGATTCCCTGGGTTGTGATCGTCTGGGTTGCTTCAACCTCAGCATCCGAGGTCATGGGTAAGATTCTCTTTTTTATCTACCTTCTTAAACACCCTTCAGAAGCATCCTGGGGTTTGGACAGAAGTACCTTAAGTTTATATACTTGTAGGTTTTTAGGACAGTGTCCTGCTTGGCTTTTTCTTGTGAGGGGGACACAGACACAAAACCAATGGATCTGTGATCTCATTAATGCAGGTATTCCTTTCAGTGATACAAATGAAAACTCATCTGTCCTGCCCATTGTGTGAAACTCTTCTCCATAGATTCCCCTAAGTTTCCTACAAGGGGGCCTGTCAACAGTGCTGGGGACCTTCCTCAAATTATAATATTGCCCAGTGGCCAGTGAAGCACATGGTCTGTCCATCAGTTATCCTTCACTCTTCTTATGTGACCATAGGATTGAGAAGACAGTGTCACAAACAACCTGTATTCTTGGTCTGGTTGGAATTTGGGCCCCTGCATTTTGGGAGATCTAAGGTAAAAGTGGCTAGGAAAATGAAGAAGGGAAAAATAGTTTCAGCTGCTGATACTTCTGGGTCCCCAACAGGGAGTGTGTTGAATATGTGAAGAGCTTTAACATCCCACTACTGGTACTGGGTGGTGGTGGCTACACTGTTCGAAATGTTGCCCGATGCTGGTGAGTACTGCTCCTCATCTATCTATCCTGTCTTCCATAAGTATCATAAATTCATTGAGGGATGCCTACAGGCCCTAGAACCTTCTTGTTCAGCCCTTTCCTTCCCCTTATTTCAGGACATATGAGACATCACTGCTGGTAGAAGAAGCTATCAGTGAGGAGCTACCATATAGTGGTGAGACATGCCTCTGATTCCCACCTTCCCCTTCTACAAATCTATTTCCTTGGAGCCCTAAGGTGGCCTGGGGTGGGCATAGAAGAATAATTTGATATCTTTCAGTAGGCATAGTTGAGTTCTCTAGTGTTACTCTTTTCTGATACTGAAACACTGAGTTGTAGGTAAGCCCTAAAGTCTTGACCCTTCTTCCTACTAAGTCCAAGTTAAATAGAGATGAGACCCAGGATTCCTCATTCCCAGCCAGAGCTAAATTTTCCTTACTTCTTCCCTGGGGTCTCTAATCTGTTTTTCTTCCTCTTCTCAAACAAAGAATATTTTGAGTACTTTGCCCCAGACTTCACACTTCATCCAGATGTCAGCACACGAATTGAAAATCAGAATTCACGCCAGGTCAGTGGCCTAGAGAAAGGGAGGGAGGAGGGTTAGGGTATGGTGAACTTACTGCCTATTGGCTTGGGGGTGGGCAGAGCCAGAAGGATTTGGCTAAGACTTCCAGGCCAAGAGACTGAGGGAAACAAAGGAAAGCTCCAGGCTGGTTCTAGTATTGGTAGAAGGCAGGACAGTGAAGGGCTGTTTGTTGTTGAGAGATAGCTCCTAACTGATAGGTCCCTGACTAGAAAGGCTTGTGGAATTAGTGTACCTCAGTGAGGGTGGGAACACTGATGCCTTGAAAGTTGGTGAGAAATAGTTCTCCTTCGTGGCTAGTACCTGGATCAAATCCGGCAGACAATCTTTGAGAATCTGAAGATGTTGAATCATGCACCCAGTGTCCAGATTCACGATGTACCATCTGATCTGCTGACCTATGACAGAACTGATGAAGCTGATGCTGAAGAAAGGGGCCCTGAGGAAAACTATACCAGGTATGGAGTGAGAAGAATAGCTGTGGGAATGGGGCTTGAGGAAGACAACAGTAGGCTATTTTGCTCAGAACTGGAATAGAGCTGTGACAGAGTGGCTTTTTCTTGTTCTGGGGGCAAGGAAAGAGGAGAGAGGAATATTTGGAGAATCATGATATATATTTTGTGGGAGGTATAAAAAGCCATAAAATATTTGGTGGAAGGGCCTCAAGGAGACTGTTGCTGGTGAAGAACCAGGAAGTGGTTAGATAATGAGAGGAGTAGGGAATCTAGGCACAAGGGCCTACTGCTACCACCTGTTGTTTCCTCCTGGCCCCTTCCCCTTTTTCTTCTACCTTTTCTTCCCTGGCTAGGTGTTAATGTTTTTAGATTAATTTATAGCACTGATCTCTCTCCCAACCTTCCAGGCCAGAGGCTTCCAATGAGTTCTATGATGGAGACCATGACAACGATAAAGAAAGTGATGTAGAGATTTGAAGCCTGAAGAGATTCTGCTCCACAGAGTTACCTCCCACTTGAGGGCTGGGCAGGTGGCAAGAAGAGTGACCTTTCCTGTTCAACTTTCTCTACCCTGGGTCTTTGCCATCCATCTGGGGGGAAAAAGTTCAAAGACTGATATTGGTCCCAGAACCTACTTACTCCCCCTCCAATCTCTTTCTCTCCAAGCCTGAGGCGATAATTGTTGGACAGGGAATGAGGGACAGCTCTGACTTGGGGTTACAAGGCCAGCTCCCTTAGGCAGGTCAGAGAGGTCAAGTGATCCTGGTTGGGGGGAGGCCCAGTTCCTTGGTTTGCCCCTTGTTCTCAGACCCCTGTCTCTTCTTGATAAAGGTATTTTCAGGACTGAGGGGTGGATAATATTGAAGGTATCTTTTTATTCCCAGCCATACTGTGCCCCCTTTTACACTTTAATTTGGAAGTAGAAAGAGACCAAGGGAGAATTGCCATTTGTTTCCTACCATATGAGTCCCTTATGATTGGAAAAGAGGGAGTATAGAGGGGTTTCATGTTCTACCTTTTCATATTTTATGCCCATTTTACCATTGTTTTTATCCAATAAATTGAGTCAGTATTTTTCTTATCTACTGCTTTCTTCCTAAAAATTTGGCATTTCCTTCAAATGCTGCTTTCGTCTTATTGGGACTATGGGGGTGGGAGGGGAGTTGAGGATACAGTTCAATTCATCCAGGGGTGAGAGTTCAGGAGTCTACTTCCTACTTCATTTCACTGAATCCCTGGTCCTTTCTCAGGCCTGCAGTACTTTATTAGCTCAGGATATGGACCTGGGCTGTCAAGGTGCTGGTAACCCCACCTGCTGGCCCCCTTATGAACTTGGACTCTGGTAGGCTTGGGGTTTCTGAGGTTGTTGGCCTTATGACACAACGAGCTGGGCCATAGCTCTAGGGATGGTTTACCTACTGCTTATCCTGGCTGACCTCGCTAGAGGTGGGGCAGGGGAAGCACCATGAACATCCCCTGTTCCAAAGGCCTCCCGCCTCCGGCAGAAGGCTGATTCCCCTTGTTCTCCCTGACAGCCACATCTATGCTGGGAAATGGGGAACTAAAAAAGTTTGCGGTTCTGTCGGAGGCCCAGCAGAGGGCGTTGTTCCTAGTTCTGGACCCCTCAACTTCCTCCCTACTAAATTGGGCTTAATGGTTGGGTCCATCGGGCAGGTAGAGAGTTGAAGCGGTCGTCACCCCCAGGTTCAGTTCGCTGTTGGTAGGCACCGCGCGGAAGTGTGGCAGGCTAGGGAGCTCTGGGCCGTCTCTACTTGATATTCATGAGGCGCGCGCATCTCGGCATGTTAATGAGTTCGGGGAAGGCGGGGGACTGAGAGGCGCTGGGCGGCGGCGGCGGCAGCGCGCGGGCGGCGAGGA